>NW_026606172.1:7432500-8032500 GCF_029834395.1 Sorex fumeus | reverse complement strand
GTTTTTACAGGTAAATCCTTGCACTAATAGAACCATGTGGTCATTTCCATTAACTAGTGGCCGGAGTTGGTTAGACCACACAAGTAGCATTTTTAAGTAATGAAGAAATAATCAAAACATGTGTGTTATTAAATCAGGAAGGTCTTTGTAGTAATTGTTTCAATGCCTCAACTCATACAAATAACTATGCCTCATTCTCATTTTAAAACGTAAAGATAGGCTAGCTTTTATTTTTTTACTTTTTTTTTTGGTCACACCCAGAGCTGCTCAGGGTTTACCCCTGGCTCTGCGCTCAGGAATTACTCCTAGTTGTTTCTTGGGGGAATCTTATGAGATGCCAGGTATCTGGGATCGAACCCACGTTTGGCGTGGGCAAGGCAAAAGCCCTACCCACTATACTGTCATATTGGCCCCTAAGCTAGCATTTTTAAAATTTATTTGTGATTTTTGAAACTTTTCCTATTGAATTGAAACTAAAGTATTTTTTATTTTATATAGAATAGGAGACTAAAACTTTTTAAAGTATTCTCTGCTATATCTTATGGAAAAGTAAAATATTAGACTGTTGCTATAAATACTACCAGCAGTATGTAGAAAGAGTATTTAAAGTAAAAAAGTGAGAAGTTTAAAATGTGCTATTTATTCACTGCACTTCCTATAGATTGAAAAGGATTTGTAAGTCAAAAGAGGCTAAATGAAAGCCAGAAAAGGTCAAATAAAGTAACCAAGATAGAAAGTAGAATAGGTAAATGTATCCCTCGGGAAAAACACAACAGGAAAAGTGTATAAATAATGGCACACATCCAGTCTAGAGATATAAAATTCAGTGCCAGATTTGGTCTTTTAACTGTGTTAAGTAATTTGAATAGAGAATTTTCTATTGTAAATATGCATCTAAGTGCCTCTACTTTAGAGGAATGTTTGTCATTGATTGCCAAGTCTAATAGTTGTACTATCTAAATGGCATTTGCTTGGCACGCTGCTCATATTACAATTGAATGAGCTTCTGCCTGTTCTCCTATGCCTGTATCACAGGATATTTTTTTAAAGCTGGTTTAAGGACAGCAAGAGTGAAGAAAGTCATTTCAACAAAAGGAAGGGCGTTTTACGCCTTAGTTGAGCTCATAATGTTCTATTTCCTCTATTTAAAGATGTGCAGTCCTTAAGCTAAAAATTATTATGTTCATGTTATATTCATGTGCTTCCCCATTCTTTTTCTAAGATATACCTGCATCATACAAAGTTAGAAATGAAGACTATAACTTCCATCACCAAATATCTTATCTTTTAATAATGCAAAATATTTTGTCCACCCAGAGCATCCTATTTACAATCCTGAAAACTGAAAATTCCAAGCGTGACCCTCTAAAACTGGCAGAGTAACTTATGGAATCTCCAGCACCTGGGCTCTGAGCAGTGTTGCATCCTAGTGTCGTGACCCTGAACCAGCAGCCAGGTGGACTGACAATGCTGCTTAGGGGCCCACTCCAAAAAGTGCTTATATGGACTATGTAGTCAGCACTGTTAAATTTATTTAAGGATGTAGTAAGCATTCTAGAATATTTCTTACTTTTCTAAGTATTTGATAATAATAAATCTTACAAATGTTTCTGAAGTGGGGGTTACTCCAATAATGTTGGTGAAAATAAAGATTAATAAGTTTATATAGTAATATTGATGTATATTTTTAAGTTATTTTAATATCTTGACTTTTCTTGGCTTACTCTTATTACATAATGGTGTAGATGAGCAGTGATGCTTAATTATGACATTTAAAGACAGGAAAACCTTATGCAAGTGAAAAGTTAGACAAGACATTTTGGTGAATTCTGATATCAAAATATCTAGTTTATTGATTAATTTACTTTTATAATATACCAATATTATTGTTTTTTAGACTTATTATGATACAACACCATGCTCAACGCCCCCAAAGCCAGTATTTCTTATTTTTTTTAATGAATCACCGTGAGGTACAGTTACAGACTTGCGACATTTGTGCTTGTGTTTCAGTCATACAATGTGGGAGTACCCATCCCTCCACCTGTGCCCATTCTCCACCACCAATGATCCCAACATCCTTCCCACCGCCACCACCTCATCCACTCCAACCACCACACCTCACTCCTGCCTCTGTGGCAGGGCATTCCCTTTTGCTCTCTCTCACTCCTTTTGGGTGTTATGGTTTGCAAGAGAGGTATTGAGTGCCTATCTTTTGATCTATAGTCTATTTTCAGCATGCATCTCCCATCCTGAGCACGCCCCCCAAGTACCCTTTACTTGGAGGTGCCTTCTACATCTAGCTGCCTTTTCGCCCAGCATGTGAGTTTGGATTCCAGGCTCTGGAGCAATCCTCCTGGTATTCATCTTTACTATTCTTCAAAAGCCAGTATTTCACCACCGAATTTCTTCTCTCCCTCCCATTACCTTCACATCACAGTTTTGTTGACTTTTTCTCTGAGTTGTTTCCACACCAGAGATGATCTAATTCTTTGTTTCTTTATGTTCAGCAAATGACTAAGATCATCCTGTTTATGGTGATTACTGACTAGCTTCTGTGTTCTTGAGGATATCATGTAAATAAGCACACTAACCACCAAATGTCTCCAGTGTTATAGCTCTTTCGTTTTAAAGCTTTTTATTTTACAGCTCATGTAGCTACATTTCTTCTCTAATGTCATTGTTAACACCTGCAGACACAGGAAATTCCACACCCAAGACAGCAACTCCCATCACTGCACCTCTTCTTTTCCTCCCTGCAGCTCTCCTTACCATCTTACTATTTGTTGATTGCAACTGCATCAACTATCTTGCTATCCATCTTCATTGGATGGCTGTTCTCTTATGCAGTGACCTGCATATGTATATAAAACTTGTCTCCATATTTTAGTTACTGGCTATATGCTATCTGACTGGATGTGTCTTAAGTAAATGAGGTTTAGTAGAACTGACCAATTGGATCATTTTTGTCTATCCAAATGAGGTCTTACGAAACAACCAAGTGGGCTTTGTCTGCACTGTGCAACAGAAGCTTTCTAAAATGATCAATCAGATAACTCCATTATTTAACACTTCTCTTCCCACTTTATCCATACCAATCTGGTGTTTTTCTTTTTCTCTCTGACTCACTTCAGTTAGTATGACTTGCTTTAATTATATCCAAATTGCAGAAAATTCAAGATTTCATCTTTTCTCATAGTTGAGTAGTATTCCATTTGTGCTTATATATCACTCAACTATGATTGGGCACTTGAGTTATTTCTAAATCTTGGTTTTTGTCAATAATATTGTAGTGAACTTATTTAAGCCTATCTCCTCTCACATAAATGTTTTTGGGATCTTGGGTTAGATATACAGGATTCTAATTAAAGGGTCATATGGAAGCTCAATTTTTAATGACTTTTAGAAGTATCGGCGTTGTAGATGTACTTCAGTGAGCAAACATGGGCCTCATAGGTATAAGACCTTCATTTAATCCCAGTGCCAAATAAAAATAAAACACTGCCAACTCAGAAATCCTCTCTACAAAGAAATAGAGCAAGAAAACTTTTGTTTTGTTCTGTTTTCTTTTGCGGTTTAGACAAAAATACTCAGGGATTATTCCTGGCTTTGGGAACACTTTTGGTGGACTTCGGGATCATAAGTGGTGCCAGGGATTGAACCTGGGTTGACTTCATGCAAGGCAACCCCCTACCCATGTTATAATTGCTCCAGCCCCAAGAAAAGCTATTTATTGTCAAATTAGCATTAAATAAAATGTGGTGAAATTCACAGGCAGTTTGCTAAACTATTGCAAAGACTGATGAAAATTTTATGCATATACATAATATGTATATATATGCAAAGATAGACCACTACATACATGCTTTCAGAATAAATAATAGCTAGTTTTCAAGGAAGAAGACAGAACGCTATTTATCATACATGGTTTATCTTAATTCAAATGGTATTTGAAGTGAACATCTGTGTTTAGTTTATGTTTTTTTTTTCTCCAGAAAAAAAGGAGAAAAAAAAACCCTTGTCATTTCATTGCAACAAGAGTGATTTTATAAGTTGGAATAATACATTCACTAGAGTGAGACTGCTAAGCTCCCAGGGAAACAGTGAGAAAAAGATACTATCACCTGTGATGTTCTGACTTCAAAGACATGATTCCCAGGTTCTTGAGAAAGACATTCCAGGATTACAAAGCTGACAAAAGTCTAACTGACAAAAGACCCATTTGGTCTTTAGAAGGATTTAAATACATTTCAAAGAGATGAGAAAGTACTTACTATTAAAAATGTTCTAGGGCAACATTAAAAGGAAAAGGCAAGAAGAAAAACCCCTCCCTCATATTCATTAGGGAGGAAGAATTGAGTTTCTCATTTAAAAAATTGCACTTCTCTTTAGGGCAGGAGAGATAGCACAGCGATAGGGTGTTTGCCTTGCACGCATCCAACCCAGGTTCGATTCCTCTGCCTCTCTCGGAGAGCCTGGCAAACTACCGAGAGTATCTCGCCTGCACAGCAAAGGCTGGAAAGCTCCCCGTGGCATATTTGATATGCCAAACACAGTAACAAGTCTCTCAATGGAGACGTTACTGGGCCCGCTCGAGCAAATTGATGAACAACGGGAGGACAGTGCTACATTTGTCTTTATACATCTGCCAAACTTCTTCCCAAAGGCAGACCATTGGATTTAGCACCCTTGTTATCCACTCTAGCTAGCAACTGTAGCCAAGCACGGATTCTGAAGCACTTCAAGTAGAATGGGGTTTTTTGTTAACTGACTTTGGCACCTGTGTTTTGGTTTGTTGGTTTGTCTGACAGTTTGCCTGATCTCTCTTTTGACAGTATGGCCTCTTCAGAGACTTCTACTCAACCTTTTTCTCTGTCTCTTATACTTGGGATAAGACTTTCCCAGCTGTCTGAAGAATTTCCCAGTTTAACAGGACTTACTCTATTTTCGCTTTGAGGCATCTTTTGATATAAGATTCTTTCATGTTTGATGCCATCTTGGCATTTGTTTTTTGTGTAGTCCAAAAATCACAGGGATGGTTGTATAGAAAAGAAGAGCTTTATTGACTAGAAAATAATTTATAAGTTCGGAAGTTAATCTGGCCACATTTTGTACAGAGCATGATATATAAAGATCCAGGTAGTCTGATCCAGGTTTATGTTGAAGAGAGTTAGGGTAACATAACAAAATAAAGGTACTTAGTTTTTATTAGTGAAATAAAATCATGCATATCTATAAGATGAGCATGTACTGTTGATAGTATATAATAAACATACCTAGTCAGTCACAAGTATAAAAAGCACCACAGAACGACGTCAGGCTGGAGTTTTTAATGGAAAAGAGGAATAAATGACCATTGGCCAAGGAGGCTTCTGTTGCATAGTCACAATCACCAGTCTTCCCATCGAAGTGACCTTGGGTCCTTATCAGTGAAAAGGCATTCCTTGGTTCAAAACCTTAAGAATATTTCCTACAGATTATTGCACAATCTATACTATAAGCCACCAGTTTGGTTTTATTTCATCTCATTTTTGTTGATGAAGACAGGAAGAGAGACCAAATTTTTTAAAATCTTGAATATTTGATTGCTTTGGGGAACTTATACTGATAAAAATCACTGTCATTGTCACTGTCCTCCTATTGTTCATCTATTTGCTTGAGTGGGCACCAGTAACGTTTCTGTTGTGAGACTTGTTGTTACTGGTTTTGGTATATCGAATACGTCACGGGTAGCTTGCCAGGCTTTGCTGTGCAGGCAGAATACTCTAGGTAGCTTGCCGAACTCTCCGAGAGGGGAAGAGGAATCGAACCCGGCTTGGCCAGGTTGGCCGCGTGCAAGGCAAGCACCCTACCCACTGTGCTATCACTCCAGCCCTGCTATCAATCAAGCACTGATAAAATATGAACAAAAAAAATACAGGAGTTGCTCTACAATGGTATTAACTTAGAATTAATAATATGGTTACCTGTGACTGGCAATTTCACTCAGGGAGGATGATCTATACCATACAAAATAGTATTTTTTTGTTGTTCATTTGTGGAGCTTTTATTACATAATTTGAATGCTCATCAGCTCTCATTTTTTTGTACAGATAATAATTTTATGACTGGAGAATCCTATTTTTACAAGATATCTTTATTGTTAAAATCTGTATGGTCATATTACATAGTATTTTTGCTGCAGTCCAGCTGTGGCAAAAGTTCAGTACCCCTGATGGTGGCCTGGTAGAGTCGGCAGAAGGATGCCAACAGTCTTTTTCAGATGTTGAAAGAGATTTGCTTTATTCCATTTTGTGTCTATATTTATATCCATTTTCTACGTATGCATCTAACTGATGACTTCATTACAGAAGGAGATTAGGCAAGAAGCTTTCTGTCTCAGTTGTGGTTGCACAGAATTAAAAATAAGTTGTTCAAGCATAGCATGCTGGGTTCACAAATACAACTCATAAATTGCATCAAATTATCACAAAGGGTTCATTAGAGATTGATTTATATCTAACTATATTTTCAATAATATTTTTCATTCCATATCCTAGGATGCTTTCTAAGGCTTTTAGGATATTTAGATCCCTTCATTCTTCCTTGTTAAACTGTAACCAACTCTTTTCCCACCAATGATTCCAGGTTCTAATTTGTCTTATGAGATCGACCTTTTGTTTTTTATGTAACAAACACCACAATTGGCCTGATGAGTCTTATTTTTTGCCAAAGGCTCATATTTTTAGTCATTATGGAGGGCACTCCACTCCTCCTAATTTGGGGCCTGTGAAGGTTTTTTTTTTTTTTAATTTCTACTTTATCTCCCACTTTCTGGTTTTAGATGTATGTGTAAATTTTAATTCTTATTTCTGTAAGCCATTCATAAATTTCCTCACAGACCCATCTAGTTTATATTCAGCTGCATATCTGTAGGGGCCAAGTCACCAATCATCATTTTCCTGGAACTCCCGAGATTAAATTTACAGATCAACCACACCCACCTCCTGGCCCCCTGGCGCCGTGTAATCCCATCAGCGGCCAAGACTCAGAGACTATAAAATCCAGCTTCCGGAACCACGGGGCCGCGAATGCGACATCTTATCAGGACATCTTTTTATGACATCTTATTATCTCATTCCTACATTGGACAAACTTGCAGGCTATCAAATGTAGCCTGCCCACAGGGCAGAGTCTGGCAAACTCCCCGTGGCGCACCAAATATGCCAAATACCAGTAACAATGATGGGTCTCATTCTCCAAAAGGGCCTTGAATATAATCTCAGGGCTAGGATGAAAGAGACGTTACTGGGGCCTGCTCAAGGCAATCGACGAATAACAGGATGATGAATGAATGAATGAATCAATCAATCAACCAAAATGCACATATAAGTACACTAATTCCAAGAATGTGTGTGTGGGGGGGGGGGGGGGGTCGGGGGGTGGCAGGAGACCCTTCTCTTGTTCCGGGAAGAGATATTCCTTGAATGTTCTTCCACCACGCATGGACCTTGTCACACTGCAGGGCTGGTAGATGAGGCAATAATGTTACATGGTATTATCTTTTTTGTTTGGGTCAATTTTTGATTTCCTCATGCATAAATATTTCCTGTGAAATGAGTAAATTAATTCTAAAAGTTCTAACCCTTTTTTTCTTGCATAGATTTTGTATTCGGCTTGATATTACCATAAGTGTATATATGTGGAGTAGGGATAAGCAGAAAGGTACCCAACAATTTCATTTTCTTTTTTTCTCTTTTGTATACCAAATCGATAATTGATTGTGATTTAGGATGTTTTCATTGTGATCTTGCATTACAGAGATATGTCAAAGTTGACTTAATAGGCCTATCTTATTCCATAATCTAAATTAACACATAGCTACATTGTTGTCATTTAGCTTTTATACTCTCTGGTCTTTACAAAATGAATTGAATTTTTGTCTAAATTTTCTGTATCATACTATAAACTAACTTTGCCATCTCAAATTTTGGTGGTTACCTTAACACTTTATCATTGTGTACTTATCTGCAAGTCTCACAACAGAGACATTACGGGGCCCACTCGAGCAAATTGATGAACGGGAGGGCAGTGCTACAGTGCTACTTATCTGCCTCTCTATAAATATTATCTGTACCCTATGTCTGACCATTAACAGTACTCAAATCTCTCACTCTCTTCTCCCAATTCATTTTCTCTTGTTAACAGTTTAATCCAATCTTTCTTTTAACTTCCCGATTCACTGTCATTTTTCCTAGTCATGGTGTTTCTTTTCATTTGAATGCTATTATATAGTTTCTCTATTTCTCTTTTTCATTTCCCTTTATTTCTATATCTTCCTTTCCCCTTCCTTCCTTCCTTCCTTCCTTCCTTCCTTCCTTCCTTCCTTCCTTCCTTCCTTCCTTCTTTCCTTCCTTCTTTCCTTCTTTCCTCTCCCTTGCGTTTTTCTTTTATCTGTCCCTTCCTCCCTCTCTTTCTCTCCTCTTTTTAAATTTGTTTTTGTTTTTGGGCCACACCGGGCAGTGAGCAGGGCTCTGTGCTCAGAACTTTTTAGGTTAGCTGGCATTGTTTAGGATACCATATATGCTTCTGGCACCATACATGGTTCCGGAGATCAAATAGCTCGGCAGCATGCAAGGCAAATGCCTTTACACTGTACTTTCTCCTTAGTCCTTATAAATGACTTAACACTGTTTCTTCCATTTATTAGAACATTTTTATGGAATTCTCTTTCTTCTGCCTTGAATTGATGAGTCTTACTCAGCTCTTTTTTGATTCCAAGACTGCCTCTAGTCTTTTTCGGCACTTTGTTTTTAGTGAATTTCCTGAGTTGTGAATTTTTCCTCCCCCCCCCCCCCCCCCCGTAAAACTTCTTTTGCCGTGGAAAGAATTATTTCAGACAGGATTTGTTTTTAGTTTTATAGAGACCCTAACTGTATTCAGAATCCTGAACCACTTCATTTGATTTGTTTTGTTTTTTAGTGCCACACCCAGTTACTTTCAGAGCTGAATTCTACCTCTGCACTCAGAACTCACTCCTGGCTAGGCTGAGGAAGCATGTGGAATGCTGGGGATAGAAAACGTATTGCTCATTTGTAAGGAAAGTGCCCTACCCACTATATTATCTCTGAGAATCCTAAAGCACTTCAAAAGAGTTCCATGTTTTATTGACTTTTAATGATCAGGGAGCGTTATTTTGAATATATTCATTCTACTCTGAGAACTAACATCAAGAAAAGTCAAACAAGTCTGAAGCAAACATTCCCACCAAAAACAACACTAACAAAATCAAAGTGATTTTTTTTTACTTTGAAATTCATTTATATAACAGATAAACGATCACAGATAAGCTAAAATTGAGTGAAAGTGAGAACCCAAAAATGCCTGTGCTTCCTAAGGTTACTTTTTTGCTCAACTAAAAGTGCTGTTTATAAATAGCATGGTCAGTCAAAAACACCTATTGAGATGATGCTAGGATGCATTGTTTCACAGAATGCTTATAAATGATAGGTTGAGGTCCAGGTCCCACCACCAAGTCCCAAAGAACTGCTCTTGTGGTCAAATTAACATAATTGGAATAACCTGAATTTATAGTGATTAAATATACTGTCTAGAGCTTTAGGGAGTATGCAGTTTCTCCTTTTCTCCACTGGCATCAACTTTAGATACAATTTTGAAATAGAACGTATTAGGGTACCTACTAAAAAGATCAAAATATCACATATAGCATATATAATATTTTACAATATTTATGCACAATACTTAATAACCAGTTTAGGTAAAGAAAAAACAGCACATTCTTTCTATGCCAAAAAAAGTCAATGATTACCCTTCATATTATTGTGTAGGTTCATATTCCAACCCAACTCTAACTGGTTGCGATAAATAAGCAATTCTTCATTCATGAATCTTTCTTTTTACACAAGGACAGTAACAATTCTCCCAGAATCCATCTTATAAACTTACTGACAACATAAATGAGTTTATATAGATAAATCATATGCTTTTGATCTTAGTAAAATTTTAATGTATCAAAATCACTGTTTTCTCACCTGGACAATAGTAATTTTAGTGGAAGGGAATGTTTTACTTATCTTTGAATGATCCAAAGACATAATAGCTGTGGCATAACTATAATAACAATTAATAATGATAATAGACAAAATATATTAACATCTTATTATGAGTATCAGTCAGTTTTATTTTATATCATCTCATTCCCCATCAGAGTAAGACTAGTGATATTAATATTTCTATCTTAAGATGAAGAAACTGATGCTTAAGGAGATTTTATTGCTTTGCTTAAAATAAAATAGGTGATAAATAATCAAGAGAAATATCCAGTCGTTCTATTTTCTGAGTTCCCTTTAGAAACCTTTATATTTTGTTATTTTACATAGGGCAAGAGTTTGATAAAACATTGACTGAATAAAGATACAAGTGAATTTTCAATAAAACATCTATCATAGCAATACAATTGTTTCATAGATGTGTTTTGTGATGATAATCATTTCACATTGATTTTGACTTGGGAAACGTGTTTCTCTTTGTCTTTTACAGGTGCTACAGAGCAGTGTTCTCCATTAGACAAAATAAAATGTGGTGCCCTAGTATCTGTTTCTTTAATTGAGCTTTTAAAATATATAACATTTGAATGAAATTATAATGATTTCATTAACCTATTTTGCCCTTTCTCAAATATGATTACAATAAATGTGATAAGAAATTAAAACTGCCCATTGCTGCAGGAAAGCAATCAAGTTAGATTGACCAAAATGTTTACTTGCTTGTCTGGTAATTCCCTGCACCCTCCACATAGCAAAGCTGAAGTTAGTGGATCATTATAAATATCTATTTGTCTATGCAGAAATTAAGTTAACTCAGGCACAGAATTTCAATGAATCAATTTTACAGAAGAAGATCTCAAATTTTTATTTCTTAGGGATTTCCCATCTAACAGTAATGATAAAATATTCCGGCTTATTTTGTTATACAGAAAATTATAGGCACAAATTCAGTGATTTTCAATAGTAAGCTTAAAATGTACTGCTAACTACCAAATATTTTAGTATGAAATTATTTTAAAACCTAGGGAATAAAAGAGACTATTAAGTACTCAAGGAGTGTAGGTTCATTCTCTGGATGCTGTATAAACCAGCTGCTGCAGTACCTATGAGGGCTTGCAGATTTGGTCATTTACTACCTTAAAAAATGAAGAAGTGTTAATAGATATGCTGAAATAGAGATATTACAAAGAAATAGGAACAGTGGGTAATGTAATAATGGAAAGACAGAAGTAAAAATAGCAATCAAAGACCAGGGATATATTTCTCTCTCTCTTTCTCTGTCTCTGTCTCTGTTTCTCTCTCTCTCTCTCTCTCTCTCTCTCTCTCTCTCTCTCTCTCTCTCTCTCTCTCTTTCTCTATCTCTCTCTCTCTCAATACCTGACTTTTAAATTCATCATAAAGCCCACCTTCTCATGAAGGCACTCACGTTTTGCTCTTCTGTTTGAGCAGGGCTTGCTCAGTTTTGCCTATTTAAGAAAATATATTCATATTAAAGAATTAATTCATAAAACAGCTGGAGCAAATGGTAAATTAGGACATCAAAGCTATATTTTTGTGTGCTGAAAGAATTTAAATTTGTTTGCAAATAAATAATCTCTATATATTTGTGTGAACATGGTTTACATAAGATCTTGAGTCACTTTTCTTATTGAAATGATTCATTATATTTTTAATTCTTAATAAAAAATTACTTGCTGTCTGCTACCAAAAATAGTTACACTCTATATTTGTAGGTCTTCCTTGTCAAATACAGATAAAAATAAGGAGATCATGGTTTTTGGTAAGCTAGCACACTAAATTTTGATTTGTTTTTCCTTTTTGGGCCACACCTGGCAATGCTCAGGGGTTACTCCTGGCTCTGCACTTAGGAATTACTCCTGGCGGTGCTCAGGGAACCATATGGGATGCCAGGGATCAAACCCAGCTTGGCCACATGCAAGGCAAATGCCCTACCCACTAAGCTATCTCTCCAGCCCTAAGTTTTAATATTTAACTAACGGTTTTCCCTTTCCTTTTATCTTTCTGGCACTATTCCCCCACTTATTTTCATTTGAATTATATTCATAAAAACTAGATTCAAAAGTCCTGTTTACAAACAAAAAATGTAAAAAATGTCTTTTGCTTGCCTCTGTTTTGTTTTTGTCTGCTTCATTGTTAATATAAGTTAAATGTTTGCATATAACAGGAATAAAAAATCTGTAACCATGCTTCTGAGTGATAGTATAGCAGTAGGGGCAATGTCTTGCATGCAACCTGTCCATATGCAGTCCCAGACATCCCAAATCATCTATCTCCCAAGCACAGCAGGAGTGATCCTTATGTCAAGCGATAGGAGTAAGCCTTGAGCACCAACACGTGTTACCCCAAAATTAAACAAAAACTCACAGAAAATGTATTAATATGATACTGAAAGATATTTTCTTCATTGAATGGTAGAGATTCAAACCCATCAGAAAGGCCCATAAATTATCTTGTAACTTTTAAATTGTACTATAATTTTATAATGATTGCATGATAACTGTAAGAACCTCAAATTTGAGTTACAGAAGGGCAAAAGATGTCCATTCCTCCTTTCTCCTCTAACAACAATTTAAGGCATAATTTTGACTTAGGAAACACTTATGCAATCAGCAATAATTCTAGACTTCAATTCTCTTACAAATGCTAAACTTTCAAACCTATATTCAATGTATTTTCTTAGGTTTCTATTATGGAAGAAGGGAAAAGAACTCTACCATACTTTTAAAATCTGCATTCTAAAGAACAACAACCTCAGAACTAATCATAATTTACCTTTCTTGGAAAATACCTCCATTGTTAGAAAACAAAGAACAGACACAACCCTGCTTGAATCAATATATGTTTGATTAATAGCCTTAAATTCTTATTTATTTGTATTTTAAAATGAGTGTTAACTACAATAAATAAAAATTTTTCAAGTTTCTAATATTACTCTGTTATAAATAACAATATGTTAGCAGATGTAGGGCTTTCTTTTTTTATTTCTTTCCATATTTTCAAGTTCAGGTAGTTGTGTAATCAGACATGTGTTTGCAATATTGCTTTCATCAAAACAGTTATCTGCAAGGACTGGTTTTCCAAGTAATCCTTCTTCCTTAGGAAGGCTTCTTAACAATCATAAACCCTTCATTCACAACCTTGCCTGTGTTCTTGCAAATTTTCTACCTTCCAAGACTTCTTAACTAACATTTCATGCAGGTCATCTATAACTGCAGAGGATCATGCACTTTCAGCCTCTTTGACTTTCTTTTAAGAAATACCTTTCACATAATATAATGTAGGACAGTTTACAAACTTAAGTCAGTGAGGTCCAAACTCAGTACATGGCAAAGCAATGTAAATAAATACATACTTAATAAATATATAAATATACAAAGAAGAGAAAGAATAAAATACTATTCCCTTTAGTTTTTAATCTTCATTTTACTTTCTTTGAAACAAGTTACTTGTGTTCATTACTGTAAGAGTATGAGGAAAAGAGCACTAACTTTAACAGATGATAAGAAAAAATTTAAAAATTTTTGTAATGCAATTTGGCAACATAAATAGCAATATAAATTAGATGTTTCTAAACTCTGCAATACAGTAACAAAAACAGACTTTTAGGAACTCTCAAAAAATCTGTATGTTCACATTTACTTTCGGTATTCCTTACACAAAATTTTCATAACAGTGAAATGTTTTCAGTGATATTAATACTCAACAAAGTGAAATGATATAATTAATTATACACATGTAGAAACACAGACACAGAAATGCTGTAAAAATAGTCATTAAAATGGCACCACAGAAACCTATTGAATGACTAGAACTATTCACAATCTATGAAATGAAAGAGGGTGCCTAGTTATATTTAATAAGATATGTGTCTATATATGTATATCATATATATTAATATAAGTAGTGGAGTATGCATTTCATACATCTCTAAATTTAAATAAATATTGGAATGAGCTACACAAAATTATTGCCTAATCTCTCTGAGATACTCTAAATTTTATTCTTTTATAGTTTGTATTTGGCCCATACCCAGTGGTACTTAAAGGTTGCTATTGGCTAGATACTCATAAGAGTCATTTCTAGTGGTGCTCAAGAGACCACATTAAACCAGGGATCAAACCTGGGCCTTCTGCGGGCAAACAATGTGCTCCAGCCCTGTGCACACTTTCTCTGACCCCAGCATATTCATGTCTTCTATAATTGCCTTAGATAATATTTATAATATCAATATTATACCCTATTATATTTTGTCATCTGTATGTAATAGTTGTGTGAAGTAATTCTAATATTATTAAAGTATAAATTTCTCATTGATTAAATACATAAATTAAAAAAGAAGAAATGGAAAAAAGTATATGAAAAGAAATGCTCATATTAGTATGGCTAATAGCCCTGATCTGTGCATGATACTTCTGTCCTCTATTTACTCCTGATAAAGAACGATTCAAATTGTCTAACTGGTTTCCTTGTTCCATATTTCTTATAAGGAGGTGTGTGAAAAAACAAGCAAGAGTTGCTTGATCTGCCCGTACAATAGGAAGCTTGTGAATATTACACTTTTATCTTCCTACTTTACTACAGATAGCATGATTTTAATATTGCCATAAATTGCATTCTAACAAATTTTCAATTTTCCTTAATACTTTTCTAATATTTTTTCTAATAATGTTCTAATGAATTTTACTTCTCTCACTAGTTCTCTGAATGACTGTCTTTTAGCCCAATGGTTTTCAATGTAGCAGTAATTGAGAAAAAATTTTGTTTCTGTTTCCCAAATTTATTTTCTAAATCAATTATTTTATGAAATATAATTGGTTTAATCACTAGAAACAAAAAAAAAAACATTTCAAGCAGACATACCAATACAAACCTACACATTGAATGTCACAATTAAGAGGCAAAGTTCACTTTCATATTTACAATTACAAGGAAAAAAAAGAAAAATATAAGCTCTATAAACTGTTTACTGAAGTAATGACTATTATAGACATAAGTTTTGTGTCTCTCCAACTTTAACCGCAACAATAGTCATGATGAGAGAAGTAGGATTCTGCAAATATTCAAACTTTCAGCAAATACCATTTAGATCCATATGAAGTTTTTCCTGTCTCAGTATCAGATACTGGATTTTAGAAAGAAGTAAAATGCAGCCCCTATAAAAATCACAATATTCTGGGTGACAAACAATGTCCAGGTCATTCTTTTAGGTGTTTTGTCCTAACACTATGTCTGAAGTAAGAACTCAAACAGAAATTTAGGAACAGACACAAGACTCACTTTCACTAAAAATAAGAATCTGATCCAGAGAGATAGTACAGTGGGTCAGATGCTTGCCTTGTGCACAGTCTACCCAAGTTCAACCCCCCCTCAGCACCCCACATGATTCCCTGAGCCCCACCAGGAGTGATTACAGAGTGCATAGCTAGGAGTAATCCCTTAGGAATCTAGGTGTAGTCCAACCCCGCCCCCTTGTCCCACCCTCCAATCTTCTGAAAATGATATATCAACCTACTGAAGAGTGAAGTGGGAGTTTTTCTCTTCACAAAGTGGGAGGTTAAGTGACAACTAGACCTGAGATATTGGCAAATATAGACGGAAGTGTTATGTGGACAGACATTTGATTCATGAGACCAAATACTTCTCAAGAGAATTGCTTGGGTTTTCAACTACTTAGGTCTGAGAACTACAGACCTAGCAATCTTTAAAAGATTCTTGGTGGGCAGAGAGACTCCAAGATAACCAGAGAGAATGAATATTTACTCTTTTCCACTATTACATCAAAACTTTCATTAATGAACACATAGAAAAATGGCCTGAAATGATAATGAACAAAATATTCACAGAAAATGACAGAAGATGACGCAGATGAATTGGGGAAAGGGATATGGGCCTTTGCAAGATAAATTACCAAAGGGTAAAAAAAAATTGCTATGATTTGGAATGTGACCTAGATAGCAGGGTGGATTTGCACTGAATACACGGCACCCTGACACCATGGTCCTACAGTTACAACACTGGAACAGGAACAGAAAACTTTAAAATATAAACAAGGTCTGTGCTTCTGACAGGTTCCATCTTGGTCAATACAATTTTTTGCTGGTAGTGGTGTTGGTGGATGCAGCAGTGAATCTCTAGCTCCAAAGTAGCAGAGTTTAAAGGAAAATCTCTCAGGAGAGCTCCTTCTACCCCTTTGTAAGTAGCTGAGCTAGCTGGGGACAGAGGACAATTATCATGAGTGCTTTTCCTTGGCAGACAAGCACACTTGGCACCTGACAATCCACATCTGACTGCTAACAAGCAGGCGTACTTCTAGGCAGAAATCTCATTCTGAGTCTCCCAAAGCATACCCCATTATTCAGGATGCCCCATTCCCCTGTGTGGTCCCCACTAGCCATGGGGTACGTTTTGTTACCAGCAGGACTGAGACCTTAACTTCTCACATTGTCTCCCCAGCCTTCACTGAGGAATTTCAGCCTCCTGAAAGCTGCTGAATGCTAAAAATCTTGAACCCTTCGTTGCCACCCAGACCCTTTCAAACCAAGATGTCAGTTCCCCTAACAATTAATGACTATGCACAATTAGTTATCTTAAATGCTCAGAGACTCTAAAGCTTGAGTATTTCTTCTCTCACACTCCTAATCACTGCACAGGGTTGCTCAAACAAACTTCTGTCACCCACCAAGGACAACGTGGACATAGTCAGGAGACGGGGGAAATGAGCCACAAAGATAGATCCAGAAAACAATTTCTAATGTAAAGGAGCAATGCAAACTACCTGAAAAAAAGATTTCAGTGCTGTAATTCAAATGTTACTTGCTGAAAGGAGATCAATGACAGAGGATTTCAACCAAGACAGAGAAAGGATGAGAGAAAGCTTGAAACTTTCCAATCAGAATCGACTACACTAAGACTGTGGGGCCAAGGTGGCTGAAAATCGACATCTCTACTCATCGACACAAAGCAAACAACAAAACTCAATTAAATATGACACCTCATGAGAATTCTGACTGAGAAAATGTACTTGATATCATGGTAACATCTCAGGAAGATTTGCCATTGTGGAACATGTAACTGAAGATTTGTGGACAAGTTCAAAGCTAGAGTGATTTCCCAGGGTGAGAAAAGGGGTGAAACGCAAACTGAAAGAGTAAAAGGATTAACAAGCAGGCACCAGACTTAAAACACCAACCTAAGGCAAGAGGGTGCTAAGCGCAAAAGTTATATGTTAGTTAAGCTTTGTTTTTGCGCTCAATAGTCTTGCCTGAATGTTCTTTTGGTAGGAGACACAGAGATAAGACACACGGGAGGAATGTAGAGAGCATGGAGGGCCAAGGCATGGATCTAGCTCAAGGTGAAGAGAGACTGCCAGAGGCTTCCTTTTATTCTATTTTTTTTATCAGTTACACCCTAATGACTTCATTACATAATGAGAGCACAAACATAGGATAAGCACTGTCAAAAGAACACCAGAAGATATGGAGCTCAACGCATAGGTTCTACAGATTATGTCCTCCACATTCTTTTCTTTTCTTTTCTTTTCTTTTCTTTTCTTTTCTTTTCTTTTCTTTTCTTTCTTTTCCTTTTCTTTTCCTTTTCTTTCTTTCCTTTCCTTTCCTTTTTTCTTTTCTTTTCTTTTCTTTTTATTGAATCACCGTGAGAACAGTCACAAAGCTTTCAGGTTTAAGTCTCCATTATACAATGATCAAACACCCATCCCTTTACCAGTGCACATGTTCCACCACCAGTACCCCAGTATACCCCCATTCCACCCCTCCCCCCCGCCAGTGTGGCAGATGATTTCTACTTTACTCTCTCTCTACTTTAATTACAGTCAATTTTTCAACAGAAGACCTACCACTATTATTTGGAATCCCCCTCTCACCCCAACATGCAGACCTGATGAAAAGGCATCATTAGATAATTTGTTTTCTATTGCTGATAATGAAGAGCATATGATGTCGCGCGGCCACAACAGCAGCTGTGCAATTTGGGATTTCTGATATTGTAGTAATTGAGTTCAGATGGATTTCTGCCAGAAACCACTGCTCCCCCACATTCTTGTGGTCGGTTACACATAGGACAAAGAGAAGGCTCATACTGGTACTTGAAGAGAAATCCAGATTAAGGGTGTATAAGAGATGAGGAAACTGCTGCTTTGAATTGTCAAGATAGTGTATGACCAGGCAGGAATATGAGAGCATGCTATACTTCTCCAGATCATCCAGAATCACAAGTTTTGCTTGCCTATTTGCCTCAGTTCTGCTTCCTGCTTGCAAGGCAGCGTCCAGAGGTGTATCCTAATGTTCTGGCTTAGCACCAACACAAGAGATTGTAAAGAAACTAGGAATTTGTATGATCGAACAGATAGTTTTCCCCCAGTCCTGCTCAAAAGGTACATATTTATGGTCCAGTCCCGAAAGTCTCAGAGTCCTTATTTCAGTCATACATGTTTCCAACTGTCTGTTCTCCACCCAAGACTCTAGACCACAGTCCCCCTTGAGCCTCAGAATAAACAGGCTTATATGCCTTCTCTGGCATATGACAGTCACGTTGCGGTACCACCACAAACCTACAATTCCCACAGTTCCACACTGACAATATCTTAGCCTCAGCAGCTCTGCCACAACAAGTTTGGCATGGCCCAACTACAATAAGCTCACACTCATAGAATGCCTAAAAAGGCTCACAGATGCAATGCTAATCTGACATACACTTAACAGCCAAGGCAACATTCAGACAGACTCGTAGTAAAATAGCAATATATTCTGTCATATCAATAATTACCTCAAATGTCAATGAGTTGAACCACCATATCAAAGAGCAAAGAGTTGCTAAATGAGTCAGGAAACAGAATTCAACCTCTGGATGCTTACAAGGGACACAGTTGAACTCTCATGAGACATAAAGGCTCAAAGTGAAAAGATTCCTCTGCCCCTCTCGGAGAGCCCGGCATGCTATGGAGAATAACTCGCCCTCACGGCAAAGCCTAGCAAGCTCCCCGTGACATATTTGATATGTCAAACACAGTAACAACAAGTTCCTCACAATGTTACTGGGCCCACTCGAGCAAATCAATGAACAGAGGGAGAACAGTGACAGTGATAGTGATATGCAAAGCAAGGAATATATACATATATATATGCACACACACAAAGCAAGGAAATGGACACTGTACAATGATAACAAATCTTTAGACTTTGATGACAGAACTCAGGTTATCGCTGAGTTAAATCCTCCCTCTATATCCTACATACACTGTATTCTGAGTCTGTATATTTGATTCTATTCTTCCAGAAAAAAAATGGAGTTGATAATTAGATTGACTTGACTTTCTATGATAAAAAATTTAGATCATTCCCTCAAAATGTCAATTTGATTTAAGATTACCATTTTACTTAATACACTATGAATACATTTAACATTCTAATAATATTATTTTGTTACTTTATTTTGAAGGATCTATAGCGATGTTACTTTCCACATTTTTTTTGCTTTCCACATTTTTTGAACTTAATATGATTGTTCATTCTTATTTTCTTTGCAAAGTCATCTTGGAGGATTTATCAATTTTATCCACCTTTATGATAGCAATTGTTGTATATTTATATAAGTAAGAAGCAGAATAGATTAAGATGTTAGAGGTCAGGCTACACATTGTTTATGGGAATGATAATGAAAGAAGAATGTTGTGGTTTACAGCCATTTGAAATAACTCCATTTGTGGGCCAGGGTATTGCTTGTAAGAATATTCGCTTGTGAAAACTGAGTTATTCTCTTCACTATGTGTGAGCTTTTGATATATATGATATGCTTTTATAAAAATCAATTGGAAAAGGCCTAGGAAGATAGTATAGTGAGTAGGGTGCATGCCTTGTTAATAAGCGTTGCGTCCCTAGTTAGTACCTATTATTCCTCAAGCACAGCTAAGAGTGATCCTTAACTTAGAACCAGGAGTAAGTCCTGAGCACAGCTGGGTGTAACCACATCCTAGAGAAAAAAAATCACTTAAAAAATATAAAACAAAAAAGTCAGAGGTTTGTTTTTATTGGAGAAAGGGGAATTGTAAATGCACAAGTAGATAAAAATGAGGAAGATGATCAATAGCTTTTTATGGGAATGCTGATAAATTTCTTCAAAAGACAGATTTTTAACCTGCAAAATTATAATTAACAGTCTTTCCAGTCTGAAGGATGCTATAATCCTCAAACAAGACATGAATGAACATGCAAGAAATTGGCTAACATATGTACTCAAATGCATGTGTGTGTTTCCATGCAGGTAACAATATCACGACTCTCAGAATATTTCAAACTATTAAGAACTTCATAGATAGTGAGTATGTGCTCTTTTGACTCATCATCTGATTCTCTTGAGTTTCACATTACAAGTATTTTAACTAGAAGTTTGGTTCATTCCAAAAAGACCTCTACACTTTGACCCAGTTCCACTTCTTCTCTTAGATCTTCAAAATCCTTTTTTAATATCTTCATCTACGAGATCATCAATTTCTATTTTATACATATAGATCCCTTTTGATATTTCTAAGGGTGATACTTTCCGAGCTTTCCTTTTTAAGTTTAGGCTTTATACTTTACACTGTCATCTACTTCACCATATCCTTTTCATAATTTGCCCTTTTCTTCCTTAAAAAATCTTTTATCTTCAGTAAAACACTCCCATCCCCTCCTTTTTTCCACATGTGCTGGGAGAATTTGAAGTTTGTTCCCCACAGCATTGTTACAACTCACTTTGAAATACAGAAACACAATAGTAAATTGCACCATTCTCCTTTTGACAGGTATGTGACTCTCTTTTATGTTACCCCTGTATTTCCAGTGGAAACTGAAATGACCCCTACCAGAAGCATCACATACCTGTAGGGGGACCACAATAGAACTAAGGTACAAAAATAAACTGTTTACTCAGTCTTGCCCTATTTTTCTAACGGTAGCTTGGTACTTGCTTTCTTCATTTACTTTACTTTTCCATGTCTCTATTTTATTTTCCACCACCTTGCTCTCCATAAGTGTGCAGGTCAATAATTTTACTGAAGCTAGTCTTTGTATTATTATATTTCATAGTGCCACTTTTGCATCTGCTACTACATTTGTGGTTTTGCTACTTTGGTAGGTTTAATTGTGCTTCCTACAGTCCTCTGGAGAGCACTATTTGTCTCTCTCCTGTGTTTCTCCTGTAACTCAAAGAATGCATGGAATAAAATTTATTTCAGACTGTATATTAACATCCCATTTTCATTTCTGTATTTTCCTTTGCAATAAAAGCCCAGTAATCTGCTTATAAAAGAATCTTCAGCCATACACACAAAGAGCCGTTAGAAAAGCTTGTGTCGTTTATCTGGCACCTTGAATTACACACACTTCACACACATTCTCCCACTTCTGTGTATGGGCTGCTGATGGCTTTGCTGGGAAATGTCTTCACATATTTCAGCATGTTCAGACAGATGGTCTGAAAAAGAAACTGTTTGTGTTGTTGTTGTTTTCCTGATCAAACATTTGTTTCATTGAAATAGAATTAATGTTCTTCCCACTTTCCTCTTAAAGCAGGATGTCTCTTCAGAGTCCTCAACCCAACAGCTTTTTTCCCTCCTACCATGATACTTATTGCACATCATAAGCTCTGTTTCACAAAAAAAAAAACCCTCAGAGTCAGTTTTCAGCTTCATATTTTAGGGCTTTTCCTACACATCTTTTAGTTCTTGAAAAGTTACCAACTCAAGATTTCACTTGCGGTGACCATTTCCAAATATTGTAGTAAACAATAACTAACTTGAGTCTGCTTTAACCACAATATCTTGGGAGAGCACTTTCTCCCTTGAACTCCTCACTTCATAAGCTGTCTTAATTTTCAATAATTCACTTTCTTGGTTATTTTACTGTTGGCATCTTGCATCAGCTCAGACTCCTCCTGATTCTTGTTTCTGAAGTTTCTTTACAAAGATTATTACCATTCCATTAAAAAAAATGGCCACAACTGCAGTGCTCAGGGGCTTACTCTATGCTCAGGGGTCAGTCCTAATGGACTCAGGGGAAGCAGACGCTATATAAGGGATGGGACATGGGTCAGCCGCAAGTAAGGCAATCGCCCTATGTACAGTATTATCACTCCAGTCCAGATTAGTCCCATCCTTTCAGGGATTCAAGCATCATCATTGTTCATTCCAACTGAACCTGTGACTTGTTTATACCCCCCACCCCATCTACTGCATTCCGTTTCCCTCTATAACCTCCAATGTCTGTGGGAAGTCTTTATTCTTGCCTGGCTTTATCTTTCATCTCTTATCACCCTGGCTATCTTTACAGACCTGTTATTTCTATATGGATATCTGCTTCTAAGTCCTCACCCTGGTTTGCTCAGTCTGTACACTCCTTTAAACGTTTCTGCTTCTATTTTTCTCTTTAAAGCTATTGGCTTGATTCCTTCCCTGGGGAATTTTCTTTATGTAATTTTTAAAATATTAGCCACCACTTTGTGACACCTAGAATTTCAAGGAGGGATTCTTTACCTTTCATGATCCCTCTTATATATTTTTAATTTCTTCTCATAGGGATATTCTCAACCTCCCACCACCTGTACCACATTTCTTAGCTTGGAGGAAATAGTTTCAACTATTACCACAGCAGAATTTTAAAAAGTGAACATATTTCATATTGCATCAGTCAGACTCTATTTTTTTCTTGAATGAAAATACTATCAATTCATCTGACACACTTTTCAAGAAATTTTGGATAATTATTAATGACTCTAAGCATATGAATCTGGATTAGCATATTTCAATATGTGCTTATAGAATGATTTTCACATTTTATTTAAGAACTTTGGAGTTTGAATGTCCTCAGAGTTTGGCCCTTTTATGAACTGATTAGATGTTTTGTTTTTTATTAAAGAAATGGCTTAGATTAACTGTTGTCAATTGTATTGTTGTTTTTATCATACAACAAAGATATGTCTTACACCTGAGATTTAGGATAACCTACTTAAGTTCCTGTACCTCCACTTTTTTACTCAGTAAAATCTTTTAGAGATAGTTATTAAATATCTGATACTCAGCAATTGATTATGATGATTCCACTCATCATAATGCTACCATTTGTAGTTAATTATATCCTTTTTAAGGATTTTTTTACAAAATGGTTAAACATTATTATGCTTAGTTTTTTTGTTTTAAAAGGGTGATAAAAATTACTTTAATATAAAATATTTATTTTTCTCTACATTTCTCATTTCCAGGCATACTATAAAATACCACGTCATGATCATACAAAATATCCACTTTAATGTGCATATAAAGATGAACACAAACCTTAGACCTCACTATAGTCCCCCCCCACACCTGGAGCTGGAGTGATAGCACAGTAGGTGGGGTTTTTGCCTTGCATGCAGCCAACCCAAGTTCGATTCTCAGCATCCCATATGACCTCCCAAGCACCACCAGGAGTAATTCCTTAGTTCATGAGCCAGTAGTAACCCTTGTGCATTGCCGGCTGCACACAGCTGGGTAAGTCCCCCAAACAAGTCAAGTCTGATGCACTAAACTCTCTCATAAATGCATAAATTATACAATAATTATAATTAGTTATAAATAGCTT
Organism: Sorex fumeus; assembly: GCF_029834395.1. Taxonomy (NCBI): domain Eukaryota; kingdom Metazoa; phylum Chordata; class Mammalia; order Eulipotyphla; family Soricidae; genus Sorex; species Sorex fumeus. Next base: position 8,008,823 of record NW_026606172.1, on the reverse strand, counting down.
TGTTGATCCAAATCCAGAATATTGAACATTGATAATTATATTATTTTGTATTTTCAAAAATATTTTCCAGGACTAACCTTAAGAAATTTTCAAAAGAATAATGATTCTATAGCCTAGGGCCTTAAGAACAAATGACGGTATTATAAAGGTATAGTGTGCACATATATATGCATATATATGCACACATATAGATATATGTATATACATACACATATACATACACACAATGGAATACTTTTCATCCCCAAGGAACAATGTATTCATGCAATTTTCTGCAACTTGAATGGAACTGGAGGATATTATGCTGAGTGAAGTTAGAAGAAAAACAAACAAGATGATCTCATTATCTGTGTAGATAAAACAACTGGATGAAGAAATGCATGGTTTTGAAGAGGAAATACCTAACTCATTTTTCATCAGAGTATAGGATGGAGGATCAGGATTAAAAGAAATCACTAAGCATAGTAAGAAGAAGTAGAGGGGAAAGACCAGGGAGTAGATGTTAATGGACCTTGAATATACAGGACTTGATACTTCTGATACTTTGGATACATTGTAAAGAGGTGGTGTAACTATATATCTAAACCACAGAGTCAATAACACTTAAAGCAGGAGATTCAAACTACAACAGAACTTAAAAATATGCCTGTCCAGGAGGAAGGCTGAGGGGTGGAATGGAAATTGAGGAAGGAAAGTCAGTATTGGTGATGGGATTAATGTGGAACATTGTGTGCCTGAAACTCTGCTATGAGTGACTAGTAAATTACAGTCCCTTAATAAAAAGCATATTTTAAAAATTTATTTCAGTTCATCTAGTCTACATAAAATTATCCTACCCAAAGTCTGTGGTATAAAATGATAGTCAGGCTTTTATTTTCATGTTTCTTTGGGTGGCAAATTAGACAGTGTTTCTTTTGCTCCCTGTGATTACTTAAAGACAGTTGGCTGGTGATGTGTCAGTTTAGAGGACCTAAAATGTTTTGACTCATCCTTTTTTCATAAGCAGATAACCTGGGATCATTGACTCGAAAACCTACAAGTATTCTCTTCATTCTCAGGAAGGTGATATAGCTGAGGTTTCCCTTAAGTAAATAAGCCGAGAAAACCAGGAAACAAGCAGGTATTTCATGACATAACTTCAAAAGTCACTCTTGTTATACTTTATCCTTCAAATTCTAATTCACCTGACCTCTCAATACAGAGGAGAAGGAAATAATTTTTAAATTTATTCAATTGTTTTAAAAATGTGTTTTTTAGACTTGGTATTCACATTAGATTCTGAAATGCCAGTGTGTTGAATTTGGACATTATTTTTCTTTAGAATTTTTAAGTATAGGAAAAATGCATCTTTTTAATGGCAATAACTTGTTAACAAAACCAAATAACTTTTCTTTAAAAATGATATACATTGCTGCTTTGTGATGCTAATTTGCTTGTTCTAACTACACAATTTCTTACAAAGTGGAAGATCTGAAGGATGCTTATATTTACATTCAGCTTCTTGGCAGGATAATTTTCTAAGTTGTGCTTCATACTGTATATTGGATCATAGCAGGAGTCTAGCTGCCGTATTAATGTTTGAGCAATTATGGTAGAAAGTAAAAAAAATGCTTCCAGGAAAAAGCTTTGTGCCTCCACCCCCTTTTAAAATTATTTGATTATCTTAGCAGGAACATCATTTAAATTGGGCATACTAGAATACACTCACTCAGTAATCACTATGGAGAAATCTCTGTACATTCATTGGTTCTCTTGGGGAATGAAAGTTAAATAAATAAAATTAAGAGTAAAACAAATTGAGAGTAATTTCTAGTCATTCTAGAACTTAAAATGTTGTCAGCCATTGGTGGTTTTCTGCTTCTATCAAACTCTAAATTTGATGGAGTGCCTGAACTTCTAGAGTATGTTCTAAACACTTCGTGGACTCTTTGCTATGAGCCTAGTGGCAGCCACTATTCAAAGAAATCCTTACTATCACTCAATCACATTATCAAACTATTCACGGAAGTTCGTCTATTTCATCAAGTTATTGTTTAGATATTTGGGATTGGGGGTGTTTGAGCCACACCCAGTGATACAAACTTGTCCTGAGCTCAGTAGATGTCGGGAACCATGTTTAGGAACAGGGATTGAACAGGATTCAGATTCATGAGAGGTGAGTGCATTAATTTCTCTCTTACCCCATTGTTAGCATATTTTGGAATAAATATAAAAAAAGTGGGGAGACTGGAATATGTGAATCTCTATGTTTAATTTTCTTAAGAATTGGGGAATTTTTTAAAGTATTGTTAATTTGATAACAAATGTAAAATTTAAAGTTTTTTAAGTGTCTTAAACTGGTATACTTGAATTTCTCCAATTTTTATACTGAAATTCTAAAATTATTAACTTTTATTTGCTTTATCCTGTAATATGCATAAAATATTTAAGTAATTACAGCAAAATTTTAACTTGAGTGATAAAATCAAATCAAGTTTTTAAAAACTTAGTTTTAATACTTTTGAAAATATTCTCTTCTCAGGATACATGGCTAAAACTATATTTTTAATTTTGTCCAAATAATTGTTTCTGTTTTGTTTGTGGTCATATCATCAACATTATAACCTGGTCACTTATTTTAGTCTGTCTTCAACTTTTAGGACTTAAATTTTTGTAACAATTTAATTGTGAGATATAAGAAGTCTGCATATTTAGATCAGATAATAACAATATATGGTCAGAAAGAATTTCTCCCAATACATTCTTCTCTGTCTGTTACCCATCTCTTAGGAAAAACATTCTTCTTGGTTTTTATTTTGCTTTCCAATGTTTTATCTATGTTCCTATTTCTAATAAATGTATAATACATATATTGGTACTGTATATGCAAAAGTCCACTTTTTTTCTGCCTGTAGGAATAGTAACTATAATATAGTTCATTTAGAAATATTTTAAGTGATGTAATATTTATTTATTTAAAAACTAAAACAAAAATACAAGGGTTAATGCTGTCACAAATGTTAAGTTCAAAGCAGAAATTATTTTATGTTGTGACTGAGATGGGGGTGGGGTGGAATTCTTACCTTTCATGGAAAGATATCTATGGTGTGGTATCACTGATCCTCAGAGCTGAAGGATGAAAGGAATCCAGTTTTGTGCGCAAAAAAGTAGAGGAAGCGTTAGAGACCTTTTAGAAGTACATTCTAGTAGCAAAAAATAAGGCCAGTGTATCTGAAAATGAATACCAAAGAAGAAAAGAGCTAAAGAAAGCTGGGGAATATCAAGGCTGCATGTCATGAAGTAAAAGTGGAATTTAGTTTTATTTAAAATACTAGGGAAAGTGGCAGAATGACTATGGCATAGAAGTGACAATTTCTTCTATGTTTTAAAGTCATCTTTCTGCTCTTTGGAATTTTATTGGAGGAAGAAAGCAGAATTGAAAACTCTCTTCTAATAATACCTTTCACAGTCTCCCTTTCCCTTCATAATTTGTTCAACTGAATATTAATCCTAGCTGGCTAACAGCAGTTGAAAGCATGTTTGTCCTGTGTTCAATTCTTCAGCTTCTTGGACCTTTTGTGACACAAATCCACAGCTGATTTCTCATGCATCATTGCTTCATCATATCTACCATTATTATAGTACTTCGTGTTTTCTGGTAATTATTTGCTTATGTGTTATTTATCCTGTCGTTATCATGACTCATTTGAGAGGCTACTTTAGAATTTAACTTTATTCTACTCTGGCCCACATATATACAATAGCTAAAGCTCTATAGACATTGTTGAAATGAATAAAGAATATTAAAGCCACTTTCCTTCAAAATTGCTCAGTATTTCAAATGTTTTTTAACATTTGTATTATCTGAAATATTTTATTGTAGGTAATTTTATTTTTGACATAATTTTTTATATCTAATACTAATTTACTGAGAGTATAGGATATCTACCAATCTCTATGAAAATGTCTTCAAAATTATAATTTCTCTGCGCCCCTTTTTCAACACTTTTGGGAACAATTCTTTGTCCATTTTGTCATATTGTATTGGTATTGGTATGTTCTCATGTATGTGTATGTATGTGCATCACATTACACACTAATGAGTAAAATCCCTGAAGGTAGAATTATTTTTCCTTTGTTGCATTGTATATTACAATTAATACATGAAAAAATCAAATAAGTCTGCTCCTCTCATGAGTTTTTTCATTTATTTTTTAAATTTTTCACCACTCGAACCTGTATGTGTGCCCTTCTTAAGTCTTTTACTTGATATCATCTATTCACATTAATGAAACAAATGCTATGATCTGACCAAGATGGTCTTCATATTTCCCTGATTTTGACCAAAATTAGAAAGGTTTTTTTTTTTTGGCTTTAGAGCTATCTCTTCCACTTTCTTATAATACTTACTTGGAATAAACTCCCAATTGTACATTCTACCTCTTCTCCACTCAGGTGTGAATGTTCTCTCAGCCTAAATAGGAATAAGGCAGAAGTTTGCGAGGGAATATTTGACCTCTAAACTTAACTCAGGTAATCTAAGATTTTTTTAAAATTCCTTTCTTTGTGTGTGTGGGTTGGGGGGAACGGGTGTGTAGACCATACCTGGTGATGCACAGAAGTTACTCCTGGATCTTACTCAGGAATTACTCCTGGCAAAGCTCAGGGGACCATATGGGTTGCCAGGAATCAGACCCTTGGTCAATCACATACAAGACAAAATACTACCTCTCTGGCCCCTTATTCCTTCCTTCGAAGTCACACATTCTTAAAGGTTGCTAAAAGGGTACAAACCCCCCAAAATGCAGTGTTTTTTGTTGAATTTTTTGACTATATATATATAAATAAATACAGCAAAAATCTCTATTAAAAACTTTAACTTTGGGTGAAAAAAATTTAAACGCTTACTTTTGAAGTTTCACAAAGCAATGTTTGGTAAATTTCCCTAATATCTCCAAGGGCTAATGTTAATTATGAACAATAGGATAACCACAAATGCCCAATCAATGACTGAAAAAAAAATATCAGAGTACAGGGCCATTTTAAAACATGGAAAAATCTCCTTGGACTGTTAATGTTCGTTGGAAGTTAATGATTTTTAATGGAAAAGCAATGCACCTTCATATGGATGAGTCCAAAAGGTTAAAAAATTAGAATATATTTTCTGAATAAGAAAAAAATATGAAAGAAAGTAACTTTTTGAAAAACAGCAAGAAATTAAATTAATCTAGTAAACTAAAGATTGTTCATATATTTGACAAGAACTTTTCTGACAGCATCTTAAAAGAAGTAAAAGCAGGAAATAATAAAATCCTTGGTAGGGATGGCCTTCAAGGTCTTTGACAACTGGAACCAAACAGTCATGGCTAAGAATAAAAGAATGGAAAAGAAAAGACAATATTAACATTGAGACCTGGTTATGTTCTAGAGAATGGAAGATTGCATCATCAAAATATTTCAAAATGCCAAAATATATGGCAGAACCAAATACTACAGCCATGCATAAAAGCCACTGAGCAGATCAAGCACACACCTGCATCCTCTTGCATTTAATTTGAAAGACTGCTTCAGGACTCTGGGCAGGCTTGTATTTGAGATCTTTTTCTCTTTCTTGCCACCATTTCCTACAAAAAATAAGCCCTTCCCCTTTTTCCAAAAAACCCGTGTTTTTATCATTGGTTTCAGGACATGAGATGTTCCAGTCTCAGTATCAACTGCACCACTAATAGATACGTATATCTATGGGGGTATTTTTAAGTCAGTCTTTTTCTTGGTGATTGATACTTGTATAGGTTAACATATAGAGGGATAAAATTTAATAGAGTGTGTTGAAAATTAAAATTTCTCTCTTTTGCTCTTCCAGTTCAGGTACACTTTGAAGAATTTGTACCTATGCAATAGATAAACTGGGGCACTTTTACTTTTCACTTAAGTCATTGATGACTGAAGTCTGTAATAACCAATATCAGATAGTGTCAACAAATTTGTGCTACAATCAACTAGAAACTTAATCTTTCATTGTACTTATTATTTAATTCCTTAGATGAGGTCCTTTACTGTGAACATTAGAAATTTTTGGATGCCATTGGGATTCAGTTCTGTGTATCCTCAAACTTCTAGATTTTTACCTAAGATTAAAATTGCGACCACAAACTCCCATTTTCTCTTTAATTCCTGAATCAGGCAACATAAGGATAACCTAAGTGATTTGGGTTTGTTATTTAGTGTCATCAAATTTAGTCTTATGTGTCCTATTTTGAATTTTGCTTGTTTGAGGACCCCACTTTGTGGTACTCAGGAATTTCTCGTGGGACTGTGTTTAGAAATTTTTCCCGGTGGTGCTCAGGGTATCCTATGGGATGCCTGGGATTAAGCCTGTGTAGGCCATGTGCAAGGCAAGTGCTCTACCCTCTCTATTATCACTTTGGGGCCCCATATGAATTTTTTTTAGCTTTTTGAGTCACACCCGGACATGCACAGGGTTTACTCCTGGCTCTGCATGCAGGAATTACTCTTGGCAGTGCTCAGGGTACCATATGGGATGCTGGGAATCAAACCCAGGTCCGTTGCATGCAAAGCAAACACCCTATCCACCGTGCTATTGCTACCACCCCTCCATATTGAATTTTTTAACTAAAAAAATTCTCGGTTTCTTTTAATAGAGTCACTGTGAAGAGAGAGCTCCCTGCAGCTTGCCATGAGTTTTGTGAGAAAATTTGTTCAAATTTCCTTCAGTAAAAGACAAATTTATAAGACTGATTGAAAACACTATAATGGCATTGTTGCAAATGATTGATTTTTTAAATTCAGATGTATAAACTTTTAAAGTACTAAAATCAGGATACTTTTGAAATGAATCCATCATTGCTTAATTCTTAATGAAGACTAATAATAACAGGGTGGAAAAAAAATAACACAAAATTGCTGAAAACTACAGGGTGCCTCTATTGTTCTTGCTTTGTTTTTAATTGCAAACAGAACAGGAGCAAACAAATGCAAATTTTAGTATTAGAACAATGTCCGACCATAGAAACATGAAATAAATAAATGAAATTCTAACAAAAATAGATTGGAAACTATTTTCATAATAAATTATATGCTAAAGAAATAATGACAGACATTATTTTGCAATGGTATCATTTAGAATCCCTGTGTGGGATTAGAATGAGAAGAGTAGGTCTTCAAAATTAAAATCTTTTAATTTATTTAATTCCTCTAGAGCACACCCACAATCTTAGTATATTTATCTTGTCAAATAATGTGCTTTTCTTGTGAGAAATCTTTATTCTTATACAGCTACCATTAGATATTTCTACTATATTTAGCCTAAATATATTCACCTTTCTGTGTTTTTTATTTGGCTTATTTTTTGATATATACATACCATATAGCATTTCTCTGTATTTATATATATTACAGACATGCAGTATTAATAAGGTCGATCAGATTATTTTCAGACTTCTAATCACTTATTTCTGCACCTTCATGGGAGCAGTAGTATATTTCTCCTCTCCATGGATATAATTTTATTTGGTGAGTATACTCTACTTACCTTTAGATTTTATTATTTTTGTCATGTCACAAGCATTAGTCAGGGGAATAATAGCTTGTGTGACACAAGCAAAGATTAAACCATGTCTGTTTGCTGAGGCATCCATACTTGTATTTCTGACATCATCAAGAGCAGAAATATTAAGAATATTAAGCTAAGAATAAGATACATGTGGAACATGTCTAATAGGTTAGACTTAAGCCCAATTTGATCAAGTCTCAATCACTGAGCCACAATTAAGTTCCTGAACTAGAATAAATCGATGAGATCAAAGAAATGATAAACCTTCAAAGCTATTAAAATTTGGAGTATTTTGTTAAGATTATAGGCAGCTAATTGATACAATCATGAGAAAAAAATCAGTTCAAAACTTACATATAATTTTTCTTAATTATCTAATCTGTAGCCACACGTCTTTTGCAATAATGTAAATACTATTATCAATTGCTTACAAATTCTTTAAGATATTATATGCATACATAGGTGAAGCTGGAACCATAGGGAAAAAAATACACATTGTAAAACAAGATCAGGTTTAATAGAAGCTTGTTATTATTCTGCATACTTTAAATGATCACATATTTTATTGTACACTTAGTACCTACAAAGCATCATGCTGTACACTGGAACTAGTCTCATATAAACATTTTAAAGTGACTAATCATTGCTTTTTCTGTTTGTGGCTTTCATTCTTCCTTTCTGTTGTTATTAAAAAGTGGTGATCAATGTAAGATTTCTTTGAGAATGAAGCAATTAAACTATTCTGCTAAGGTGCTCATAAACTTCAGTTGAGCAAAAATCAGAACATAGTTTTCAATAGTAATTAAAGATTCATAAAACAACTCTAACTCCCAGAGAGAGAAAAAATAGAAATTTGAAGAAAATTGATAAATGAGGTATCAAATACTAATAATGAGTTACCATTTGTTGGGTGCCAAGATATTTGAATGTATTATTTAGTCATGTGAAAAGTAATGTTATAAGACTGCTTTTAATGTCCTGATTTTATAATTAACAAAATGAGATTAAGAAATAATTATTATTTTCAAGGTTTATTCCACAAATTGTAGAATCAAGTTTTGAACAGTTTCCAAATGCTTGCATTTAATCATTTAAGCACCAGTTCTAGAATTAAGCCCAAAATGGAAAGATGATTCTAAAATGTAGCATAAAATTTCTTAAATTTTTGTTTTCTTCATATTAAAAGTAGGGCATTTAGATGCCCAGCTTCTAGCCATATAAAGTTACTTGAGGTTTGATGTGTCAATATAATGAGATAGGGTACATTTATTTTGAATTACTCTTTTCCATAAAATGTAAAGTTGTTTCTAATATTTTAATATTAAAAATGTAAAAGGATTCCACTGCAATCAAGAATAAGAGTTTTGCTATTTTATAAAAATGTTTATATTTTTTCTAAATCTTTCTATATTTTAAATAAACAATTGCTTTAGTTTTCAAATGATAACAATTTCCAAGTCACATCATCTAGGAAAGGAGATTTAGATTTAACCAAGTCCACATGGTCTTTGCATAATAATTAATAAAATAGAATATAAGCTAACAAAACACAAAACCTAGATTTAGTGTGGCAACATTATGGGATCTTATATTAAAAAACAATACAGTTTAAAAATATCCTAAAGAACATATGAATAAATTAAGCTATGTAAACTTGACACATAGTTTAAACCTGTGTAAATCTCCAGTCAGTCAGAAGGAAGAAAATAGCATTACTCTATGATCCAGTGATTATACTTCCGGGTGTTCTTTGTCAGAATACAACTGAATCATGTAAAGAGATATTTGTATCCTTATTTCTATCTCATCATTATTTATGGTTACTGATGCATGAAATAGTTTCTCTATAAAGAAGTAAATGAATAAAGAAAACGTGATATTTATATGTATATATTCACATATATACATAATGCAGCCATTTTTAAAAATCCATTTTTTAAAATTTGTGACAGAATGGATAAAATGAGTTGCTGACATACTAAAATATAAGTCATAAAAAGGTATTATATAAACTTTAATGTGAAATATGGAAGCAAAAAACGTATTGCTATGGAAAAGATATAGAAGAATGGGGAAACTAATCAAAGGTAATCTGGAGGTTCAAAATGAGAGTTATATGTTCTGGAGATACTATGTACAACAAGGTACCTGTAGTTAGTAGAATGTATCTTTGAATGTTGCTAGAAGTAGAAATTATAAAAGTTTCTACCATACAAATAAAAGTTATAAAAAGGTACAGTGATGTGTGTTAATTAACTTATGTGGTAATCATGTACTATAAGTTCCCCATGTGGTATACTTAGATTTACATGTTATTTGTCAATTTTATTTCAATAAAACAGAGAAACATGTTCTTTCTTAAATCTCCTCCTGAACTTGGGAATGGAAATGTAAACTTTTCAAACTAATTAAACAATATCAAACATATCCTGCCATTAGTATATTAAGGGAAAAAATAATGTCGAAAAATATATTGCATGTGTAATCTAAAACTGACATTAGGATGCCCTTAGGACCTATGAAATACCTGAACTACCTATACTATTACTTATACAAAGTCCATATAGTGTTTTTTCAATATAAATTTAGAGATAATTTAGGTTCTCATTTTTACCCCTGCTTCAGAGCAAACTCTCTTATAACTGTTTGCTTATGATTCGGTTTACCTTCATTAATTCATTATCCATAACATATCAAACCAGGTATTATACTTACTCATTTCTCCTGTTTTGCATAGCTTAATGTGTTTCCAATGCACTTGCATAGAAAAACTTTATATGAGTGAAAATTAATAGGAATAAATGGAGCTAATATTATGGTGAAACATTATAGAACGGGAAAATAACATAAAGAACCATGTCATGGCAGGCAATGTCCTCTTATTGCTGACATTCAGGTTGTCTTCATTTAGCAAGCTCACCAGAGAAGATGTGTTTTATTAAAATTGTTTAGGTATTTAATGTTCTGCAGTTACTTCTAATATTTTCCCAATAGAAATTTTATTACAGTAATGGAAGCTAAATCATTTGCTAGTATAAAATGCTTTAATGATGAATCAATTTCTTTCAAAATTTATTTTAATGTCAAGGAGATTTCTGTGGTTATGATCTTTGGAACAATTTTCAACATAAATTTAACACTTCTTTTAAATGACAAGAAATCCAACCTGAGGTCTCCAGAAGGCAAATGTATCTAGAGGTAGAAAAATACATTTTTAGATGTAATAGCACCAAGCCATAAGTCATGAATGAGATGTTTTGAACCTAGAAAACTTTAAAGTCTACTTTAAAGTCTACATTGGCATTCTAATATGTCTATGTGTGTCTATGTATATGTCTATATCTTAAGTATATGATATAGAATTAAATAGATTAATGTCACTGAAATTTAATTGCATGTCACATATGCAATGCATATAGTTTTTTGGGAAAGACCTCTCCAGAGTTCCTGATGTAGAGAACAATCCTGGTGATTAATGGGCTTGTGCCACAGGCCTAGTCTTAGGCAAGTGATCCTGCTCAGCTTGGGGCTCATGCTTCTCAGGGGACACACCAGAAATACAATTAAATGCCAATCGGCCATAAAGTCCTAGAAATGAATTTAACACCTCAAATGTGTCAGTCATGTTCTCTAACATGTAAGCTTTCTCTTCAGACAATATATGGAGCTTTTAAAAGAAATGTGTACGATCATTTCATTAAACCTTAAATTTCATGCAGAGTAGTGAAAGGAAGTCAGATGCAAATATTTTTTTTAATTTTTATTAGTGAAATTCCATGAGGTACAGTTGTAGACTTACAAATTTTTGTGTTTGGGTTTCAATTATACAATAATCATTAGTACGCATCCCTCTACCAGTGCCCATTTTCCACCACCACGGATCCCAGTATCCCTCCCACTCCCTCCCCCCCCATCCCACCCTGCCTCTGTGGCAGGGCATTCCCTTTTGTTCTCTCTCTCCTTTTGGGTGCTGTGGTTTGCAAAAGAGGCATTAAGTGGCAATCATGTTCAGTCTATAGTCTTCATTTTGCATGCATCTCCTATCCTGGGAGGATCCTCCCAATACCCTTTATTTGGTGCTGCCTTCTCTATCTGAGCTGCCTTTTCGTTTAGCATGTGTGTCTGGCCTTTAAACCATGGAGTGAAACTTCTGTACTTACCTTGACTATTCTTGGATGTTAGTCTCTTAATTTGTTACTTTATATTCCCCAGATGAATGCAATCTTTCTATGTCTTTCCCTTTCTTTCTGACTCATTTAGCTTAGCATGATACTTTCCATGTAGTACCACTTGTATGTAAATTTCATGACTTCATCTTTTCTAACAGCTACATAGTACTCCATTGTGTAGATGTACCAAAGTCTCTTTAACCAGTCATCTGTTCTCGGGCACTCAGGTTTTTTTCCAGATTCTGGCTATTGTAAAGAGTGCTGCAATGAACAAACAAGTGCAGATGTCACTTCGACTATACTTTTTTGCCTCTCTGGGATATATTCCCAGGAGTGGTATTACTGGGTCAAATGGGAGCTCAATTTCTAATTTTTTGAGAATCGTCCATACTGTTTTCCAAAAGGGCTGAATCAGTCAGCATTCCCACCAGCAATGAAGGAGAGTTCCTTTCTTGCCACATTCACGCCAACACTGGTTGCTTGTGTTGTTTTGGATGTTGGCCAATCTCTGTGGTGTGAAATGATATCTCATTGTGGTTTTGATCTGCATCTTAGTGATTAATGATGCAGAGCGTTTTCTCATGTGCCTTTTAGCCATTCAGATTTCTTCTTTGAGAAAGTTTCTGTTCATTTCGTCACCCCATTTTTTGATGAGGTTGGATGTTTTCTTCTGGTGGAGTTTAACCAGTACTTTGTATATTCTTGATATTAATCCCTTTTTGGATGTGAGATGGAACACTGTCCTCCCATTGTTCATCAATTTGGTCGAGTGGGCCCAGTAGCATCTCCATTTTGAGGCTTTTTGTTACTGTGTTTGGCATATCAAATACCTCAAGGGTAGCTTGCCAGGCTTTGCCATGAGAGTGAGATATTCTCAGTAGCTTGCCGGGCTCTCTGAGAGGGGCAGAGGGATCGAATCCGGCTCGGCCGGGCTGGCAGCGTGCAGGGCAAATACCCTACCTCTCTGCTATCATATTGCTGTATGTGTATTGGGCGAATATCCTTTCCCATTCTGTAAAATTTCTTTGTATTTTGGTCACTCTTTCTTTTGAGGTGCAGAAGCTTCTTAGTTTAAGATAGTCCCTTTTGTCTATCTCTGTTTTCACTTGCTTGACCAGTGATGTGACATCTTTGAAGATACCATTAGCTTCAATGCCATGGAGGGTTTAGCCAACTTTGTCTTCAATCCTTATGTATTCCAGTCTGATGTTGAAGTCTTTGATCCATTTTGTTCTTACTTTTGTACATGGTGTTAGGCAGAGATACGAGCCCCATTTTGTTGCATGTAACTGTCTAGTTTTGCCAGCACAATCTGTTAAAGAGGCTTTCCTTGCTCCACTTCACATTTCTTGCTCTCTTATCAAAGATTAGATGATCATATGTTTGGGGAGAGATGTCAGTATATTCAACGCTGTTCCATCGGTCTGTAGCTCTGCCTTTGTTCTAGTACCATCATGCTGTTTTAATTGTTACTGCTTTGTAGTAGAGTTTGAAGTTAGGAAGGTTGATTCCTCCCATTTTCTTTTTCCCAAGAATCACTTTAGCTATTCACTGGGGCTTATTGTTCCATATGAATTTCAAGAGTGTTTGCTCCATTTCTTTGAAGAATGTCATGGATATTGTTATATGGGATCGCATTAAGTTTCTACAATACTTTGGGAAGTATTGCCATTTTTACAATGTTAATTCTCCCAATTCATGAACATGGGATATCTTTCCATTTACTCATGTCCTCTTATATTTCCTAAAGGAATGTTTTGTAGTTTTCTTTTTACAGTTTCTTAACTTCCTTTTTTAAGCTGATTCCTAGGTACTTAATTTTCTGGGGCACAATTGTGAACGTGATTGTTTTTTTTCATGTCACTTTCTACTGTCTCACTATTTGTGTATAGGAAAGCCATGGACTTTTGAGTATTGATTTTATAGCCTGCAACTTTACTATACGAGTCTATTGTTTCTAGGAGTTTATAGGTAGAGGTTTTGGGGTTCTCTAAGTATAGTATCATATCACCTGCGAATAGTGAGAGCTTGGTTTCTTCCTTTCCTACCTGGATGCCCTTAATATCTTTCTCTTATCTAAGCGCTATCACAAGTACTTCCAGTACTATATTGAACAGCACTGGAGAGAGGGGTTATCCTTATCACCTCTCTGATCTTAAGGGGATGGTTCTCAGTTTTTCCCCATTGAGGATGATGCTTGCTGTAGGCTTGAAGTAGATGGCTTTAACTATATTGAGGAAAGCCCCCTCTATGCCAATTTTGGTTAGGGTTTTCATCATAAACAGGTGTTGGATCTTGTCAAATGCTTTTTCTGCATCTATTTATATGATCATATGGTTTTTATCTTTTCTTTTGTTGATATGATGGATTATGTTGATTGATTTCTGAATGTTAAACCATCCTTGCATCCCTGATATGAATCCCAGTTGGTCATGGTCTATGATATTTTTGATGAGTTGTTGAATTCTATTTGCTAGCATTTTGTTGAGAATCTTCACATTCCTGGTCATCAGGGATATCGGCCTGTAGTTTTCTTTTATTCTGGTGTCTTTGTTTCCTTTTAGTATTAGAGGGATATGGGCTAAATAGAAACTGTTTGAGAGATTTTCTGTTTCATCAGTTTCCTGAAAAATATGAGAACTGGCAATAGGTCCATGTGCACTGAACAAGAATGTGTATTCTTTCTTTTGGGGGTGTAAAGCCCTGTATAGATCTATAAGCCCTTCCTCTTTTATTTCTTCTTTCAAAGCAAATGTTTCCTTTCTGAGTTTTGTTCTTGTTGATCTATCCAAAGGTGATAAGCCAATGTTGAAGTCTCCAGCTACTATTGTGTTGCTTGCAATCTCCTCCTTAAATTCTGTTAGCAGTTGTTTAAATATTTAGCTGTTCTTCATCAGGTGTGTATACATGTAAGAGTGTAATTTCTTCCTGTTGTTCGTAACCCTTGATAATTAGAAAATAGCCTTTGCTGTCCCTTCTAATCTTTTTCAAGCTGAAATTGATGTTGTCGAATGTTAGTATTGCCACCCCAGCTTTTTTGAGGGAGCTGTTTGCTTTCAGGATTGTTTTCCATCCTTTTAACTTTGAGTCTGTGTTTGCTCTGATTGTTGATATGAGTTTGTTGTAGGCAGCAGAATGTTGGGTTCTGTCTCTGAAACCATTTTGCTACTCTGTGTCTCTTAATTGGTGAACTTAGACGTTTGACGAGAGAGATTATTGTTATGGGGTTTTGTGTCATCTTTCTGTAAGGGTCTGTTGTGCTTGTAGGGTTTGTCTTATCTTATAGTGGCCCCTTTAGCCCTTCTTTTACGTTTGGTTTTAAATCTATGAAGTTCCTGAGCTGCTGTTTATCGAGAAAATAGTGTACCGTTACTTTGAGTTTGAGTGAGAGTTTAGCCGGATAGAGTATTCTTGGCGAAGCATTCATTTCAGTGAGTTTTTTCACTATATCCCACCATTGCTTTTGGGCTTGGAGGGTTTCCTGTGATAGTTTTTCTGTGACTCTAAGGGGTACTGCTTTGTATGTGATTCCCTTCTTTGACCTTGTTGCTTGCAGTATTGTGTCTCTATCCACAGCATCGAGCATTCTAACTATGAAATGTCTTGGAGTGTTTTTTGTTAGGGTATCTATTAGCTGGCACCATTCGGGGTCCTTGAATCTGAATGGATGTATTGTCTAGCTCCAGGAATTTTTCAGCAATGATTTGTTTAATCATGGCTTTTTCATTGGGATTGTTTCCCTGAGCTTCTTGTACTCCAATGATTCTAATGTTGTTCCTCTTGGAATCATCTACTAGGACTCTGATTCTCTCTAGAGCTATTTTGATGCCTCTTGTCATTACTTCTTTTTGTCTGTTGACTTGGTGCAGCTGATCTTCCAGCTCACTGATTCTGTCTTCAGCTGTGGTTATTCTACTGTTGAGGGCACAGACTGAGTTTTTTTATTTCATCTACGGAATCTTTTATTCGTGACATTTCTGCTCTCATTTCTTTCCGTAATTTCTTGATTGTTTCTATCATGTTACTGCATATCTGTCTGATTGTATCACTGAGTTAATTGAACACCTACATGACTTATATCTGAATTCTTTCCAGAGAGGTCCTTTAGGTGAGTAGCACCTACTGAGGCTTCTGTACTCTTTTCATATTCATCGCCAACTTGGTAGGAATTTGCGTTGTTTCCTCATGTCAGTGTTATGGGAACTGAGATGTTACACTAGATTTTTTGATATGAGTAAACTACCAGCAGCCATGTGAGCATTGGCCTGCCTAAATTTAGGCCATGCCCACTTCTACAAAAGCCATGCCAACTTCAGAAGAGGATACCCCCCCTCAAGGGAATCTGGTGTGTGTGTGGGGGGGGTACTAGCTGGGAGGGGAAGAAGACCAGCACAGCACTGGAGATGAAGAGGAAGAGGCTCAGGGCTGCTTTTGTCCCTGGGTCCTAGAGGATGCCTGGGGCGCTTGCACAGGGAAAGCCAAATCCAGGGTTTGAATTCTGGCGGGTTAACTGACCGAGAGGGGAAGGAGACCAGCACAGCGTTGGGACAAAGAAGGAAATAATTTTTTAAGAATAAACATATAATCCCATCAAAAAATGGGGTTATGAAATGAACAGAAATTTTCCCAAAGAAGAAATTAGAATTGCTAAAAGGCACATGAGAAAATGCTCTACATCACTAATCATCAGGGAGATGCAGATCAAAACAACAATGGGATATCATCTCACACCACGGAGACTGGCCCACATCTAAAAGAACAGAAGCAACAGGTGTTGGTGCGGATGGGGCAAGAAACGGACTCTCCTTCACTGCTTGTGGGAATGTCACTGGTTCAGCCCTTTTGGAAAACAGTATGGACGATTCTCAAAAAATTAGAAATTGAACTCTCATTTGACCCAGCAGTACCTCTCCTGGAAATATATCCTGGAAATGCAAAAAAGTACAGTCAAAACAACATCTGCACTTCTATGTTCATTGCTGCACTATTCACAATAGCCAAAATCTGGAAAAAACCCAAGTGCCCGAGAACAGATGACTGGTTACAGAAACTTTGGTACATCTGCAGAATGGTGTACTATGCAACTGTTAGGAAAGACAAAGTCATGAAATTTACATACAAGTGGTACTACAAGGAAAGTATCATGCTAAGTGAAATGAGTCAGAGAGAGACAGACATAGAAAGATTTCATTCTTCTCAGGAATATAAAGTAACAAAATAGCAGACTAAAACCCAAGAATAGCCAAGATAAGTACCAGGAGGTTCACGCTATGGCTTGAAGGCCAGCTGCAGTTGCTAGTGGAAAAGGCAGCTCAGAGAGAATGGAGAACCAAGTAAAGGATCCTCCCAAGATGAGAGATGCATGCTGAAAGTAGACTATAGACCAAACATGAGTGCCATTCAATGCTTCTTTTGCAAACCATAACACTCAAAAGAAGAGAGAAAAGAAAAGAGAATGCCCTGCCACATGGGTGGGGTGGGATGGGGGGGTATGGGGGAGTGGAAGAAATACTGGGAACATTGGAGGTGGAAAATGGGTACTGGTGGAGGGTTGGGTACTGAATCATTGTATAACTGGAGCCCAAGCACAAAAAATTGTAAGTCTACAACTGTACCTCATGGTGTTTCACTAATAAAAATTGAAAATAATAACTTTTAAGAATAAACAGATTTTATTCATTAGAGTTTCACTTAATAGCACACATAAGAATTTTATTATGTATTATTTAGACTTTGATATGGATAGTGTCAGTCTATCAAGAATATGTAAAAAAGGTACTTTTCTTTTTTTTTTTTTTTTTCCCCTTTATTTTATTTTATTTTTTTTAAAGTTGTAGATTTACAATTTTTTGTGCTTTGGTTTCAATTATACAATGATCAGATACCCATCCCTCCACCAGTGCCCATTTTCCACCACCATGGATAATATCCCTCCCACCCCCATCCCCCCATCCCCCCGTCTCTGTGGCAGGGCAATCCCCTGTGTTCTCTCTCTCCTTTTGGGTGTTGTGGTCTGCAAAAGAGGCATTGAGTGGCAAACATGTTCAGTCCATAGTCTACTTTCGACATGCATCTCCCCTCCTGGGAGGATCCTCCAAACATCCTTTATTTGGTGCTCCCTTCTCTATCTGAATAGCCCTTTCCTCTAGGATACCCGGCTGGCCTCTAAGTTATGGAGTAATCCTCCTGGTGCTGATCTCAGCTATTCTTGGGTATTAATCTCATACTTTGTTACTTTATATCCCCCAGATGAATGCAATCTTTCTATGTCTATCCCTCTCTTTCTGACTCATTTCGCTTAGCATGATACTTTCCATATTGTACCACTTGTATGTAAAGTTCATGACTTCATCTTTTCTAAGAGCTACATAGTACTCCATTGTGTAGATGTACCAAAGTTTCTTTAACCAGTCATCTGTTCTTGGGCATTCAGGTTTCTTCCAGTTTCTGGCTATTGTAAAGAGGGCTGCAATGAACAAACAAGTGCAGATGTCACTTCGACTATACATTTTTGCCTCTCTGGGATATATTCCCAGGAGTGGTATTGCTGGGTCAAATGGGAGCTCAATTTCTAATTTTTTGAGAATCGTCCATACTGTTTTCCAGAAGGGCTGAACCAGTGGACATTCCCACCAACAGTGAAGGAGTGTCCCTTTCTCGCCACATCCACGCCAGCATCGGTTGCTTTTGTTCTTTTGAATTTGGGCCAGTCTCTGAGGTGTGAGATGGTATCTCATTGTGGTTTTGATCTGCATCTCCCTGATGATTAATGATGTAGAGCATTTTCTCATGTGCTTTTTTGCCATTCGGATTTCTTCTTTGAGAAAGTTTCTGTTCATTTCATTGCCCCATTTTTGGATGGGGTTGGATGTTTTCTTCTTGTGGAGTTTAACCAGTATTTTGTATATCCTGGATATCAACCCCTTGTCAGATGTGTATTCGGTGAATATCAAAAAGGTACTTTTCAAATAAATAATTTTCTTCCGTTATGTTCCTCGTATTTCTGAGGCATATAAAACTATATATATTTTTAAATGAATGTACTCATTCAATAAAATACATAAGAAAATTAAAGATTCAGGCACAGTTTTATTGCAATCCGTAAACATGGTGTGTGTGTGTGTGTGTGTGTGTGTGTGTGTGTGTGTGTGTGTGTGCACGTCATTGGCGGGAGTAAGTTCAGTAATGATCAGGGCTTACTCTTGACTCTGTGTTCAGGGATAACTCCTTGAGTGTGGAGATCATTTGCAGTACAGAGTATCAGATCCAGTGGGAAGCATATAAAGCAAGTACTTTAACTTTCTGTATTATCTCTCCAAGTTGATGATTAATGTTTTTCTACTCAACCTGTATTAGGTCCCACACCAATATAAATCCTTGAATATAACTGGGAAATGGGCTATAGCAAATTTCTAGTCCAATTTTTATGCTCAATCTAATCTTTCACTGCTTGAACTGCTACTTTAAGTCTATTGCATATGTCATGACACAAGGCACTTAAAAAGAAAAGAAAGCTGAATTTATAAGAACCCCAAAACCTAGTGAATTATTAAAACTCATGATATACTTGTTGAAAATGAAGAATCAGAGAGCACTGAACATTATATACCTATATCTGTTAGCTTCAGAAACTGGTATTTTTTCAACCAGTTCTTTTGACAAAGTCATTCCTAGTAGTAGTTTCAATGTGGATATATTTGACTTTGATTTTAAATTTAATCAATACTAACATGAAAATACAATTTTACTTTGCTCACTATAGCTGAACTGTTTTAACTCTCAATTGTACGCTGATGCCTTCCTGATCTTTCATCCTTCAAACTATCCATGAATGGTTGCTTTGAATGTCTAAAACACAAAGATACTTGTCATAATTCACCAACCCATGAGATTCTTGTTTTCTCTTATTTTTAACTGTCCTTTACCACCACAATCTTGCTCTAGTGTTTGTATTCCCAATACACCTGAAGTAGAAGTTAAAACAATGAATTTTTTTCAATTTGTACTGAGATTGTTTGCTAATGTTAAATTTAGATGAGACAAAATGCATGTAATTTACTTCAATATCTAGTTATTAAATTAGCAATATTTCAACCCATAAGCTCAGTTTCAAAAAAAGTTCACTTCAATTTTTGTAATCTTATTAGTATCAGATATGATAGAACTTTGTTTACTTTTTCTATAAATTTTAAATCTATTATACATAAAATTCAATCTTGAGGTAACAATTTAGTGTCATTTAATCAAATTGACCCCAATCTTTTTTAATTACTTCAGCAACTAGATGTTTAAATTGTCTTCACTTAGTATTTTTGTCTTATTTTTCTTTTTTTTTTCTTGCCAAGTTGTTTTGTGGACTACACCTGGTTATTATTAGTGTTTACTCCTGGCTCTGTGCTCAAGGACCAGTCCCAGGAGGGCTCTGTAGACCATATGAAATGCTATGTCTTTGGTCCTTCATCATAGTTCTTATCAATTAAAGAATTTTAACTCTTATCAAATATGTCATTCTTAATCTTTCAATAATTTCTTCTCCCCAATTTTCTACTTCCCATCCCATTTCTTTAATATGTTTGGTCAATGAAAATATAAGTCTAACAAACAGAACACATTGGTATATAAATTTACTATACAAGCTAACCTTCAAATCACCCAAAACCTAAAACTTCCTCTCCCTATGGTAAAACTTTATTATTATTCTTCTCTCATAGTGATCCTATGATCAAGTCTATTATGAAAAATGAAAAAAATGTCTTAATTGAATGTTGGAAGTTGCGCTACTAATTAATTGTGTCTATCATCCTATCACAGATTGACACAATGATTATATACATTCCTGATAAGGGTGAAGAAATGTTTGTGTTGAATGAGAAAGGTTTAGCTAATTCTTCATTATGTCAGAGTCTTCCTTCCAAAAATATTAAAGAGGGAATACTGTCTGAAAGGAACCTATAGGATTAAGCAGAAGATGGTAACTTATGATGCTGTCAGTATAAACTTACATGGGTATCCTGGAAAGTGAACTCTGTTTGATCTTTAAAGCTATCAATTTATAATTTGAAAAAGGTAAAAATTCAATTCATCCAGAGACAGCATATTGGTCATGCCATTGTTCATCTATATTTTTAAAGTCTGAGAAGGTAATATGGGCAAAGATTTGCAGGCTAAGGAAAGAGTTTTTACCACTCTGATAAATAGGCATTGTTTTTTGAATAACTTTGGATTTTGCATTTGATTGAAACATGATGAAGGCAAGAATGCCTAAGCTCTAAATTGTTTTGATAAAACTCCTTTACTCCAAGGAAAAAAGGGATCAATAAAAATAGGCCTGTGGAAGACCAAAGTGAAAACGGTTAGGTCCAGAATTCAGAACTATACCTCAACAAAACTCTATGCAATGAGTACTTAAATTTATGAACTAAGCAGTATAGGCTAGACCTTAGCTAAAACTACAAGAAATTAAGAAGGCTCTTCCTTCACTTCAAATAAGGAACACTGACAATTTTTTCAAAAATTTTTTCTGAACAAAGATATTTTAGGTTTCTTCTAGTTCTGATATGTAACATTTTACTTTTTTATTGAATAATTTTATTCTTAGATAAAGATAAAATGATATAAAATGCACTACCAAGTAAGTTGTCATAAAATGAAATGACAGTGACATTAGTATAATATCTCTACAGTATCATTACTCTAAACATGTTTATCTCTAAAACATTTTAACCTCTTGGAACCAGAAAGATAATACAGCACTTGCCTTGTATAATGTTGAACTGAGTTCAATCCCTGGGATCCAAATATAGAACCCGAAGCCCTGCCAGGATTGTCCCCAGGCACAGAGCCAGAGTAAGTTCTGAGCAAGACTTATTGTGGTCCAATCCTTCCCCCCCCCCCAAATTTTAACATATTAACAAAAGTTCAATATTCTTTGTAATGAAAATAAACCTTATCTCAAATTAGATTATGCAGAGAATTGTCAATAATCTATTTAAGGTGGAGTGATAGCACAGCGGATAGGGTGTTTGCCTTGCACGCAGCCAACATGGCTGACCCGAGTTCGATTCCTCCGCCCCTCTCGGAGAGCCTGGCAAGCTACCGAGAGTATCTCGCCCGCACGGCAAAGCCTGGCAAGCTGCTCGTGATGTATTTGTTATGCCAAACACAGTAACAACAAAGTCTCTCAATGGAGACGCTACTGGGCCCGCTTGAGAAAATCGATGAATAATGGGAAGACAGTGACTATTTAACCTAATCATTAAGATATCCAACTTAACAATAATATATATTGCTTTTCAATCACCTAACTGTGAACTTTAGATATGTTAACTAAAGTAAAGTAAAGGCCCTCCCGTTGATCATCGATTTGCTCGAGCGGGCCCAATAACGTCTCCATTTTGAGACTCGTTACTGTGTTTGGCATATCGAATACATCACGGGGAGCTTGCCAGGCTCTGCCGTGCGGGCAAGATACTCTCGGTAGCTTGCCAGGCTCTCCAAGAGGGGCGGAGGAATCAAACTCGGGTCGGCCATGTTGGCTGCGTGCAAGGCAGACGACCTACCCGCTGTGCTATTGCTCCAGCCCTTGCTATCGCTTATGTTAACTAGTTTAATTTATATTTTATTTATAAATATATTTATATTTTATGTTATAATTATATAATTTATATATTATGTTATATATTATATTATTAATCATTATTATTTTATTATTTATAATAAAGCGATGGCACAGTGGTAGGGCATTTGCCTTGCACACAGCCAACATGGCCGACCCAAGTTCGATTCCTCCGCCCCTCTCGGAGAGCCCATAAAGCTACCGAGAGTATCTTGCCCGCACGACAGAGCCTGGCAAGCTCCCCGTGACGTATTCGATATGCCAAACACAGTAACAACAAGTCTCACGAAGTAGACGTTACTGGGCCTGCTGGAGCAAATCGATGAACAACAGGAGGACCGTGACCTTGGTATTATAGTATATTATATAATAATATTATATCATTAATATTATTGTTATAGCACAGCGGTAAGGCGTTCGCCTTACAAGCGGCCAACATGGCCGATCCGAGTTCGATTCCTCCGCCCCTCTCGGAGAGCCCGGCAAGCTACCGAGAGTATTCGATATGCCAGACACAGTAAACAACAAAGTCTCCAATGGAGACGTTACTGGGCCCGCTCGAACAAATTATTTATTATAATTATTAATTATATTACATATTTATGTTATGATTACATAATTTTATATATAATTATAATTATATACTTTATGTTAAAATAACATATTCTAATTTAACATATTTTAAATTAACATATTTTAATTTAATTTAAATTAAAATATGTTAACTAGTTTAATTTAGATATGTTAACTAGTTTAATTTAAAGCAGTCCATTACAGAGAAAATGTTAGAGTAGTGAATTAATTTGAATGTCCAATATCACAAAGAAAATATCAATGAATGAAGACAGCATTAGCTGAACTCATAAACTGTAGTTTGAAAAGAACATAAACTGGGGTCAGGATGAAAACTCAATTGCTAGTGACCATGCTTTAAATTGCAGAGGTACCACATGGTCCCTTAAGCACCACCAAGAATGATCTCAACTGTAAGCTGTTAGTTAACCCCTTAGACTTTTAAGGGGTTGCACGACATTAGTATAATATCTCTACAGTATCATTACTGCTTTGCACGCAGTCAACCGCATTTGATTCCTCTCAGAGAGCCCGGCAAGCTATCGAGAGTATCTCGTTTGCACGGCAAACCCTGGCAAGCTCCCCGTGACGTATTCGATATGCCAAAAACATGATATTCATCTCACCTAAAAAGAACTTTAAACTAATGATTATTTTGTATGTTAATTAGCTAATATCTATCACATAAATTTAATATCATCTTTAGGTACATAGCATAATATTTACTGTTAAGTAGCATAGATGTAATGTATGTAATGTATTAGCACAAAGATTTGTACTTGGGATTGTGTAGTGTTTCTTCCTTTGATCTAGAGGCTACACTTCATTTTGAGGAGGGGAAACTCCCAAGTGATGTTCAGGGGGCTACACATGTTCAGTATTTCTTGGCAAATCAAATTTACAATGTGAGGGTTCAAAGATAATTTACTTCTTGGGCCTTGTAGTACTGGGGTTTTTCTGGGTGAACCTGAGGAGCTTGGGAGCCTCCGAGCTATATACTCAAAAGTCATATTCCAATCCTCCAGAGCTTCACCTAGAGCATAGCTATACTCAAAAGCTATACTCCAGACCTCCAGAGTTTCACCTAGAGCCTAGCTATAGTCAAAAGCTATGCTCCAGTCCTCCAGAGCTGCACCTGACAGTGTTCCAGGGACCATGTAATGGTAGGAATCAAACCAGCATTTACACCTTAATTACTATCAGGCTGGAGCGATAGTACAGTGGGTACAGCGTTTGCTTTGCACGCAGTCAACCGCATTTGATTCCTCTCAGAGAGCCCGGCAAGCTATCGAGAGTATCTCGTTTGCACGGCAAACCCTGGCAAGCTCCCTGTGACGTATTCGATATGCCAAAAACAGTAACAAGTCTCACAATTTGTTGTGAGACGTTACTGGTGCCTGCTCTAGTGAACTGATGAACAACGGGAGGACAGTGCTACAGTGCTACAGTCTATACTATCTTTCTTACCTCCAGAAGTTTTATTTTAATAACTAAAACCCATAGATAACTATAGAGATATTATGCATTATATATAGATAGGAAAACTCTTAGGATTCAATTATAAAAAAAAATACATTTGACATTTTATGCACCTCACCAAGAGACTAAATTATGTTATATCTATTCAATTTGGGGATTAAAATCTTAGAAAAATTAGAATGACATTAAAGACTATTTGTTATATAAAATTAAAAGAAACAAACTGAATTCAAATATGTGTGAGCAAGATCGGAGAAGGTATAGAAAAGAAGATGCTGGCTTCGCGTGCTGTCTGTTGGCCCCATTTCAATCCCCAGCACTGGACCTGGTTCCACAAGCATTGCCTGGTAGTAATCCTGAGCACAAAGCCAGGCATTGCCCCTGAGTACTATTGGGTAGAGCCTCAATTCCCTCTAAACATTTTTTGGGGGCAATACATTTATCCATTTAGTGATAATTTTGATAATCAGTTGTAATTAGGTATTATTTTAATAGAAGTGGAGATATAAAACAAAGTGTGTATCTTTATGGACCTCAATCATCAATCATATACCTGCCTAGCTACCTGCCCACCTACCTAGTCACTGTCTGAGTCTGTCATGTGCCTTTTAGCCATTCGAATTTCTTCTTTGAGAAAGTTTCTGTTCATCACCCTAGTTTTTGATGGGGTTGGATTTTTTCTTCTTGTGGAGTTCAACCAGTGCTTTGTATATCCTTAATATCAACTTCTTATCAGATGAGTATTGGTGAATATCCTTTCTCATTCTGTAGGTTGTTTTTGCATTCTGGTCACTATATCTTTTGAGATGCAGAAGCTTCTTAATTTAAGATAGTCCCATTTGTTTATCTCTGTTTCCACTTGGTTGGTAAGTGGAGTGTCATCTTTGAAGATATCATTAGCCTTAATATCTTGGAGGGTCTGTCTTCAATGTACCTTATGGATTTTGTCCTGATGTTGAGATCTTTAATCCATTTTTATCTGACTTTTATGCATGGTGTTAGGTCAAGGTCTAAGCACATTTTTTTTTTGCATGTAGTTGTCCAATTATGCCAGCACCATTTGTTGAATAGGCTTTTCTTGTTCCACTTCACATTCCTTGCTCCCTTAACAAAAATTAGATGTTCATAAATTTGGGGTTGTGTGTACGGATATTCCACCCTGTTCCACTGGTCTTTGGACCTGCCTTGAACCAGTATCTTGCCGTTTTAATTATTACGGCTTTGTGGTAGATTTTGAGGTTGGGGAGGGTAATGCCTCCCCATATCTTTTTCCCAAGAACTGCTTTGGCTATTCATGGGAGTTTTTTGTTCCATAGTAATTTCAGTAGTGCTTGATCTATTTCTTTGAAGAATTTCATGGGTATCCTTATAGAGATAGCATTGAATCTGTATAAAGATTTGGGGAGTATTGCCATTTTGAATATGTCAATTCTTCCTATCCTTGTGCAGGGAATATGTTTCCATTTCCTTGTGTCCTCTTTTATTTCATGGAGCAGCGTTTTGTAGTTTTCATTGTAAAGGTTCTTTACCTCTTTAGTTAGGCTGATTTTGAGGTATTTGATTTTCTGGAGCAAGATTGTGAACAAGATCCTGTCACTTTCCTCTGTCTCATTATTTGCATATAGGAAGGCCATGGATTTTGGGGCATTAATTTTATAGCCTGCAACTTTACTGTACAAGTCTATTGTTTCTAGGAGTTTCTTGGTAGAGGATTTGGGATTCTCAAGATATAGTATCATATCATCTGCGAATACTGAGAGCGTGATTTCTTCCTTTCCTATCTGGATGCCCTTAATATCTTTTTCTTGCCTAACCGCTATTGCAAGTACTTTCAGTACTCCAAAAGTGGTGAGAGTGGGCATCCTTGTCTTGTTCCTGATCTTAGGGGAAGGTCCTTGGCTTTTCCCCATTGAGGTTAATGCTTGCCATGGGTTTGTCATAGATGGCTTTGACAAACTTGAGGAAATTTCATTCAAAACCCATTTTGATGTGATTTTTCATCATAAACGGGTTCTGGATCCTGTGAAAAGCTTTCTCTACATCTATTGATGTGATCATATGGTTTTTATCTTTACTTTTGTTGATATGATGAATTATGTTGATTTTTTTTCTGAATGTTAAACCATCCTTGCATTCCCCAGGATGAATCCCACTTAATCTTGGCATATGATCTTTTTGATGAGTTGTTGGATTCTATTTGGTAATATTGTGTTGAGGATCTTCACATCGGTGTTCATCAGGAATATTGGCCTATAGTTTTCTTTGTTGATGGTGTCTTTGTTTGCTTTTGGTATTAGAGAGATGTGTGCTTCATAGAAGCTGTTTGGGAGAGTTCCTGTTTTTTCAATTTCCTGGAAAAGCTCAAGGAGAAGTGGCAAAAGGTCTTCTTTAAATGTTTGGAAGTATTCACTAGTGAATCCACCTGGGCCTGAACTTTTGTTTTTGTGAAGACTTTTACAATTTCAATTTCCTTGATATGAATGGGTCTATTGAAGAATCCCAAGTATTTTTGGTTCAATCTTGGGAGATTCTAGGAATCCAAAAATTTATCCATTTCCAGTAGGTTCTCTTGATTCATGGCATACAGACTCTCAAGGTAGTCTCTGATAATCTTTTGAATTTCATTGGTTTCTGTTGTGATGTCCCCTTTTTAATTTCTGATTCAGTTTATTAGGGTTCTCTGTCTCTCTTTCTTTGTGATTCTTGGTAGTGGTTTATCAATCTTGTTTATTCTCTCAAAGAACCAGCTCTTCATTTCCTTGACCTTTCGTATTGTTTTTTTGGGGGGGTTGCCAGTTGTTAATCTCTAAGTTTTTTTTATTTCTTTCGTTAGGCCAAATTTGGGTTTCCTTTTGTTGGTCTCTTTCTAAGATCTTGAACTGTGAGGTTAGGTTGTCTAAGTAAGCCCTATTTTCCTTCCTTATGAATGCTTGCAACTCTATAAATTTTCCTCTTAACACATCTTTTGCCACGTCACATAGGTTCTGCTAACTCTTGTCTTCATTCTTATTTGTTTCCAGGTATCTTTTGATTTATTTCTTGACTTACTTCCTGACCCACTCATTGTTCAACATTTAATTGTTTAATTTCCATGTGTTTGATTTGGTTCTTGTGTCTTTCTGTGATTCACTTCTATCTTCAGCACATCGTGGTCTGAAAAGATTGTTGATACTACTTCTATATTCCTGATTCTGTTGAGGTATGTTTTGTGGCCTTGCACGTGGTCTATTTTGGAAAATGTTCTGTGTGAAGTGGAGCAGAATGTGTATTCTTTCTTCAGTGGGTGTAAAGCCCTGTATAAGTCTATTAGCCCTCTCTCTTCTATTTCTTCCTTCTAAGCCAATGTTTCCTTACTGAGTTTTGTTCTTGTTAATCTATCCAGAAATGATAAGGCCATGTTAAAGTCTCTGACTACTATTGTATTGCTAGCAATGTCTTCCTTAAAATCTGTTAGTAGTTGTTTTAAGTATTTAGCTGGTCCCTCATTAGGTGCGTATACATTTAAGAGTGTGATTGCTTCCTGTTTTACGTATCCCTTGATAAATAGAAAATGGCCTTCACTGTCCCTTCTACTCCTTTCCAAACTGAAATTTATGTTTCGTATACTAGTATGCACCCCAGATTTTTTGAGGGAGCTTTTTGCTTGCAGGATTGTTTTCCATCCTTTAATTCTGAGTCTCTGTTTGCTCTGACTATTGAGATGAGTTTCTTTTAGGCAGCAGAATGTTGGTTTCAGTTTCTGGATCCCTTTTGCCACTCTGTGCCTCTTTATTGCTGCATTTAGACCATTGACATTGAGAGAGATTATTGTCATGGGATTTCGTGCCATCTTTCTGTAGGGGATGTTTGTGCTTATAAGTATTTTCTTTTTTTTATCTTACAGGAGCCCCTTTAATCCTTCTTTTAGATTTTGTTTTTAGTCAATAAAATTCCTGAGCTTTTTTTTATCTATAAAATGGTGTATCATTCAATCGAGTTTGAGTAAGAGTTTAGCTGGATAAAATATTCTTGGTGAGGCGTTGATTTCATTGAGTTTTTTCACTATATCCCACCATTGCCTTCAGGCTTGGAGGGTTTCTTCTGATAGGTCTGCTGTAAATCTATGGATACTCCTTTGTATGTGATTTCCTTCTTTGACGTTGTTGCTTGCAGTATTGCGTCTCCATCCACAGGATCATTCATCCTGACTATGAAATGTCTTGGAGTGTTTTTATTAGGGTCTCTTTTACCTGGCACCCTTCTGGCTCCTTGGATCTGTTTGTCTGCATTTTTTAACTCTGGTAATTTTTCAGCAAAGATTTCTTTCACTGTGACTTTTTCATTTTAGTTGCCTCCCTGTCCTTCTGATACTTTGATGATTTTACTATTGTTTCTCTTGTCGTCATCCCCTAGGTCTCTGATTCTTCTTAGAGTTATTTTGAGATCTTTTCCCATTTTTTGCTGTTCCCTATGCGATTTCTGTTGCTCATCTTCAAGCTCACTGATCCTGTCTTCAGCTGTAGTCATTCTACTGCTGAGGGCACACACTGAGTTTTTAATTTCATCTACTGAATCCTTTATTTGTGACACTTCTTTTTGTAGCTTTTTTATTTCTGCTCTCATTTCTTTCTGCATTTTCTCGAATATCCGTTCCACTGTTTCTTTCATCTTCCTTTAATTTTATGGTTGCCTCCTCCATTGATTCATTGAGTAGTTGCTTGAACATCCTCAGTATTTCATCTTGGAATTCTTTATCAAAGACAGCATATTTGTGGGTAACCCCTGTTGAGGATTTGGGACTCTTTCCTTTGTCCTCTCTTCATAGTGGAGATTTGCACTATTTCTTGTGGTTGTGGTTTTCTAGAGGTAAAACCTTGGAATTCACTAGCACTGTTCCCTCTTATTGTGGGAAAGGATTCTGAATAGCGTTGGTTGATAGTGGTCACCCTTCTCACTTTCAAGATCTGTCCTTCTGCTCAGGCATTATTCTGTGGCTTATGATGGGCATCTAGTGAAGCACTGGGGGAGG
The DNA here is from genome assembly GCF_029834395.1 of Sorex fumeus. Taxonomy (NCBI): domain Eukaryota; kingdom Metazoa; phylum Chordata; class Mammalia; order Eulipotyphla; family Soricidae; genus Sorex; species Sorex fumeus. The sequence goes on along the minus strand of NW_026606172.1, from coordinate 7,979,427 downwards.
TCCTTTTATATTTGGCATGTACAACTTCTTGTGCACTGGTCTTTTGTTACAATTGGAGTAGGCCAGTGGGTTGTTTTATTGCAGTGAAGGTGGCCAGAATTTTTTCCACAGAATTAGGTGATAAGGGCTGAGATGTGATTTGAGAGTGCTGGGAGTGGGAAATATAACTGGGTTGCCTCAGAGAAGGTCACGCCCACTTTTGAGGAGACCACGCCTCCCCTACGTGGAAGCCACGCCCAGGTATGTGCTCACCTAAGAACCTGCAGAGAAGGGCGGTGCTCTGAAGAGGTAGGCCAGTGGTCTAGGCCAGTGGTCTGGAGGCTGGTGGTCGGAAATCTGACAGGTGTTCCCCAAAGTCTGCTCTGGCTGCTTCCGAGGTTGGAACTCCAGCACGGGAAAGGGGACGTGTATGCGGGGCATGGGAAAGGAGGCCTTTGTGTATTCTGAAAAATAAAATAAAATAATGGAAAATATCAGAAATACTTCAGATATGCAGAAATTGTAGTGCAGGAACAGTGCTTGCCTTGCATACAGCAGACTCCAGTTTGATCCCAGAACCACAGCCAGGAGCCATCACTGAGCACAGACCAGAAGCAATCCCTGAGCAAAACTGAGTATGGTACAAAATTTAAAAATGCAGAATTCATATCTCATCTTTTTTTTTGGTTGATTTGGAAGTAGTAATAGAAAAGTGATTATACTGGAAAGTTTCAGGAGGATCTGGATGATTCTGAATAGATGTATCATGAATGTCCAAATCTCACTTCTTCCACGGAAGTTCCCATTTTTAATCTGAAGATAGTATGCTATTTACATATGGTGATCTTATGCTTTTTTTCACCCAAAAAAGAATAGTTATTAACATAATTCATTTTATCTTAGACTGATACTTCCAGAATTATTATTAGAGTTTGATTTAAGACATCATGAAGAAAATTAATTCATAGTTTGAACATGGAAGAAATATGTACTAAAAGAAGAGCAAGATTTTGTTACTTAAATCAGTCAAAATATGGGGCAATATGTTTGAGAATTAGTACATAGCATTTGAGGGCATTCAGTAAGAAACTTTAAATCGAAAGAATTTGATAGTATGGTCATACACAGTAGAGCTTCTAGTTTAAATGTGTCATTGGACACATTGTTATTTGAATGGGTACCAAAAACCTAAACCAAATTTGAGTTTTAAGTCATTTTAAAGTGCTATAAATATCTTGTTATAAACCTCAAATCTAAAATAGGAATTCTGTAATGGATTTATTATATTTTGTGATCTCTCTTGGATGGTGATATCATTATATGATCAACAGATTGAAAATTTATTTATGAGAGAAGACCTAGTGTTCTCAAAATTTTGCTTTAATGTCTTCTTCATGAAGAGAAAATAGGTCCACTGATTATACTTTGTACTATAGTATTACAGACAAAAAGTCAGAACATAGCCCTTAGTAGTCAGTGATTTGACAGCTGTTGTCATGAAAATGGCAATCAACTGTCTAGTAATAATAATAATAATTTTCATTTTAGTTTCTCTTATATTACACCTCAATTATCAAAGAAAATTCTGGCCCTTAAATAGAGGAGCACCAAACTGAAATGGTGTTGCATATTTTAAAAATGAAAACAAAGCAGAATTCTTTCCCTGGAGACCTTATAAGAGTTCTCATATTAGAGAGGGAAGGCATTTTAGTCATATCCAGATCACTTAGTGACAAAAAGATATAAAACCAAGAAAAAAAACACAGATTTTAGTTTGATCCTAGCATCACATATCGTCCCATGAGTAATCCTAGGTGTTACCTCTAAGCTCAGATACAGAAGAAAGCCATGATACCACTTGATGTGGCCCAATAAATCCCACCCAATCCTCCCCGTACACAAATCCAGGAGTATAATAAAGAAATGTATAAATAAGGATATAATATAAACCATATAATATTTTACACAAGGAAAAAAATGAGAGAAACTTCTTTCCTCAAATAGAAATTTTATTTACACTAACTTTGCTTTAGGGCCTTCAGTAGACACTAAACCAGCCATCTTACCTACGAATTTTATGGTAGCACTGTAGCACTGTAGCACAGTCCTCCCGTTGTTCATCGATTTGCTTGAGTGGGCACTAGTAACGTCTCACAACAAATTGTGAGACTTGTTGTTACTGGTTTTGGCATATTGAAAACGTCATGGGTAGCTTGCCCGGCTTTGGCATGTGGGCGAGATACTCTAGAATGTATGGTATCACTTATCAGATCCTTAAGTTCCTGGAGTCACACTTTTACACGTTAAGATAAAACAAATAAGACAACTTGATCAAAGTTCAGATTTTCTTTGGATCTAATTCTGCTATATTGGCACATCTACTTCAATTTCCATATATTTAGCTTGAAAAATTTTATACCAACAATTGAGAGAAAAATGCATATGTGATTTATTTGACATATAATACATATTAATATGACAGACTTATGTGGTCTATTAATACACATTTTTAAATTTATTTCTAATAAAGATTTATTTCACACAATTTTGGAGGTTGAAAAATTTCATAAGTGCTGTTTGCCATTGAAGATCTGAAAGGGTTAATTGTATAGTTCTAGTCCAAGAATCAATAAGTCTGAGCCCTAAGAATTACTAAGGTTTCAGTTTGAGTCTGAAGGCAGGTACATATCAGTGTTTCTCCTGAAACAGTCAGACAAGAGAAATTCTACCTATTTAATGAAAGGTTCAGTCCATTTATTCATAATGTTTATTGTACTGTATGAGGCTTTAAAAAAGCTAATCTGCTTTATTTATCTATTAATTAAGATGATAATCTCATCCACAAACAACATCACAAAAATGGAGAGATTGTTATTTAACCAAGTATATGAATACATAGTGATCTAATGAAGCTGATACATAGTACAAATTATCACAAACAAAACTTCAAAAAATTCTCTCAGGGTATAACTTTGAGCAAACTATTGGGCTGTTCACCTTGCTAGGAAAAAAATTGAATGGAAGTACAGCCATACATTGATTCACTGCCATTAACAATCAGATTCATCAATCTGATTTACTCAATGGAAAGAACACTGGAAGAAGTGCAGTTCAAAACGTGGGTAAAGCCTTGGTTTTATATATATATATAGATATAGATATAATATATATGAAAGATTAACTGCTAGCAACTGGCAAAGAATGTAGAGGTTATCCAAATGCTTCCAAAAGTACTAATCAGTTAAGAAGGTTCTCATTCTCAAGATTTCAGCAGTCTTTTCACTGGTACTTACTCAGGAGACTCATTAGCTAACTGACAATAGAAACTAGTATGGAAAACACAGAGTCGGATATATCGGTTTGTCTGCACCATGGTGAATGAATCATGCCCCTGACATTGTTCAATGACCAATAGCCCACAGTAAATATCAAATAGGGAGTCTACATAGAATATATGTTACTACAGAAAAGAGTGAGGGTAAATTCTGGTCACTTAATCTGCCCCTCAATTTGGAAGCACTCAATTTGTCCATATTTTCATTTTGGATCTACAGAATGAATTACTTCTTACCATGGTAAAAGACACTGTTGCTTTTAAACTGGGATTTACATTATAACCCAAAAAGTCATGTTATAGATTCATACACTAGGGAATCATTCACCTTACTGTGTATATCATCATTTGAGAGCAGTTGGTTTAGAAATAACAGAATGCCTTAGAACTCCTGGTGTTTCTACTTAAAAATTTATTAACTTTGAAGACATGTTATAAACATTTTAATTTTATGGGCTGATGACTATATATGGTACTTTACTTCTTGTAAAGTAGAGAATCAAGGGTTGAAATTAAGAGTGACTCCTTTTATTATTATCCCCAGGAATCCTCCTTAAAAATCTTTGTTTCCGTTCCCTATAATTTACTGCTTTAGCATTTCAGAGGTCTTTTTTACCAAGGAAGAACTTCTTTTATGAGTGTACAATGATGTTTTCAATGATCTTGAAAAAGAAAAATACCTTTCTCTTGTGGATTTGCAGTGCAACAGAACCAGCTGGGAAAGACTGTCTGCTGTTATAATCCTAGTTATTCAAGGAGCAATAGGATTTCTGCTGCAAAATAAGAATGAGTGGGTTCTGTTTTAACAACCAGAGGATTCCCTGAGGTGCTTATAAATAATTTCATATCTAATCATGAACAGTAAGAAATGATTGTGACAATCAAGAACAGGCAAGATCAGATACTTCAGGATTAAAGATTTGAGTCAGAGTATGAAGCAAAATATCAAAAATGTTTGAGATGCTGGTTGAGGGCTAATGGAACATGACATGAAAAGCAAAAGAACATTTTTTTTGCTTTTTGAGTCACACAGGGCAATGCACAGGGGTCAGCCACATGCAAGGCAGACAGCTTAGCCACTGTACTATCGCTCCAGCCCCCCAAAGAACATTTTAAATAGCTGTGAAATACATTTTTAAATAACTGTAAATTCAAGACTAAACATATGTGAATATTTTCTTAATTGTTATACACACACTCATCCACATATGCTAAAGGTAAAGGTAAAGGCCCTCCCGTTGATCGTCGATTTGCTCGAGCGGGCCCAGTAACGTCTCCATTGGAGACTTTGTTGTTACTGTGTCTGGCATATCGAATACTCTCGGTAGCTTGCCGGGCTCTCCGAGAGGGGCGGAGGAATCGAACTCGGGTCGGCCATGTTGGCCGCTTGTAAGGCGAACGCCCTACCCGCTGTGCTATCACTCCAGCTAATTACCATTTTAGGAACATTTATTTGAGGTTCAAGTGGTAGAGTACATAGTACATGTTACCTGTAACGGGTCCTGGTATCAATCTCTATCAATCCATAGACATATACCTTATTCTCTTCCTCAGCAACTGGTGCCCCCCACTTACTACTGGGATGAAACTTAGACCCAAAGAAATTATAGGGCAATCCTCCCCAAAAATATATATCTTAATCTAAACATGTTTTATATAGAATATGTTGATACAAATGATTTTTTTCAGTCCTTAGTTTGTAGCATTTAAAAGGGGTTCTGTGATTGAACTAGCAAAGAAAAAGAAAGGACACAATTGCTCTATATAATTACAGATAAAATATGAGGAAGAGAACAATCACTGTTAGTCACATCATATTAGAAACTTGAGTGATTTTGTTGTCATTGTTTGGGAATTTTTGCACGGTTTGGGACTGGACCTGCCAGTAACTAGACAGTTACACCCACCAACTGCCGTGTAACTCCAACAACGGCCAGGATCCAGAGATTATCACACTCAGCTCCCGGGAGAGAACAAGGCAGAGTCTCCTACCCTGTGCCTGACTGTCTCCACCAGGGCCCAACAGCTGAAGACCTCCGGGGCCCAGCCAAGGCCATGCTGGGACCACTCTCCACACACTTGGATGAGCCTCACGCATAAAAGAACTGGCAGAGGAACCCAGGTGTGTGGGACCCGGGGCTGAGATCTCCAAGCCTGCACGGTTTGGGACCGGACCTGCCAGTAACTAGACAGTTACACCCACCAACTGCCGTGTAACTCCAACTATGGCCAGGATCCAGAGATTATCACACTCAGCTCCCAGAAGCGCTGATGATAAGCGACATCTTATCATCTCATTCCTACTTTGGACAAACTGGCAGGCTACCAAATATAACCTGCCCACACAGCAGAGTCTGGCAAACTCCCCGTGGTACACCCAATATGCCAAATACCAGTAACAATGATGGGTCTCATTCTCCTGTCCCTGAAAAAGCCTTGAATATGGCACTTTAAAAAAAAATCTCAGGGCTAGGACGAAGAAGACGTTACTGGCACCTGCTCGAGGCAATCGACGAACAACAGGGTGGTCGTGGTCGTGGTCGTGTTTGGGAAAAGACAGGACTAAAGAAACATTTAAGTTCTGAGGAATGGATCAGATCAGACTAATTGCTGTTGCTCAAAATCATCACCATATTAAATGATCTCTGCCATATCTTAGCAGTTGATGCCTGGGAAACAAATAACCTAGCATGCCTCATGTAACAGTTTTGTTTTAGATTATCACATTATGTGTGACCATTACTAGATTTGAACGGCAGAGGGAATTGTGGTTTCTCCTTCTAACAAAAGCAGGTTATAGTGAATGTGATTTTTTAACATCTCCTGGCAATTGCCCCTAAGAATCTTTTTTGGTGCTGCAGGGAGCATTTCAGTGACCATTAGCAGTGATTTCCTGTACTTTTTGAACTGGGTTGGAAATAGCAACTACATATTTTCCCCAAAGCTAACAACAAAACAGAGTCTATTGGTGGCTTTCCTCAAACTTTTCTACTTAGTCTTCCCAACAGATTAGTAGGTATTTAATTTCCTGTAGAAACATCATATTGCTTACATTGTCAAGAAAGTTTTATGATATTTAATAGACTATCAAGAACAAAAGTTTATCATTTTAGTTACGAGGCTTTATAAAAATATATTAAATAATTGTAAATGGAATTATGTACTTATAAAATAGCGTGATGTGTATGAAATAGTACTTGGTATGTTATAAAATGTTTTAATATCAATAATAAACTAATGTCAATAAATTAAAGTGTAAACATTTATGGAGAACCTAGGCAAGGAAAATTAGCATGCAGTACTTTAGAATTACATATGAGTTGGGGCTGGAAATTTAGTATAGGGGTCATAGAGCCTGCAGAGGCTGGAGAGATATAACAGTGAGCAGGGTTCTTACCTTATAAGTTGCTGACCTGGGTTTGAGCTTGTCTTGTTCCTTAAGCCCAACAGGTATGATCCCTGAGCACAGAGCTAAGAACAAGTCCTGAGAACTATGGGTGTGAGCTAAAAGCAAAAACAAAATGGCACATGCAGCCAACCCCTGTTCAATCTCTGACCACCCAATAGTACTGTTTAGATTGGCACCTTTGACTTCCATCCAGGAGGAGGGGCAGTAGATCAGTCCCAGAAAATTAGACAAATACATAAGGAGACAAACAGACACACAAGGGCTGTCCAAGTTTCATGGTCACCATAGGCAGGCATCAGTGGTCTCCCAGGCAGACCATTTCTCCAATACCATAAGTGTCCCCCACCCTACTGTGCTCCCAACAAGTAAGCCATTGTTTAAGTTGACAGAGACATTGAGGGCACTTGATAAACATATCGATATTCAGCAGGCACATTAACAGCTATGGCTTGGATATATCACATAGCCTACAGAATGCACCCTTAAAATACAAAGTCCTCACATTCCCATTCTATTTTTGCCCAGACTTGCCCTACGTCGAAAAGACCCTAAGCAGTCTTATTCTATGCTTTCCTGGAAGATGTTTGTCCTATATTTTTTCTGCCATTCTATTGATTCCTTGGTGCAGTTTTGCAAATTCTTTGTATTCTAAAACACAAACTAGTTTGCCTAGGTGAATATCCCAATCCTGAATATTTTGTTAAGTGCACAGTATCTCCAAGTATCACATCACAGCCCAGAATTATTGGATACATCCTTGAAGGTTTTCAAGCATCCCCAGTTCAGCAGGGATTATACCTGACCCTTCAGGTTCTAACAGCACTGCATCCTTAGACCTTTATATTAGACCATATGCCTGTGTGGTAGAGAACTGTGACTTCTAGACTTCTAGACCATCACCTGGGAGATGCACACCCACAAAAAATACCATATGGCTAGTGCTCCTCTGTAATTTCTTCTCAGAAAATCTAATTCAAAACAAAGATTTTTTTACGATAAGAGAAAGCAAACTATTAATATACCATTACTGTATGAAAATATGTTGGGCAATAAATAATCACAAAATTTGCCTATAGAAAAATAATGCGTAGGAAGAAATCAAGACCAACTGGTAGGTAAAAGTTTTACCTAAGCAGTTCAATATTAATTTGACATATTAAGGATTCACCTCTCATTTGATGATATATGAATGAAACAAGGGGCCATCATGCTGAAAGAAGTGAATTTGAGTGAGAGGGACAAATGCAGAGTGATCTCACATGTGAACTATAAAGAAAGGGAGAACAAAAAAGCCCATGGTAACAGACTCTTTGAGCGACTCTTACAGAACTAAGTTAACTAATAAAGTGGTAGGGGACCTAGAGACATTGGTGGAAGGACACGGAAACTCTCGTGTGGGATTGTGGTGTAGAAATAACCACACATTTAAAAAAAAGATTAAATATTCTGTCAAACCTCTTTTGAAAATGAGAAAGATCTAAGAGAAGAAATGGCCAGTGGAGAGGGCAATAAAAAGGAAAAAAGAAATAGTACAAAAGGACAAGAGTTGCAGAGGATTAAAATAAGATAGGAAATTAATGAAAGAAAGTCTAATTAAAATAATCAGTAAATGGCTAGTGATAGTGAAGACAGAAGCCAAAACATAAATACATTGAGAGTTGAATTTGAGAACAAGAAAACCCAAGTCATAGAAGACAAGTGCACAGAAACATATCCTAAGTCTTTACAAGATTTATAAAGAAGGAATTTCTTTGGCTTGTACTATATATGTCAACGCTATGTGTATTGATATAATAATGACCCAACCCTGGAAGTGATTGTGAAGTGAAATGAAGTGACCCATGTGAACAATTTAAAATGAAACTAGCCACATGTCTGCCAGTAAATTGATAAATGTGAGGCAAGATAAATAAAAACCCAGTTGTCAGAGGGGCCAAGCCCCTGAAAAGTAACAGTTAATGATGATAATGTATCTCTGTGACAATATTAATGTAAGGAATAAGATATTTTGGACTCCAGGCCTATGGGGTGTCTGAAGCCTGCTCCAGGTTTTGTCCTCTTCCCTGCGGCTCTTCGAGGAAAACTAGCATTCCCCTCCCCGGAGCTGCATGTGTGTGTGTGTGTGTGTGTGTGTGTGTGTGTGTGTGTGTTTCATTCTAGACCCAGGGCAGCACTGTGATCACATTGGTCTTCAGTGGCACTTACTAGCCGATAGTAATTCCCCTTTTTACTGCCAATTGAACTATACACGCAAAGAATTGTAAAATGGATGCCCTCAATAAATCATATTGCCTGTCAATATATGCCATGGGACTGAGTTGTAACTGAAACCTCTCCATCCAGAGAGTTGGTCTCCTGAGATCAAAAGGATACACTAAAGATTGGAGGTAAAAATGGTTACCATTAGCTCTAGAAGACAATCAGATACCCTACTCCAAAGTAAAGGTTCGGGGCCAGAGAGATTGTACAGGTGGTAAGGCAAGTGACAGATCTCTCATATGAACCACATATTGAGCACTGTCAGTGCTCACTCATTCCTGAGCACAGAGACAGAATTAGCCCCTGAGAGGTGCCAGATGTGACCTCCATATCAAAACATAAGTAAGTAAAGTAAAGGTCTATGAAGTCATTTTGACTGCAAAATACACTAACAGATTATACATAAACACTTAAAAGTTATTAAAATTATAAATGTGATACACTAATTTTATGCCCAGCAAATCTGTCTTCCAAATAAAAAGCTATATGGGGAGAGACAATCACTTGATCACTTGACTTCCCTTTAATCGTCAATTTGCTAGAGCGGATGCCAGTAACGTCTCCATGTGTCACTGTCACATGCCAGTATAGCCCAATGGTGTCTGTTCGCTCTAGGAACACGAAGAGCCTCAAACCGATCATTCATGATCTTGAAGAAGTCTGACCATCTGGTAGGGGGGCGGCCATGCGGTCTTTTGACATCCCAGTGGAATCCAGTCAGTAACAGCTCTAGTCCAGCGGTCATCTCTAAATCTCATTACGTGACCAGCCCATCTGATTTTTGACACCTTGGCAAATGGGACAGCATCCCTGATTCTTGATTATCTGTGGAGGTCGGAACTCCGGATTCTTTCTCTCATTTGAGTGAAATGTGATATTCCAAACATAGCTCATTCAGTTCCTCTTTGGGAGACCCAAATAGAGTTCTCATCCTGTTTGCGTAGGGCCCAGGTCTCTGAGGCGTATGTTAATGCAGGAAGAACAGTGGAATCAAAGAGATGTGCCCAGAGCTGGAGATTCTACGTCCTCTTAGCTCTTAAAGGTGTTCCAAGCAGCTCTCTTTCTGCTGCGCAGCTCGGGTACCAGGTCATTTGTCATGGTGACTTCTCGTCCTAGGTACAGTTAGCTGTTGCATTCGGAGATGGCTGTTCCGTTGACAGTGAATGGGGTGTCAGGAACTAGGCTGTTTCTCATAAACATTGTCTTCGTAAGATTCAGCTGTAGTCCTACCTTTCCACACTCACGGTCAAAGTCGGCCAGCATTTGTGCTGTTTGACTAATATTTGGTGTTATTAGCACAATGCCATCAGCAAAGTGGAGGTGGTGTAGTTGCCGACCATCTATCTTCACTCCCATTCCTTCCCATTCCAGTCATCACATGATGTTCTCGAGGGTGGCACTGAAGAGTTTCGGTAAAATGGTATCACCCTGCTGAACCCCTCTCTTGACATCAACGATTACATCTTTGTAGAATGGTGAGATCCTGGTAGTGAATCCATAGTACAGCTCATTGAGGATCTTGATGTATTGAGTTTTAATGCCCTGATTGGCTAGAGCTTCAATGACCGCTTCTGTCTGAACAGAATCCAAGGCCTTCTTTAAATCAACGAACGTTAGACAGAGCGGCATCTTGAACTCCCGAGAAACCTCAATGAGCTTGGTTATCTTGTGGATATTGTTGATGGTGCTGAATCCTTTGCAGAACTCTGCTTGCTCGCATGGTTTTCCTTCATCTAGTGTTCTGCCAATCCTATTCAGGATGACTCGAGTGAACAACTTGTAGATGACAGACAATAGGCAGATCGGGCGATAGTTGCCAATGTCATGGATGTCTCCCTTCTTGTACAGTAGTACAGTCCTGCTGGTTTTCCACTGGGACGGAACTTTGCATTCAGACAGGTAGAGTGTGAAGAGCCGAGCCAGCGCATTGATGAGTACTGACGGCAGGTTCTTCAGGTGTTCAGGTCTAACCTCGTCTGGGCCGGGTGCTGTTGGTTTCTTTACTGATGAAATGGCAACGAAATGGGGAGACACAATATTTAAACTAATATATCAGCATATATTACTCATATGGATCAGTCCTGTCCTACAAAGATTTTTCTTGAAAAAAGAAAAGTGTGACCAGTTGAAGAGTTATTGGAAAAATTCTGGCAAAGGACTAGTAGTGAGATTTTAATATACTTAACTCAAAATATAATAGGTAAAAGTGAGATGGGGATAAGAATAATAGGATATTATATAAAATTATACATTCTGATAATATGAAAAAGACTAAGAAAAATTGAGAAGGTGATTTAGTTATTGAAATATCTTCATTTATTTTATGTGGTAGCTTGCAGTAAAAGGATATCTTTTAATATGACAAATTAAGTGATAGGAGGATACATATCTGACACAGAGAAACATAAGATAATACTTCTTATTAATACCAAACATTAATGAAAAGGAGGGAATGATGAAAGAAGAAGAAAGTTAGGTTTTATTTTGATCATGAATAACCAAAAAAAATATTGTTTCAAAGAATCCGCACAAAAATTATATTATAAATATAACCACTAAAAAAAATCCAAAATATCAGAAAATGCTAAGTGAACTCACTACCTAAAGTGTGCACATACACTTACATAGATACATACAGTCATAAATCAGCATATCACATTAGAGTCATGAAAAGGAGATTTAGAAGGAAAATGGGGGAGATGGGAGGCAGATGGAGGTAGTGGAGGAAGACAGAAGAATTCTATAAATAATACTTTGTATGGTAACTTTCTAAAACATAGGGAAGACATTGTTATTGTAAATACTCTAAAATATATCCCTGAACAAGTGCAATGTTTGGTGCTGAGTTATAGAAAATTACATCTATAATTAGTACTGAAGGATTTATATACTGTGATGAGTTTGAGAAATTGAAAATATTTTATCTTCATGGTCTCCATAGAATTAATTTTATAATAAATACAAAATTATTATCACAAAAATAAAATCTTGTATGGAGAAGATTAGAAGAATAATTAGTTGTATGTAATTACTAGAAAAAGAGTAAGTTATAGGAAAATATGATGAAACTTTTAATGTTAATATTTCTAACATCTGATGAGAGTTTGTACTATTTTAGTGGTTTAAAAAGAACATTGAGGGGGCCTGGAGAGATAGTACAGCAGGAAGGGTGTTTGTCTTGACGCTGGTTTGATCCCTGGCATCCCATATATTCCCCATGGAACTGCCAGGACTAATTCCTAGTGCAGTGTCAAGATTAAGCTAATGATCATCACCAGTGACTGAGGACCACCCTCCCCTCAAGTGCACTAGAGTATTTGTCATAAATCTGTTAAACCAGGGCTTTTGTTTCCTTGTTTGCTTTGTTTTTATAGCTCATTGTTTTATTGCTACCTACTAACACTTGATACATTGTGTGTGCCTTAAAAGTTGACTGAGGAGATTGTCTTAGAGAGGACATATATAATAATTCTTCTTTAGTTCTCATATCCCCAAAAAAGAGAAGTGAAAGAATAGATAAAAATATTGTCCAGGGTACAGCTACATGCAAAAAAACAGGCTCAGAACTCTCCCTAACACCATGTACAAAAGTAAGATCAAAATGGATTAAAGACCTCAACATCAGACCCGAAATCATAAGGTACATTGAAGATAAAGTTGGCAAAACCCTCCATGACATTGAAGCTAATGGTAACTTCAAAGATGCCACGCCACTGGCCGAGCAAGTGAAAACAGAGATAGATAAATGGGACTATCTTAAACTAAGAAGCTTCTGCACCTCCAAAGAAACAGTGACCAAAGTACAAAGACAGTCTACAGAATGGGAAAGGATATTCACCGAATACACATCTGACAAGGGGTTGATATCCAGGATATACAAAATACTGGTTAAACTCCACAAGAAGAAAACATCCAACCCCATCCAAAAATGGGGCAATGAAATGAACAGAAACTTTCTCAAAGAAGAAATCGAATGGCAAAAAAGCACATGAGAAAATGCTCTACATCATTAATCATCAGGGAGATGCAGATCAAAACCACAATGAGATACCATCTCACACCTCAGAGACTGGCCCACATTCAAAAGAACAAAAGCAACCGATGCTGGCGTGGATGTGGCGAGAAAGGGACACTCCTTCACTGTTGGTGGGAATGTCCACTGGTTCAGCCCTTCTGGAAAACAGTATGGACGATTCTCAAAAAATTAGAAATTGAGCTCCCATTTGACCCAGCAATACCACTCCTGGGAATATATCCCAGAGAGGCAAAAATGTATAGTCGAAGTGACATCTGCACTTGTTTGTTCATTGCAGCCCTCTTTACAATAGCCAGAAACTGGAAGAAACCTGAATGCCCAAGAACAGATGACTGGTTAAAGAAACTTTGGTACATCTACACAATGGAGTACTATGTAGCTCTTAGAAAAGATGAAGTCATGAACTTTACATACAAGTGGTACAATATGGAAAGTATCATGCTAAGCGAAATGAGTCAGAAAGAGAGGGATAGACATAGAAAGATTGCATTCATCTGGGGGATATAAAGTAACAAAGTATGAGATTAATACCCAAGAATAGCTGAGATCAGCACCAGGAGGATTACTCCATAACTTAGAGGCCAGCCGGGTATCCTAGAGGAAAGGGCTATTCAGATAGAGAAGGGAGCACCAAATAAAGGATGTTTGGAGGATCCTCCCAGGAGGGGAGATGCATGTCGAAAGTAGACTATGGACTGAACATGTTTGCCACTCAATGCCTCTTTTGCAGACCACAACACCCAAAAGGAGAGAGAGAACACAGGGGATTGCCCTGCCACAGAGACGGGGGGATGGGGGGATGGGGGTGGGAGGGATATTATCCATGGTGGTGGAAAATGGGCACTGGTGGAGGGATGGGTATCTGATCATTGTATAATTGAAACCAAAGCACAAAAAATTGTAAATCTACAACTTTAAAAAAAATAAAATAAAATAAAGGGGAAAAAATAAAAAATAAAATAATGTATTCTTTCTAATAAAAAAAAAAATATATTGTCCAGGGTAATTTTTCCATCAAGTAGAATACACCAAAAAACACTGGAAGTTATGGAATGTACATAAACAAGCTTTTAACAGAAGAATAGAGCAAGTAGCCATAAATATCTTGAACATTATCATCATTATTCACTAGGTAAAAAAAAATATATGTATTGAACAATAAGGCATAAAAAATATTGGAGGAAATAATTTATATTTTCCAACAACCTGTTATAGTAGGCCAAAATAAAGGAATAATCAGTTTCTCACATTAATAAGACACTTTATATGCATTGCCAAGGTTAAGTATTATCTATATATACATAGCAGAGCAAGTTGGGTGTTTGCCTTGCAAGCGGCTGACATGGCTGATCCAAGTTCGATTCCTCCACACCTGTCGGAGAGCTCGGCAAGCTACTGAGAGTATCTCGCCCGCACGACAAAGCCTGGAAAGCTACCCATGACGTATTCTATATGCCAAACACAGTAACAAGTGTCACAGTGGAGACGTTACTGGGCCCGCTCAAGCAGATCGATGAACAATGGGAGGACAGTGACATATATATATATATATATAGAGAGAGAGAGAGAGCCTCAAATTCACTAAGAGGATTTGTCTTGCAACATGCATTTCTGGACAACTATAAGTCTCATCATTCATTTAAAAAATACTACTAAAAATGATCAAGAAATGATAACTGCATCAACTGATCACAGTTAGAATTCTGATTGTAATTATTGATCATTTGAATCATGTTTATAAATTTCTAATTTTTATTTCCCCAACAGATATATATCTCTGCATCAATGAAATGCAGATCAAATACATACTATCTCTATGTGTTTTAGTAACATTTTTCTCTTACCATTAAGTTACTTTTTTTCTTAGTCTCTTGTTTTTACTTCTTTCATCAATGCTTATTATTGATGTAACATGTATTTGAACATTATATCTTTCAGATTCGAATATCTGAAAAATCAATATTTGTAAAAGTTACATTTACTCCACCACTTAAAGTCCAATATTCTTCATCATACATTTGTCCATTTACTGTTACATTCCATTGGTATTGTCCGTGAAAGCCTTTTTTTTTCTCTCTCTCATATCTGAAAGAGAGTCTTACAGGATATAGTATTCCTGGCTGGAAGTTTTTATCTTAAAGCAGTTTGAGTAAGTCATACTATTATCTGGCTTGCGGAGTTTCTGCAGAGAATCAAATGAAAACCTGATGGGATATTTTGTGTTATCTGCTTTTATTCGCCTTAAATTCCTTCAGTATTTTTTCTTTCTTCCTTTCTTATTTTCCCACTTTTGATAATTTCACTAGTTTCTGTCTGGGTTTAGGTCGTTTTGCATTTAAATAGTCAGGTGTTCTCTTGGTTTCCTCATGCAGGTTTA
The DNA here is from genome assembly GCF_029834395.1 of Sorex fumeus. Classification (NCBI taxonomy): domain Eukaryota; kingdom Metazoa; phylum Chordata; class Mammalia; order Eulipotyphla; family Soricidae; genus Sorex; species Sorex fumeus. Next base: position 7,964,033 of record NW_026606172.1, on the reverse strand, counting down.
GGAAATTTTCTATGAGTATTTCTTCAAATAAGCCTTCAATTCCTTCCTCTCTTTCACTACCAATGCTGCCTTTTACATGTGGAGTTGTTCTTGTAGAGTTATTTGTTTTTAATATCTTATCTCCTCTTTCCCAAATAACTTGTATGTTTCTATCCTGGAGTTCATTGATTCAGTAATCCACTTATTATTTTCTGTGTTGTTTTTTTTCTAGCTCCTTTTGACTATATTTAATGAAATCTTCATAACCTTAACCTATGTTCTTAAAGCTTATTTAAAGATTCTATTTCCACACTGTTAAATTTATTTTCTAGTTCAATTTGTTTTCCTGAGTTTTGTTATGTCTCTTCATTAGCGTTTCTGAATTATCCTCTTCCATTTTCACTCACCTCTCCTTATCACTTTGAGTTTTTTTAAAGCAATTCTAAATTCTCTATTTGATAGAGAGATACAAATTTCATGAATTTGAGTCAGATTCTACTGTGTTATAACCCTTGTGATAAAATTCCCTAAGGTCTCAAGTTGTTATGAGCTATTTAAGTAGTAACAGTATAGATGGAAGTTTTCTTATGTTTGTGTCTTCAACACAGACTTTATTTGACTTATTCCTATTTAGAAACGTTTTAATGATCTCTAGCTTTTGAATTTTACAAAGTATGTAACAGAAAAAAATAAACATTAAAAATGGACTTTATTTTTGTACAATTGAATCTTTGGGATACACTATGCACAGTGGAAGAAGTAAGTTAAACATTTTGTATTAACTCAAAGCTAATTTAACATATCTTACTTATAAGCTACAGATCTCTAAAGTTTATCTAAGATATTTTAAATTAGTTTCAGTAGGGAAACCCTTCTCATTATGGTAGCTAAGCTACCTGAGAAAAGTGTCATCAGTGGTAGCAAGGGCAGAAGAAAATGCAACATGGGGAATTTACACCCTATCTTAATGACCTGTGCTCATAAATAATCCACATCACCTCACTGTTCAGTCACTAGAATGAAGATATGCACACAGGGACTACAAAAAATTTGACAAACAACACTCTCTCAGATACAGTTAACCTATTAGCTCCAGATAATCTTTTCTGTATTTCTTTATGTGCACTCAACCCTGCCAAACAAAAGTAAATTAAAACCTAGTGAGCTATTGTACCCAAAGCGAAGTTGAATGTGTTTGTTAGAATACTAGTATTAAAAGAGGTGGCACATTCAAAACAAAGGTGATTTGAAATAGATGTAATTAAAGAGAGATATTCAAAGGGGTGTTCACTAAGGAGTTGTCAGGATTAAGGAGAGTCTAAAGGAATGGTGAAGTTCCTCCAATTTGAAGATGTTGGAAGCAATTAACACTTTAGATCTAAAGGTGTAATAGAAGAGTAATTATCAGAATGTTCTTAGGAATACAGTTGTATAATGCTTAAGAAATTGTGGATTAGTAGAGAAATATATATATGCATATACATATATATTTAAATATCTCTACACAACAGGGAAGAACAAAGAGGAATCAAAAACTTCTTTTCTTCTTCTCACTTCCTTATTTCCTGATAAGTACTTCTCATTGGCTGAAAACAACTGAGAGGCAATTAATAAGCAATCAGATTCATAAAGCCCATACTCACTTTAACTACATTTGAACAGGAGAAGTAAGAACAGAAAGCAAAACTAAAAGGAACGACAACAAAAAAGGAATATCCAAACCATCAACTGATGCTATGCAGTTCTCCATATGTCCAAATGTGGGGTTTTGGATTCTATTTTCTCAGGTAGCATAGCTACTAAATTGACAATATTTATTACCCTGCCAATAAAAGTTCATCAATTTTTGTTTTAAATAAAGCCACTGAGACCTATAGGTTGGAATCATTATGTTAATTATAGACTAGGCAGCCAGCCTAGTGAGAGTTATCAGCCTACAGTTATTAACCAATCCAAGATCTAATAGTTCAATGACTGAAATGGCAGTATTGGAGAGATAAGTGTTGGTGGAAGAAAAACAGGTTTCTTCAAATGCTAGCGACTTGAGAAGATGTGTGTTTTATAGGTAAAAATGGTTGACTTCCTTTTAGGTTGTAGTTGGGGTTTAGAGTAAGGGTAAAGAGGTACTGGGACTATGGGAGCCGAGAAGGATGCACATAAACTGTGCTGCGGGTGTCTGGAGGGCATCGATGTTTTGATGCTGATGATCTGCTTTTGGTAAAAATTTTGTAATAAGAATCTTTGCCTCATTAATAGGGTGAAGTTACAGTGACTCAGTTAATTAAATCCATAAATGCTAGCACTATTTTAACCACATTATCTATATTAAAATTAAATTAAAGCAATGAATAAAGGTAAAGGCCCTCCCGTTGATCGTCGATTTGCTCGAGCGGGCCCAGTAACGTCTCCATTGGAGACTTTGTTGTTACTGTGTCTGGCATATCGAATACTCTCGGTAGCTTGCCGGGCTCTCCGAGAGGGGCGGAGGAATCGAACTCGGGTCGGCCATGTTGGCCGCGTGTAAGGCGAACGCCCTACCGCTGTGCTAAAGCAATGAATAAATAAAACAAAATAGAACAAAACAACACAACAACAACAAAATCTGCCTGGAACTTATCTGAGAGTCGAGATTTCAGTCCAGAGGACCTGGTGATTGTTCTCTCCATTTCACCTCTAACTTACTCCTGGTTAAACAATAAGTACACAATGTAGAGAAACACCCTTTTGTATTTAAAAACAGTCAAGGAGAAGACCAATGGACTAAAAAGTTACAGGTGTGTATGTAATGAACTGTAGCACTGTATCACTGTCCTATTGTTAATTGATTTTCTCGAGTGGCCACCAGTAACATCTCACAACAAATTGTGAGACTTGTCGTTACTGTTTTTGGCATATTGAATATGTGATAGGGAGCTTTCAAGACTTTGCCATGTGGGTGAGATACTCTTCGTACTCTTGGTTGCTTGCCAGGCTCCATAAAAGGAGCAGAGGAATCGAACCCAGGTCTACCACACGCAAGGCAAAAGCTTTACCAGCTGTGCTATCACTCCAGCCCCATGTAATGAACACATGTCTCTATTATTTATTTATTTACTTATTTATTTTTGCTTTTTGGGTCACACTTGGTGAGTGACAGGGATTACTCCTGGCTTTGCACTCAGAAACTACTCCTGGCGGTGCTTGCGGGACCATATGGGATGCTGCAGATCAAACCCAGCTTGGTGGAGTGCAAGGCTAACACCCTGCCTGCTATCGCTCCAGCCCCGAAGTCTCTAATTCTTGCTCACTTACACTATTTCCCAGAAACAGAAACTTATTAAGAAAATATATAAAAAAAATATGCTGATATAGTAAAAATATGGAAAGATAAATATATCAAGAGAGGAAGTTATAAAAAGTTAGTAGATACTGTTCTACAGAAATTTGGTATTTTTTGCTTGGAGGATACAGTGAAGATGCTCTATTGGGAAACTACCCCCTTAGAATTAGTGGAAAAATAAACAAACCACCAAAAATTTAGAATTTGTGAAAGAAACTTCCTGATATTATGCTTTTTGATTGTAGTGTTAATGTCTGAAATTAGGCTTTTGATTGCCAAGGGGATATTTTTCAGAAGACATCTAATCTTTCTTGAATAATTATAATTCTGCTAAATGGCATTGACACTAGTTTACCAGTTGTAGAATTAGATCAGGCCCTCCCATGAACTTTCCCCTTTAAAGAAAACCTTAAACAAAGAAAATAACTGACATCTTGTGGTACCCAGCTTTCCCTCTTGGTTATGTAATTCCTGCTCTTATGCTTTAATCAGTCAATAAAAAGTGCAGCCACTGAAAATACAGCAAATAGCCAAGTCCCAGAGTTATATATACCTGGTTGCCCCAATGTGAGTTCAAAGTGTGGATGTTCAAAGCGTACATTTGGTGGTCTTTCCAGACCTTCCCAAAGGAACAAAGAGATGGGGGACTCATGGATAGCTGGTCTAAATGGCCTGCTTTATGCAGAGCTGTTAGCATACTTATAGAATGTCTGAAGGGGTTCGAGGTATAGGACTGTGCACAGGTGAGATTAATCGTTTAAAGAGGTGAAATGTTTCAGCAGAGACAATTCTTTTGTGGTTATTAGCTAAAGGAGACACTTTCTTTCCTTTTCTCTTTCCCTATAGTTGTATATTTTAAACAGTTAAATTTATTTCTTATTAATTCTTGTAGTTATTTGGATAAAGTCAATAAGAGATATAGGTTCCAAAACTTAGAATCTAGACTCTGAGGGCAAGAAATTCTTTTACCATAAATCCCAGACTAAGTCCTCAAACCAATTCAATTGTCTTTCCCCATAGGGGTTCTGTCTCTTAGGTCATAAAAGTTTACATCAAGACCATGCTTTTATGCATTCTAGACTGTCCCATTGCAATGCCAGGGTAGCTTCACAGCTCAACCTAGCTTCATCCCATTCCCATGGCGGGACCTCCTTTTGTGGATTGTCAGAAACTACAGCAACCAAAGCCTGAGCTAAGTAATTATGATGGATGCCCAGGAGTCCATCCATATTTCAGAGTCAATCAACTCCCAAATATTAGGAGACCAGCATTAATAGTTTTTCTGTGTTTAAATAACATTGCTCTATAGTAAAATATGAAAGGGCTATGGGAGAAATAGAAAAACAAGTAATTCACTTAAAATACAAAACCCAGAATCACCTGAAGTTGTGGCTTATAAGTAACAAAGACTGACCTGGGGAATTGTGACAATAAGAGGTAAAACACAAAGGAAAGTTTAAAGATAAATTCGGAGGATTTGGGGTGCTCACAAGAGCACTGTAAGTTTCTCTTCAGAACAGGGTGGGTGGGGAGCAAAAGGGGCAATTCCAATGATAAAGCCTAAAACACTTAGGGTTAATATCCAATGTCATGCCTTATCACTTAACATTTAGCCTAATTGCAATTTTGGATTCTCTCAAATGTAGAATTTGAAACCAATCAAACTGGAGTTTCCTGGTCCAAACACTTCAGTTAATCTTAATCTCCCCACTTCTGCCTTCCCCTAAGGCAATTTTTCCCAACCTAGGAAACTCTGGGACTTGCTATTTGCTGATTAGAGTGCTGTAGGAAACCAGGGTAAAATAAGTAGCTTCTGGCACAATTGGTGGGGGTGCTTTGTTTCCTTAAAGTAGATAGATTTCTAAGGGAGTGCTGAGTATTTTTTTTTATCCTGAAAGGTAGAGTCAGATCAAAAAAGTTTGGGAATCTCTGGCCTAAAGGCTTTGACTGAAATCACTGTTCTTTTCTGCTGCTAATAAATCCTTTCCACCTGCTTTCTGAAGGATCTTGCAGTTTGCAAAATCCCTTTCATGTTTTCAGGTATGACACTACTGAAATCATGAATCTTTTTATAAAGCAAATTAGGTTTGTAAATTTATTTTCATAAATTATTTTTCACCCCACACCAGAGTGGCCTTTGGGCATACTCTTTTTCTTCCCAGACTTGCAAACCAGAAATCTTGCTATTTAAAGTTTCCTGATGGTTTTTTGCTGAAGTGCACCCTATATCCTAAGATTGAGAAGGGCCTCTCCAGCCACAACCTTCACATTATTTGACTAAATATTGAACTGACTTGCAATATGAGTTCAGGGGTGGAGGTGGGGGGGAGGAATTCTCTCAAAGGCATCCCTAGCTGACTGCATCAATGCTTGTTAAAAAAATAAATATGCAAAAAAATAAAAATAAATACCTCAAATGGAAACATATAAACTGAGTTACCAATACTTATTACTGTAGCACCTTCTGTAGCAAGGGCCTCCCGTTGTTATCAATTTGCTCGAGCGGGCACAAGTAACATCTCCATTGTGAGACTTGTTATTATTGTTTTTGGCATATCTAATATACCACAGTGAAATTGCCAGGCTCTGCCGCAGGCAGGATACTGTCGGTAGCTTGCCGGGCTCTCCAAGAGGGACAGAGGAATCAAACCTGGGTAGGTTGCATGCAAGGCAAACACCCTACCTGCTGTGCTATGGCTCCAGCCCATTGGTCCTTATTACTAATTACAAATTTCAACCTCTGTAAAAAAATAATAAATAATAAATAAATAAATAAGGTGCAAAATTAACCCAATACTCAATCAATCTGCAGGGGGTTTTTTTGTAGCGAATAAAAAATGGGATAAACTGTAATAAAAATTAAAACTGCCTTTCTCTAAATGGAAGTGACTTCCTGAAATTGCATTTTCTTTTTTCCACTAACGTTCTCCCATTCTTTTAGACTAAAATAACAATAATAATAATAATAATAATAATAGTAATAAAACACCAAACTATACTATGTGCAGTTTCTTTCTACATGCTAGATGCAATGTTGTCCAGTTTGTGAATCTTTTAGTAAATCCAGTTAAATATTAGAGATGCACTTGGTTAGACTTTGTTATTTAATAATAGCAATATGTTGAGACAATATTCTGAAGGGGCATACAAAGGACAGCACTTTAATTCAGTGAAACAAGCAAGAGGCAGTGGCATAGAAACCAATATGGCTATGAACTATCTAGTATAACACGCGAACCTGAAGTTGGTTAACTCAGGATTTTCCTGTATTTTTCCAAGAGTCAGCTTTCTGAGAGGTCTTACCTCTCAATCTATTTTCATTGGTCCTTGGCTCCACCCTGTGGAAGGTTCTTCCAATTCATTACCCTTCCTGGTAACATCTGACTAGAACATTGGTGAATAGGCTCTGATCAGAGCATACAGAAATTTATTCGGCTTTTGAAATATTAAGAACCCAATGTTTTTACATATACTGCAACAAATAGGGATGCACAAGTATCTCTCCAATTATATGGAGTGATTCTGAGTCTAACCATAAACTTAATTTTGAAATAAGCAATTCTACAGAACAGCGGGTAGGGTGTTTGCCTTACACGCGGCCAATCCCGGGTTTGATTCCTCCATCCCTCTCCGAGAGCCCAGCAAGCTACCAAGAGTATCCCGCCCGCACTGCAGAAACTGACAAGCTCCCCGTGGCATATACGGTATGCCAAAAAAAGTAACAACAAGTCTCACAATGGAGAGGTTACTGGTGTCAGTTTAAGAAAATCGATGAACAACAGGATGACAATGCTACAGTGCAGTGCTACAGGTAAATTTCTCTTACTGCTTAAAAAGTGTAATGTATTCATTTTTGTAGCATCATTAGCTAAAATGAAACCTGCACTCAATAAAGCTTAAGAGCACAAAATACTATTTTAGTTACAGTCAAATGTACAACATATATCTGGAATTTATTTATTTTCCATAACTGAAATTTTATACACATTTAATAGCAGCTCTTAAATATCTCCTCCCTTGCCCCCAGTCCCTAGAAACCATTACTCCAAACAGGTAAAAATGGTGCATTTTTTAACTAGATCATTCCACATAGATATTCAACAGGTGATTCAACATGGCAACATTCATGTTGAATTCACGATGGACATGGGAGTCTCCCGGTGGACGATTCCACAACGAAATAGACCACATCATATTCAATCGACGGTTTTGCCTGACTGATGTCACTGTTGTGCCAAAATTTCGAACGGGATCGGACCACCGTCTCCTTCGTGCAAAATTCTACTTCACAGAGCGGGGAGAAAGGGCTGCAAAGTTCAAAAAGAGAACTCCCAGAATGACCACCAACTGGGAACTCTTTGGTACTATTGCGGCAAAATGGGAAGATGCCATTGTTGACAACATTGACGTGGAATACGATCGACTGGTTCAGCACCTCCATGAATGTGCGAGGAACGCCAAGAGAGAGATAGCCACAAAAAGTCGCCTATCTTCGAAAACTCTTGAGCTAATTCGCCAGCGTGGTTTGGCGCATGCCTCAGGCAACCGCAAGCTAACGTCCGAGCTTGCAAAGCAGTGCAGAGATGCGATCAAGGAAGACCTCAAAGAGAGAAGAGCAGAAGTACTGGTAGATGCGGCAGAAGCCGGGAAAAGTATTCGTAACGCCCGCCTGTCCTTCGCCAACTATAAGACCAAGATGACTGCCCTCTGACGTCCTGATGGATCCATCACATCCTCCAGAACGGCAATGGAGAAGATTATCCATGACTTCTACTCAAATCTCTTCGATAGCCATGTCCACTTGCCAACATACCAAATACCACAGGATGGATATGTCGTTCCCAACATTCTCCCTTCCGAAATCCGACACGCCATTTCGTCGGTAAAGAAACAAACAGCACTGGCCCCAGACAAGGTCAGACCTGAACACCTGAAGAACCTGCCGTCAGTACTCATCAATACACTGGCTCAGCTTTTCACTCGCTACCTGTCTGAATGCAAGGTTCCGTCCCAATGGAAAAACAGGAGGACCGTACTACTGTTCAAGAAGGGAGACATCCATGACCTTGGCAACTATCGCCCGATCTGCCTATTGTCTGTCATCTACAAGCTGTTCACTCGAGTCATCCTGAATAGGATTGGCAGAACACTAGATGAAGGACAACCATGCGAGCAAGCAGGGTTCCGCAAAGGATTCAGCACCATCGACCATATCCACACGGTAACCAAGCTCATTGAGGTTTCTCGGGAGTTCAAGATGCCGCTCTGCTTAACGTTCATTGATTTAAAGAAGGCCTTTGATTCTGTTGAGACGGAAGCGGTCATTGAAGCCCTAGCCAATCAGGGCATTCAAGCCCAATACATCAGGATCCTCCGTGAGCTGTATTGCGGATTCACTACCAGGATCTCACCATTCTACAAAGAAGTGATCGTTGATGTCAAGAGAGGGGTGCAGCAGGGTGATACCATTTCACCGAAACTCTTCAGTGCCACCCTCGAGAACATCATGCGACGACTAGAATGGGAAGGAATGGGAGTGAAGATAGATGGTCGGCAACTACACCACCTCCGCTTTGCTGATGACATCGTTCTAATAACACCAAACATCAGCCAAGCGGCACAAATGCTGGCCGACTTTGACCGTGAGTGTGGAAAGGTAGGACTACAGCTGAATCTTACGAAGACAATGTTTATGAGAAACAGCCTTGTTCCTGATGCCCCATTCGCTCTCAATGGAACGACCATCTCCGAATGCAACAGCTATGTGTACCTAGGTCTAGAGGTCAACATGAGAAATGACCTGGCACCCGAGCTGCGCAGGAGGAAGAGAGCGGCTTGGAACGCCTTCAAGAACGTCGAAGAAATAGCTCAGAGGACAAAGAACCTCCGGCTCCGGGCACATCTCTTTGATTCCACTGTTCTTCCTGCATTAACATATGCCTCAGAGACCTGGGCCCTACGCAAACAAGATGAGAACGCCATTCAGGTCTCCCAAAGAAGAATAGAAAGGGCTATGCTTGGAATATCATGTTTCACACAAATGAGAGAACGAATCCGGAGTTCTGACATCCGTCGACGATCAAGGATCAGGGACGCTGTCTCATATGCCAAGGTGTCGAAAATCAGATGGGCTGGTCACGTAATGAGATTTAAAGACGACCGTTGGACTAGAGCTGTTACTGATTGGATTCCACGGGATGTCAAGAGACCGCGTGGCCGCCCACCTACCAGATGGTCAGACTTCTTCCTGAAGATCATGAACGATCGGTTTGAGGCCCTCCATGTTCCCGGAGCGAAGAGATGCCATTGGGCTACACTAGCACGCGACAGGGACAAATGGAGACGTTACTGGCGCCCGCTCGAGCAAATCGATGACTAACGGGAAGTTAAGTGATTAAGTGATTAACATTCATGTTGTCACATATAACAAGAATAACTTCCTTTTTTTTCAGTTCGGAATAATTAAATTGTTCATGTATATATCAGATATATACATGTATATTCCTTCATCAGGAAACATTTAGTACCACTGTTCTCTAAGTTATTATGAATAATGCTGCAACAAATAGGGATGCACAAGTATCTCTCCAAGATCTTGTTTTCAATTATTTGGGACATACATTCAAGAAGTATGTTTGCTGGATCATATGATGGTTTTATTTTTTGAGAAAACTCTATACTGCTTTCCATTCTGATTTCACCTATTCCCTTATACTCCCACTAACAATATACAAGAGTACCAATATCTCCATATCATCATTTAACTTTTTTAATGCAATGGCGGGAATTAAGCCAGTCTTTCTGCATGCAAAGCATGTGCTAAATCTTGAGTTATCTCTCCAGTCCTTATGTCTTGGAAGTTAGTAGTTTATGAATACATGATTTTCAATTGTTTTTCAGCCATTGTATACATAGACTTTTTTTATTTTCATTTTTTAGTTTTGACTTGTTTCTTTTACTATGAAAAAAATTTAGCAATTTGATACCAATCCACACATTGACTCTCTTCTCTCTGTATCTCTGTTTCTCTGCCTCTCTGTTTCTCTGACTCTGTTTTTCTGTTTCTCTATATCTCTGTCTCTGTCTGTCTGTCTGTCTGTCTCTCTCTCTCTCTCTCTCTCTCTCTCTCTCTTTCTCTGTGCTTTTTGGATCACACCCAGCAATGACCAGGGGTGACTCCTGGCTCTACACTCAGGAATCACACCTGTGGTGCTCAGGGTGTGATGAGATGGGACGTCTGGGATGCCGAGGATCCAACCAAGGATCAGCTGCATGGAAGGCAAATGCCAGGCCCACTGTACAATACAGCCCTAATATTCTCTCTCTCTCTTTTTAAAATTTTTATTAGTGAAACACCATGAGGTACAGTTGGAGACTTACAAATTTTTGTGCTTGGGTTTCAATTATACAATGATCAAGTACCCATTCCTCGACCAGCGCCCATTTTCAACCACTGCGGATCCCAGTATCCCTCCCATCCCCCATCGCCCTAATCCTACCCCACCCCTGTGGCAAGGTATTCCCTTCTGTTCTCTCTCCTTTTGGGTGCTGTGGTTTGCAAAAGAGCTATTGAGTGGCAATCGTGTTTGGTCTATAGTCTACTTTTACAATGCTTCTCCCATCCTGGGAGGATCCTCCCAACACCCTTTATTTGGTGCTCCATTCTCTATCTGAAATGCCTTTTCCTCTAGCATGTGAGCCTGGCCTCCAAGCCATTGAGTAAACCTCCTGATACTTATCTCAGCTATTCTTGGTTGTTAGTCTCCTATTTTGTTACTTTATGTTCCCCAGATGAATGCAATCTTTCTATGTCTGTCCCTTTCTTTCTGACTCATTTTGCTTAACATAATACTTTCCATGTAGTACCACTTGTATGTAAATTTCATGACTTCCTCTCTTCTAACAGCTACATAGTACTCCATTGTGTAGATGTACAAAAGTTTCTTTGACCAGTCATCTGTTCTTTGGCACTCAGGTTTTTTCCAGATTCTGGCTATTATAAAGAGTCCTGCAATGAACAAACAAGTGCAGATGTTACTTCGACTATATTTTTTTGCCTCTCTAGAATATATTCCCAGGAGTGGTATTACTGGGTCAAATCGGAGCTCAATTTCTAAATTTTGGAGAAGCATCCATACTTATTTCCAAATAGGCTGAACCAGTCGCATTCCCAGCAGCAGTGAAGGAGGGTTCCTCGCCACGTCCTCCTTTTCTCGACACATCGCACCAACACCGGTTGCTTTTTTTTTTTTTTGGATGTGAGCCAGTCTCTGTCGTGTGAGATGATATCTCATTGTGGTTTTGATCTGCAGCTTCCTGATTATTAATGATGTAGAGCATTTTCTCATGTGCCTTTTTGGCATTCGAATTTTTTCTTTGAGAAATTTTCTGTCCATTTCGTCGTCCCATTTTTTGATGGGGTTGGATGTTTTCTTCTTGTGGAGTTTAAACAGTAATTTATATAACCTTGATATCAACCACTTGTCGGATGTGTATTGGGTGAATATCCTGTCCCATTCTGTTGACGGTCTTTGTGTATTGGTCACTGTTTCTTTGGAGGTGCAGAGCCTTCTTAGTTTAAGATAGTCCCATTTGTCTATCTCTGTTTTCACTTGTTTGCCAAATGGTGTGACATCTTAGAAGATACCATTAGCTTCAATGTCATGGAGGGTTTTGCTAACTTTGTCTTCAATGTACCTTATAAATTTCAGTTTAATGTTGAGGTCTTATACCATTTTGATCCTCCTTTTGTACATGGTGTTAGACAGAGATTTGAGCCCATTTATTTTTGCATGTAGCCATCCAGTTTTGCCAGCACAATTTGTTAAAGAGGCTTTCTTTGTTCCACTTCACATTTCTTGCTCCTTTATCAAAAATTAGATGATCATATGTTTGAGGTGAGATATCCGTAGATTCAACCCTGTTCTATTGGTCTGCAGCTCTGCCTTTGTTCCAGTACCAGGCTGTTTTAATTATTACTGCTTTGTAGTAGAGTTTGAAGTTAGGGAGGTTGATTCCTCTTATTTTCTTTTTCCCAAGAATTGCTTTAGCTATTCGTGGGGGCATATTGTTCCATATAAATTTCAAGAGTGTTTGCACCGTTTCTTTGAAGAATGTCATGGGTATCGTAATAGGGATCGCATTGAATTTGTACAATGCTTTGGGAAGTATTGCCATTTTGACAATATTAATTCTCCCGATTCATAAACAGAGGATGCTTTTCAATTTCCTCGTGTCCTCTTTTATTATCTGTAGTAGCATTTTCTTTGTACAGGTCCTTTACTTCCTTTATTAAGCTAATTCCTAGGTAGTTGATTTTCTGGGGCACAATTCTGAACTGGATTGTTTTTTTTTTTCATTTCACTTTCTTCTCTCTCACTGTTTGCAAATAGGAAAGCCATGGACTTTTGGGTATTGATTTTATAGCCTGCAACTTTACTATACAAGTCTATTGTTTCTAGGAGTTTCTTCGTAGAGGTTATAGGGTTCTCTAAGTATAGTATCATATCATCTGTGAATAGTGAGAGCTTGATTTCTTCCTTTCCTACCTGAATGCCCTTTATATAGTTTTCTTACCTAACCGCTATTGCAAGTACTTCCAGTACTATATTGAATAGCAGTGTAGAGTGGGCATCCTTATCTCATCCCTGATCTTAGAAGGAAGTCTCTCAGTTTTTCCCCATTGAGGATGATGCTTTCTGTAAGCTTGTGGTAGATGGCTTTAACTATATTGAGTAAATTCCCCTCTATACCCATTTTGGCAATGGTTTTCATCATAAAGGGGTGCTGGATCTTGTCAAATGCTTTTTCTGCATCTATTGATATGATCATGTGCTTTTTTATCTTTTCTTTTGTTGATATAATGGATTATGTTGATCGAATTCCGAATGTGAAACCATCCTTGCATCCCTGGGATGAATCCTACTTGGTCATGGTGTATGATCTTTTTGATAAGTAGTGGGATTCTATTTGCTAGTAGTTTGTTGAGGATCTTTGCGTCTGTGTTCATCAGGAATATTGGCCTGTAATTCTCTTATTCTCTTTCTCTGTGTTATCTCTGTCTGCTTTTGGTATCAGGGTGATATTTGCTCCATAGAAACTGTTCGGAAGTGTTTTTGATATTTCAATTTCGTGGAAAAGCTTAAAGAGGATTGGGAGTAAGTCCTCCTTAAAGATTTGGAAGAATTCACTAGTGAATCCAGCTGGGCCAGGACTTTTGTGCTTGGGGAGACATTTTATTACCATTTCAATTTCCTTGATGGTGATAGGTCTGTTCAGGTATTCCAGGTCTTCTTGCTTCAGCATTGGGAGGCTATAGAAATCTAGGAATTTATCCATTTCCTTGAGGTTTTAATGTTCTATGGCATAAAGTTCTCAAAGAACTCCCTAAGGATGCTCTGTATTTCTGTAGTTTCTGTTGTAATGATCCCCTTTTCATTTATGATTTGATTGATTAGGGTTTTCTCTCTCCTTTTCTTTGTGAGTTTTGCTAGAGATTTATCAATCTTGTTTATTTTCTCGAAGAACCAGCTCTTGATTGATCTTTCTAATTGTTTTTTGGCTTTCCATCTCATTAATCTCTGCTCTGAATTTTATTATTTCCTTCCTCCTGTTCGGGTTGGGCTACTTTTGTTGGTCATTCTCCAAGCTCTTATGCTGTGAGGTTAGGTTACTAATGTGGGCTCACTCCTCCTTCTTAAGGAATGCTTGTAGAGCTATAAACTTTCCTCTTTACACAGATTTTGCTGTGTCCCATAAGGTTTAGTAACTCGTGTCCTCATTTTCATTAGCTTCTAGGAATATTTTGATTTCCTCTTTGGTTTCCTTTCTAAGCCACTTGTTGTGCAATAGTGAACTGTTTAATTTCCAGGTGTTTGGTTTAGTTTTCTGTTTGTGTGTGTGATTTACTTCTAATTTCAGTGCATTATGGTCTGAGATTGTTGATACAATCTCTATCTGCTTAATTTTATGGAGGTATGTTTTGTGGCTCAGCATGTGGTCTATCTTGGAGAAAGTTCCATGCATGCTTGAGAAGAATGTGTATTCAGTTTTTTGAGGATGAAGTGTCCTGTATATATCTAATAAATACCTTTCTTCCACTTTTTCCCTCTAATGAAGTATGTCCTTGCTAAGCGTGAGTCTGGTTGATCTATCAAGAGGTGATAAAGCAGTGCTGAAATCTCCCACTAGTATTGTGTTGCTATCAATGTCTTTCTCCAACTCTATGAGTAGTTGTTTTAAGTACTTTGCTGGTCCCTCATTAGGTACATATACATTTAGTATTGTAAGTTCTTCCTGTTGTATAGATCCTGTGATCAGTAAGAAATGGTCTTCACTGTCTCTTGTGACCTTCTTCACTCTGAAATCAATGTTGTCTGATATTAGGATGGCTATCCCAGCTTTTTTATGGGAGCTGTTTGCCTGTAGGATTGTTTTCCAGCCTTTGACTCTGAGCCTATGTTTGCTTCGACTATTGAGATGTGTTTCTTTTTCTTTTTTTAAAAAAAATTTAAATTTTTATTAATGAGACACCATGAGGTACAGTTGTAGAAGTACAATATTTTGTGCTTGGGTTTCAATTATACAATGATCAAATACCCATCCCTCCACCAGTGCCCATTTCCCACCACCATGGATCCCAGTATCCCTCCCACCCTCCATCCCCCCATCCCACCTTACCTCTGTGGCAGTGCATTCCCTTTTGTTCTCTCTCCTTTTGGGTGTTGTGATTTACAAAAGAGTCATTGAGTGGCAATCATGTTTGGTCTATATTCTACTTTCAGCATGCCACATCCACAAGAACAAAAGCAACCTGTGCTGGCACGGATGTGGTGAGAAAGGGACCCTTCTTAACTGCAGTGGGAATGCCGACTGGTTCAGCCCTTTTGGAAAACAGTATGGACTGTTTTCCAAACAGTATGGACGATTCTCAAAAAATTAGAAATTGAGCTCCCATTTGACCCAGCAATACCACTCCTGGGAATATATCACAGAGAGGCAAAAAAGTATAATCGAAGTGACATCTGCACTTGTTTCTTCATTGAAGCACTCTTTACAATAGCTAGAATCTGGAAAAAACTGAGTGCCCAGAAACAGATGACTGGTCAAAGAAACTTTTCTACATTTACACAATGGAGTACTATGTAGCTGTTAGTAAAGATGAAGTCATGAAATTTACATACAAGTGGTACTACATGGAAAGTATCATGTTAAGCGAAATGAGTCAGAAAGAGAGGAATAGACATAGAAAGATTGCATTCATCTGGGGAACATAAAGTAACAAAATAGGAGACTAACCCCCAAGAATGGCCGAGATTAGTACCAGGAATTTTGCCCCATGGCTTAGAGGCCAGCCACACATGCTAGGAGAAAAGGCAGCTCAGATAGAAAAGGGAGCACCAAATAAAGGGTGTTGGGAGGATCCCCCTAGGTTGAGATGTGTTTTTTGCAGGCAGCAGAATGTTGGGTTCAATTTTCTAATCCACCCTGCCACTCTGTCTTTTAATTGGTGCATTTAGCCCATTGATGTTGAGAGAGATTATTTGTATGTGATTTTGTCCCATTTTTCTGTTGAAATTTAGTGTATTTGAGGGGCCTATCTTGTCTTAAAGTAGCCCATTTAGTTGTTCTTGTAACCATGGTTTTGAGTCTATGAAGTTCCTGAGCTGTTTTTTGTCTGTGAAACTGTGTTGTTCCTTCTGTTATGAATGAGAGTCTCACTGGGTAAAGTATTTTTGGTGAGGTATTTATTTCATTGAGTTTTTTTTCACTGTATCCCACCACTGTTTTCGGGCCATGAGAGTTTCATCAGACAAATCAGCTGTGAATCTTAAGTATGCTCCTTTGCAGGCGATTTCTTTCTTTGATCTTGCTGTTTTCAGAATTTTGTCTCTCTCTAAGGTTTTGGTCATTTTGAGCAGGATGTGTCTTGGGGTATTTTTATTCGGATTTCTTCTACCTGGTACACTCCGGGTCTCCTGAATGTGGTCACATGTTTTCTTCAGCTGTGGAAATGTAGAAATGATGTCTTTGACAGTTTCTTCTTCATCAGGGTTTTCTTTCTGTCCCTCTGGGACTCAAATAATTCTTATGTTACCCCTCTTGGCTTCATCACAATCTTCTCTTGCCATCTTTTTCCGAATTATGAGTCTCTTTTCCACTTTCTGCTCTTTTCTGGAGAGTCTCTGGACTTCATCCTCGAGCTCACTGATTCTGTTCTCAGTCGCTGTTACTCTGGTGCTGAGGCCTTCCACTGAGATTTTCAATTCACCTTCCAGATTTTTCAGGTCTGACATTTCCGTTTGCATTTTCCTCATTTCTGCCTTCAAATCCTCTTGTCTTTTATTGGCATTGCTTTCTATTGTTTCTTTTAGCTCCCTAATCATCCTAAGTAGCTCCAATCTGAATTCATTGTCAGGGAGGTTGTCTAACACTACAGTACTGTTGGTGTCTTCTGGGCTAGCCTCTTCAATAAGAAAGTCTGGTGGGCTTTTGCGTTGCTTTACCATTGTGACCAGTGTGGTTTAGACCTTCACGTTCAGTGTTACTATTCTGCTTGAGATGCAGAATGAATTGAGATGCGCTTAACGAATTATTGGCTAATGTGTTTCTGGTGGTTAAGCTAATCTAGTGAAAGTTCCATCTAAGAGGGTAATTTATGGTTCCTATGGGATATGCAATGGGAGAATAACTTGCAGCTGCGTTAGCGGCTGTGTCTCTGGGAAGGGGCCCTGGCGCTGGGCAGGCACCTGGTTGAATGAGGAGAGAGTGCCCAGACCGGTTCAGCTTTGTTTTTGGGAGGTGTGCCTCAATTACCAGTTCTTCTCTTTTATAGCTCATAATTTTAGGATTATAGCAAAAAGTCTATTGTCTTACATTCTGATTTAAAAATATCTTAAAAGAAGGCCATAGGGACTGAAGCAATAGCACAGCGGGTAGGGCAATTGCCTTGCACGCGGCCGACCCAGGTTCGATTCCCAGCATCCCATACGGTCCCCTGGACACCGCCAGGAGTGATTCCTGAGTGCAGAACCAGGAGTAGCCCCTGAGCATCGCCGGCTGTGACCCAAAAAGCAAAAATAAATAAATAAATAGAAGAAGGCCATAGATATAATATAGTAGCTGCTATAGCTCTTGTTGCATGTAGCTGACATAGGTTCAATCCCATGAACCCCATATGGTCTCCTAAGCTTTCCAGGAGTTATCCCTGAACATTTCTAGGTGTGTTCACAAAAAATACGGATATATATATTCGTTAAATTAATTAAAAGAATACAAATATATATTTTATATTCATGTGTTGAAAGAAAGTGCTAAGATCGCAATACTGCACAAATTAATTTCAAATATAACTCAGTCCTTGTCAAAACACAAGACCTTACTTTTCCCAGTTTTACAAATAAAAGCTAAAGCTAACATTTAAAAAAATTACAAGGAACATTGAAGAGTCAAACAAATATTGTTGAACATTGTTATGTGCCCGACAGGCAGGGGTGCGCTGGAGTTTGGGATGGGGAGGAAATCTGGGAACGCTGATTGATTGAAGTTGACACTGGTGGAGGAATTGAATTACTCTATGCTTAAAATACAACTATTAGTAATTTTGTTAATCATGGCTTTTTAATAAAAATTTTAAAATAAGTCATAATTAAATAAAGCTGGGGAATTCACATTTTCTGATTTCAGAACATACAATAAAACTATATTATCTAAAATTGTGTAGTCAGACCAAAGAAATAATACAACAGGTATTAAGCCTTCTTTGCATTTGATTGATCCTGGTGTGATCCCAGAACACTCCTAAGCAATACCAAAAGTGATTTCTGAGCATAAAGCCAAGAGTAACTCCTCAGCACTGACAGGCGTGGCCCAAAGCACTCCCCCAAATACTACGGAAAAGAAATAAGAATAGACGTAGATTATTGGAATTGTGACTTCATAAATGAAAGCACAAATTTGCAGTCATCTAATTTTTGGCCAAGGTGGTATCTGCATACAGTGGCAGAAAAAAAGTATAAAAAATAATATTGATACTTCTTGATAAGCACATGCAAAATAATGAAGTCGAATCCTACTTTACATGATAGACAAAAATCATTTTAGGGTAGACCAAACACCTTAAATGCAACAGACAAATCTATGAACCTCTCAGAAAAAAATCCATAATAATATATTCATTTATGATCTATTCTTATATGGCACCAAAGCATAAGAAGAGCAAATAATTTGCATTTTATAAAAAATGAATATATTTTTCTTCAAAAGATGATCAATTAAGAAAGTGAAAACATAATCACATAATGGAAGAAAAATTTTACATGGCATGTATTTGATATCATAATTATATATAATAATACAGAGCTTCTATAATCTATTAATGCAGGAATAGCATAATTATAATTCAAAGTTCCAAAATAGACATATCTCATGAAATATATTCAAATAACCAATAAGCACACAAAAATACTCTCAACATTATTTAGTTACCAAGAAAATACAAATCAAATCTGCAATCAGTATTTCATACCCACTAGTATTGCCAGGATCAAAAATTTTGATAGCAACTGTGCAAAGATGTAAATAATGCACATATCTAATAACTAATTAATGTAAGAGAAATGTAGCATAATCATATGGCAGAATGTTGTTCAGCCATTTAAATGAATAAAATGTTGCTATATGTTACAACACAGATAAGTTTTAAAAACTGCATATGCAAGTTGATTTAAGACAATCATTAAAGATAATATATGACATGCCCTGAAGAGGAAATTTTATTAGCATGATGTAGATGAATAGCTGTATAGAGTCTGAAAATAGCTGAGAGTGTACGGGGTCACATACTAGAACAGTAGAGTTGTATATATTTTTTAAATTTTATAGCTTAGTTTTACAATAAATTAGATAGACACTTCCCATATTCTTTCTACTCCCATATATTGATAGCCTCATTATCAATATCTCTCAAAATAATGATATATTTATTTCAAAGTGGAATCTATACAGACACATCATAACCACTCATTGTTCATAGTTTATGTGTTTAGTTAGGTCACTAAGTTCACTGTTTAGGTTCACTTGCAACATCATAAATCTTGAATAGTTTTAACATATCTGATAACATATGCCTATCATAATATTTACACTGTATTTTAACTGTCCGAAAAGTTATCTGTGCTCATCGGACCTTATTCTAAAAACCACTGATCTTTTTATTATCCTGGCAGCTTTATCTTTTATCCAGTATGTCATATAGTTTAAATCAATCAGTATGTAGTCTTTTCATGTTATTCTCTTCTGTTTAGTAATTTCTATTCAAGGTTCCTCCTTGAGTTTTCCTCTAAATTTGCTATAATCAAAATTAGTTCAAGGAATTTTTTGTTTATTCCTTCAGATTTTTACATTGGTGAACATGTAATTTGATATAAGACCTTTTTTATCCTTCCTCTCAGTATAAATACCTTTAATTTACATAATTACATTAGTATGAACTAGCACAATGCTGAAAAGGAATAGTAAGAGGAGACACCCTTGATTTGTTCCTGGTCTTAGTGGGAAATTACCATTAGCAGAAAATGAATGTCATGTATGAAGGCTGCTCTAAGTTTTTTACTGGAATCCACAACACTGATAGTTTTTCTAATGTTTAATAGTTTCTAACTGTGAATGTGTAGGAAGGTGTAAAGTATTTCTTGTATACATATATTAATACTTGATTTTACTCTTTTTAGTGTCTGATGTAATGGAATACATTAACTGATTTGGATATTGAATTGGTCTTACAAGTTTAATAAAAATTCTACTTGTTATATTATTTAATTATTTCTATACATTGTATAACATTTAAGAATATTTTGTTGAGGATTTCTGGAGTCATTTTCTTTTTCCTTTTTTAAAAGTTTCTGCAGTGATTTATATGAGAGATATTGGTCAGCTGTTTTTATCTTAGTCTGGTTTGGTTATCAAAGTAATGGTTCCATAGAATGAGTTAATAGATATTCAAGCAACTTTTAAGATATGAAAGAAATTAGAGAAAGTTTATTTAAATTCTTCTTTAAATGTTTGCTAAAATTCACCAGTGAGCTTATTCGTGTCTAATGTTTCCTGCTTTGGAATAACTATTGATGCAATTTCTTCAATATGTCAGCCCATTCAGATTGCCTAATTCTGCTTTTGAGAATTTTGGTAAAATTTGTCTTTTAAAGGATTCATTCAGCCCTGGCAGCTGAAGACCTCCAGTTCCAGCCACAGCCATGCTTAAGACCACTCTCCACATGTTCGGACGAGCCTCACGCATGAAGGAATCAGCTGAGGAACCCAGGTTTGCAGGACCCAGGGCGTAGATCTCCAAGCCTGCTCAGATTGGGACTGGGGCCTCCTCCACCCAGATACTCCATCTTCCAGTTTGTAGGCGTTACACCCACCAACTGCCCCTGGCACTGTGTAATCCCATCAACAGCCAAGAGCCAAGACCCAAAGACTATAAGACCCTGCTCCTGGAAGCGCGCAGCTGCATTTGCAGCCACGTGACATCTTATAATCTAGTTCTTAGTCTGGAGAACCTGGCAGGCTACCAAAAGTATCCTGCCCACAAGGTACAGGCTAGCAAACTCCCTGTGGCATATTCAATATGCCAAAAACCAGTGACAACAATGGGTCTCATTCTCCTGATCCTGAAAGAGCCTCAAATGTGGCATTTTTTAAAATCTCAGGGCTAGGACGAAGGAGACGCTACTGGAGCCTACTCAAGGCAATCGATGAACAACAGGATGACAGTGATACGGTGATCCATTCGTTTTATGTGGGTTCTGTCACTGTCACTGTCCTCCCGTTCATCAATTGGCTCGAGTGGGCCCAGTAACATTGTGAGACTTGTTACTGTGTTTGACATATCAAATACATCACAGGCTTTGCTGTGCAGGCGAGATACTCTTGATTATAAAAAAGAATTGTATGTACTATTATCTCCTCATTGTTTTAATTTTTATGAACTTGGCAGTGTGTACCCATCTTTTATTTATGACATTAGTTATTGACATCTTTTCCATTCTTCTGTAGGTAACATGCCTAGAATATCACTGATTTCAATATACTCAAAACCAGCTTTTTAAAAAAAATTTTTGAATTGATTTTCTGCTCACAATTTAATCTTGTTTCTGTTCTAACTCCTAGATTTTGGTTTTACATGCTTATTTGGGCTTAATTTGTTCTCCAGTTTCCTAAGATGGAAACAGATTGTTGGTTTTCAATATTGTTCTACTACTCTCTATCAGCTTTTAGTACTATAAATTTCCATTAAGCGTTGTTTACTCTGTATTCCACAAGTTTTGATAAGTTGTGTTCTATATTGTTGTGTTCAAGTATTTTTTAAATTTCCATTAAGATTTACTTTGAACTCACATGCTAAAGTACATTTATTAATCTCATATTTAAGGATTTTCCAGTTATCTTTGTTATTATTTGTATTATTCCACTGTGGTTGAGAGCAGAAATGGTATTCCTATCTATTCCTGTAAATTTGTTAAAGTGTGTTTTATGGCCCAGAACGTGGTCTCTCTTGTTGAACATGGTCTATTTTGGTGAACAACTTGAGACAAATGTGTCTTCTGCTGCTGTTGGATGAAGTAGTCTATAGACATCAATTACATATAGTTGATTGATGGTGTTGTTGAGTTTAACTCTGTTCTTATTGATTTTCTACCTCCTTGATCTATTTGCTTCTGAGGTGGGAAGGGCGGTGCTAAAATCTCCAACTATGATAGTAAACTATTCTATTTATCTTTTCAATTTTATCAGTTTTCATATCAGGGAGTTTGGCACTCTAGTGCTTGGTATACATGCATTAAGGATTATTATGTCTTTAAAAAGAATTGCCCCAGTTATTATTATATAATACCCTTCTGTGTCATTGATAACACTCCTTACTTTGAAGTGTGTGTGATCTATTTCTGAAATTAATTTAGTAATTTATGCTCTCATTTTCTGGATGGGAGGCCCCAGCAGATCTCAGGGCCTTTGAGGTCATTCCCAGTCATGTTCACCTTGATTGTGTGGGCCAATATTTTGGTCTTTGAAACAATAAGACACAGTACTCCAGATTGGGCAGTGCTGGGAGACCAGCACGACCACTGCAGGACTATAGGTCAGCAGGATTCCCCAGTGATGTTAGAGAATCAGCAGGGCCATTGCCAGTATTGCAATAATGTGGCTCTGGTGTTTAAACTTAGTGTACTGGGTTGGACCTGGCCCTTTGAGTTATCACCTCAGCCACATTTCTGATTATTTTTTACTTGTTAGCATTGTATATATTTATAACCCCACTTTCATTTTGTTGTCATTTGTCTATATATTTCATATATGTGTATATATATTTATGAGGTTATGTTGATTGACAATAGTGTAATTGATGTTTTAATTTTTATAGGTATTGTGGTACCTCCTTACCCTAAGCATTAGAGTGCCAATGCCCATACACTATTGTGCATAGCATTCTTCCACTCACTTCTTCCCTGCTTCAGTAACCTCATCTCTGCCATCAGAATTTAAGGGTTGTTTGTTTGTCTGTGGGGTGTCTTGGATCACACCTAGCAGTGCTCAACACTTACTCCTCATCCTCTGCTCAGGGATCACTCCTGATGGTGCTCATGTGATCATATGTGGTACCTGGGATCAAACGACGGCCAGTCTAATGCAAGGCAAATGCCTTAACCATTGTAGTTTCTCTCTGACCCCATAGAAATTTATTTTATTGTAGTCTACTCACTTAATTTATTTTTTAATGTGTCACTAATGAATGAAATCATCTGGTATTTGTCTTCCTCCTTCTGATTCCTTTAACTTATCATATCTTTTAGTTCTCTTCATGTAACGGAAGTCAGAATTTCATTGTTTCTTTAACTGAGTAGAGTGCAATTTTATATGGACTTGTGTACCATACATTTTTTATTCATTTATATTGTTGGCCAAGTGTTGTTTGCAAGTATTACCTATTATAAATAGTCCTGCAATTAAAATATATATATATATATATGTACATACATTTTCAAGCTGTTTCGGGTATGTTTTTTGAACCTAAACCTAAGAACTGATTTCTGGATCATAGAGAATTTTAAGTGCTCTTCTTGTTTTTTCTTTGATCTATTTTGGTTTGATATCTAGGTCTTCAATCCATTTTATGTTAACTTTTGTGTGTGTCTGGTGTGAAATAGTGGTTCAATTTCATTCTTTTGCATGTCACTAACCTTTTTGCCATCAATATTTATTGAAGAAGCTCTCCAGCACAGCGGGTAGGGCGTTCGCCTTACAAGCGGCCAACATGGCCGACCTGAGTTCGATTCCTCCACCCCTCTCGGAGAGCCCGGCAAGCTACCGAGAGTATTCATATGCCAGACACAGTAACAACAAAGTCTCCAATGGAGACGTTACTGGGCCCGCTCGAGCAAATCGATGATCAACGGGAGGGCCTTTACCTTTACCTTTACCTCCTTTTACAGTGTATGATCTTTTGGTAATAAATTAATTTTCTCTATATTTGAGGGTTTGGTTCTGGACTTTGAATTCTATCCCACTCACATGCTTTTTTTTAAGCACCATAATAACATATAGCCTTATAATATTTTTTAAATCTGGAAAATTGGTACCTCCTAGCTTCACTTTTCTCATTCCTTTAAAAATATTATTTACATTTTGATAGGTATTACATTGACTCTGCATAATTCTTTGGGTAAGAGATTTATTTTAACAATATTAAAATTACAATACAGAAACATGAGATATTTTTCATTTCCTTGTATATTTTTATTTCTTTTAATATTTTTCTTATCATTTTTGTTGCACCAGTTTCATTTTCTTTGTTGATTGCTAGGTACCAGAATTTTTAATGAAATTATAAAATGGAATATTATCATCCTCTTTTCATTCATATGTAAGAAAATGAAATCATTCTGTATATTGACTTTATAGCCTATAATTTTACTGAATGGTTTATTATTTCTTATTTCTATTAATGGAGTCTTTAGGGCTTTCTACATATTTATCATCTAATCTGAAAATAGTGGGTTTATCTTTTTCCAATATAAATACATTTATATCTTTTATTTGCCTACTTTTCTGTGGGTAAAACTTCTAATGTCAAGGTGTATGTTTAATAACGGCGATGAGCACTGAATTACTCTGCCTAATCTTAGAGAAAAATGTCTCAATTTTTGCTTAGATTATATATTGCTATGAATATATTCTATACAGTCTTTTTTCATGATTTTTATTTCCTCCTCCTTTTTCTGAAGTGGGACACATATCAGCAATTTTCTGCTATTTGGGCTGTAGTTCAATATAAGCATCCAAGGATGCAATACTCTGAATTACCTGAGTGCTCCCCCAACCCCCACCTCGGCAATGCTGGAAACTTCCTGGTGATGTTTAGTGACCTACAAAGGTGATCCCAGTGACGTCTGGGAACCATATCAAGTTAGATCAGTCACATGCTACTTAGTAACCTCTTTACTATCTCCTTGGCTCTATTTTTCCTTTTGTGGGTGTGGTATTTTACTCTAATCAGCTTGAATGTTTGTATTGGTCACTGTAGATTAGAGTTACAGTTACTTATTATAGTTACATGCATGCAATTTTCCAATGCCAATCTCTTCAGTGTTTGCTTCCCTCCACCAATGCCTCCAGTTTTCCTTCTGCCCTCTCCAGCTTGTCTCTATGGGAGGCATTATTTTAATCTCCACCATTGTCCTGGTATCCTTGTCTCCAATTTTCCCCCTCCAAACCCCATCACCTACCCAGTGGCAAGCTTCGTAATGAAGAGCAATTCTTCTCTTCATTTCTATTGTCTTCGTGTATTTGATATTTCCCTATGCAGCAGCTGGATATGTTGAGTTGTCCTGTTAGCTGTGGCATATAACCCACCTGGTTGTAATAGATCGTTTAAATGTATTGTTTACTTTGGTTTACTAAGATTTTTTAAAATTTTTTATTTTATTGAATCGCCTTTGGCAGGGTGATACCATTTCATCGAAACTCTTCAGTGCCACCCTCGAGACCATCATGCGACGACTGGAATGGGAAGGAATGGGAGTGAAGATAGATGGTCGGCAACTACACCACCTCCGCTTTGCTGATGACATTTTTCTAATAACACCAAACATTAGCCAAGCGGCACAAATACTGGACGACTTCGACCATGAGTGTGGAAAGGTCAGACTACAGCTGAATCTTACGAAGACAATGTTTATGAGAAACAGCCTCGTTCCTGATGCCCCATTTGCTCTCAACAGAACAGTCATCTCCGAATGCAATAGCTAAGTGTATGTAGGACGAGAAGTCACCATGACAAATGACCTGGCACCCGAGCTGCGCAGGAGGAGGAGAGGGGCTTGGAACGACTTCAAGAGTGTCAAAGAAATAGCTAAGAGGACAAAGAACCTCCGGCTCCAGGAACATCTCTTTGATTCCACTGTTCTTCCTGTATTAACATATGCTTCAGAAACCTGGGTCCTACGCAAATAGGATGAGAACGCTATTCGGGTCTCCCAAAGAGGAATTGAAAGAGCTATGCTTGGAGTATCACGTTTCACTCAAATGAGAGAAAGAATCCGGAGTTCCGACCTCCATCCATGATCAAGAATTATGGACGCTGTCTCGTTTGCCAAGGCATCAAAAATCAGATTGGCTGGTCACGTAATGAGATTTAGAGACGACTGCTGGTCTAGAACCATTACGGACTGGATTCCACGGGATGTCAAAAGACTGCGTGGCCGCCCACCTACCAGATGGTCAGACTTCTTCATCAAGACCATGAACGATTGGTTTGAGGCTCTTCATGTTCCTAGAGCGAACAGACGCCATTGGGCTACACTAGCATGCGACAGGGACAAATGGAGGCATTACTGGCGCCCTCTCGAGAAAATTGACAATTAACAGGAAGTCAAGTAATCAAGTGATCAAGTGATTGAATCGCCATGAGAATGAGCATTACGAAGCTATTCATGATTGGGTTTCAGTCATACAATGTCCCAACACTCTTCCCTACACTAGTGTAATTTCTCAGCACCCATGTTCTCAGTGGCCCCGTCAACCCCCACAAACCACCCCCCACTCCACTAAGATTTTCTTGAGTACTTTGTCTCTATGTTCATCAAAGAGTCTTACTCTATACATTTCTTTTGTGTGTTATGTTTCTGTGTGATTTACTTTAATTACAATAATGGCTTTTATGATGTTTCTTCTACCATTGCTTTTTCTTCAATTTTTGGACATCTTTAGAAGAATAGGTAATAAGTATCCCTCAAAGATCTGATAGAACCCACTCACAAATTCATTTGAGTCTGGGCTTCTATTTTGTGAAAGCTATAGATTAATATTTCAATTCCCTTGTTTGCAATTGTTTTATCCAGTTTTTCTCTTTCCTCCTCATTCAGTCTTATTAAGTTGTACAATTCTAAATTTCTCTGCCTTTGTCCAGGTTATCCAATTTAATGTCATAAAGTTGTTTGAGGTAGTTGGTTATGATTTCTGTGGTTTCTGGTAAATACACTTCTTTCATTTTCAATTTTTTATTATAATTTTCTCCATTTTCCTTTTTTTTTTTGTGGGGAGAGAGGGAGTTGGTCAGGGAGTGGTGATGTTGTGTCACACTAAGAAGTGCTCAGACTGTACTCAGCTCTGTGTGAAAGACTCTAAACACCTTTTTCCCCCCCCTTTTGGCCTTTCCATTATTTTTTGACGTCAGCTAAGAATTTGAAAAAAAAATGTTGTTTCATTAATATTGTAAATCTAATATTTTTCTGTGTATTTATTTTATTGGTGATCTATTTTTTAAATCATTCCCCTTTTTTCTGATTTTGGCTTTCATTTATTCTTATTTTATTTTCTATTTTCTTAAGATTTGGTGCTCGGACGAGCCTCAAGCATGAAGGAACCAGCAGAGGAAATCAGGTGTGCAGGACCTGGGGCTGAGATCTCCAAGCCTGCTCGAATCAGTACTGGGCCTTCTCCACCCAGATCCCCCATCTTACAATAGCTAGGCAGTTACACCCACCAAATGCCTCCAGCTCCGCGTAATCCCAACAAAGGCCAAGATTCAGAGACTATAAAACCAAGCTCCTGGAAGTGACCTCTTATTGTCTAGTTCTCACTCTCAGAGAACCCGGCAGCTACCAAGAGTATCCTGCCCACACAGCAGAGTTTGGCAAGCTCCCCATGGCGTATTCGAAATGCCAAAACCCAGCAACAATGATGGGTCTCATTTCCCTGACCCTGAAAGAGCCTCCAACGTGGCACTTGCTAAAATCTTAGGACTATGACAAATGGAGATGTTACTGGTGCCTGCTTGAGGAAATTGATGAACAAACAGATGACAGTGATACAGTGATAAGATTTGACGTTAGATTTTGTTTTACTTGAGTGTGTTTTGTTGTTGTTTTTTATTTCCCAATATAAGCCTGCATTGCAGTGAACCTCTCTCTTTGTAAATCAATTCTTATATCCTATATGTTCTAATAGTTCATATCTTCATTTCATTTATTTCAAGAATTGATTTTTATTTATTCTTTAATTTCTACATTTTTCCCAATAATATATTGTGTAGTCTACAGACTTTTTTTTAGGTTTTATTATTTTTTGAACCATGACTTTCATGCTCATTTTTTTGCATTTTTAAAATTTAAACACTGATTTACAAAGTAGCTACTAACATAGTTGTTTCAAGCATTCAACATTCCAACAATTTCACCATGAGTGTGACTCTCCCTCCACCAATAACCCCAGTTCACCACATAACCTGTAAGCCAGCCCTCTGAGCAGGCAGAGACAAATTTACTTCATATTGTTTATTATAAGAAAATAAAGAGGGGAATGAATGAAAAATAGATAAATAAAAGTCAATTTATGATTATTGTTATATCTCCCACTGGTGGTTACTAAAGTCGTTGAGGATTTACTGAGCTGATTGGTGCTAGTTGAGCACCAATGGTATTGTGTTCACTCTCTGAGCTTGGTGGGCTTCAGTGTAGTTTACCCATTAAATTTGCTGTGTTCTTACTAGGCTCTTGGCACAGTGAAACTTGGAGCTGGGACAATTCAGTGGCTTGTCAACTTTTCAATATTAGTTTTAGAGCTGTGGATCTGGTCCATTTCTATTCCTCAGAATACCTTCTGTATATGGGAACTGTTGAGTTTTCCATCAGGGAGGCGAATCCACCACCCCAATCTGAGAAGTTCCCCAGAGATGGATCTACCCAGATTGACGCAGAGAGAGATCTACCTAGGAGGGGTTTGGTATATTTTCCTGGACTTTAATTTTTTTATTACTTTCTACTTTCATAACATAATGATATAAAAAAGTGTTTGATATGATTTATTCATCATGACCTTATTGACAGATTCATGCCCAGCATGTGAACTCATGAAAAATGAATTTAGTGCCCTGGTAAAGAATGTGCATTTGATTTGGGGGATGGAAGGAGGGGAGAGACCTCCCAAATATTTACTAGGTCCACCTCTTCCAAGTTCTCATTTAAGACTTTTGTTTCTTTATTGATTCTCTATCTATTCAGTCCAATAATGGGTGAAACATTAGACTCCTATTAATATTGTGCTGCTGTTGATGTCTCTCTTTGGTTCTGTTATTTGCTTTATGTTGTTTCTTTATTTGCTGCATATATGTTAATGAATGTTGTCTTCTTGATGTATTGATCCCTTATTCATTTTATGATGCCCATCTCCTGTCTGTTATTGTTCTTTTAATTTGAAATTTTCTTCTGCTATGAGTATCAGCATCCCTGCCTTTTCCAGACTACTTTTCCCGGAATGATTATTTTGCAGTCTTTTAGTTGGATTGTATATTTACAATTGTAATTTAAGTGAGTCTTATAAGCAGCAAAAGTTTTAGGTTTTTTTTTTCTGGTTCATCTTGCAACTTAAGTCATTAGAATTTTTAAATGCTTGTGATATATAAATAGATGGAGTTGCTATTTTTCTATATGGATTTTGGGTGGTTCATCAGGACTGAATTGTTGATGATAATGTTGATAAGGATCTTCCGTTTTCTCCCATTTTCCTCCAATATGTACATAAATATATAAAATATATATAAATAACTCTTTTAGAAATTAACAACAAAGAAGAGATAAAATGAGGTCTTCTAGTGTGACATTGCTTTAAATTTAGAATGTCTTAGAACTGGAAATGTAAATGTTATGGTAATCTCAAGCAAAAATACTCAGAAAAATACTCAGAGAAAAATAAACAAAAGAAAGCTGCTCACCTAAAAATCTATAACAGGCATATATTGGAGCAAAATGGGAGGGAAAAATGAATATTGATAATATCTAAAATCCATATAGAAAAGTAGCATTGCACTCTATTATATCAATATCTTCCTAATATTACAATGAACTGATCAGCTAAATTTGGGTTACTAGTATTTAATTGAGAACTTTTTTATAAGCTCTAATTGACATGATTTTTAAGTGTCCTTGTCTTACTTCATATCAGAAATGCTGATCTTTTAAAGTGAGTTAGGAAATAATACTTCCTCTTGAATTTTTGTTCTTTTGCTGTCAATGTCTCATTTTATGTTCGTTATATTTACTTGTTACAATTTTGGTCCTCCTATGTTATATATTTATGTGTATATATATATCTGTATACACAGATATATATACATAGATATATAACTACCTCCTATGTTATATATCTATGTGTGTATATGTATATATATATATACACACACACACATTGATATATAACTATCAGAACTTCTTGGTGAATTGACCTCTTTATCTCTATTCAATGTGGATATTTCTATTTTACTACAGTATTTTTTAAAGTCTATATTTTTATAATTGAGAAAAGCTGTGACAGTTTACCTTTTGATAGATTTTTAAAATTTTTTTTAATCTAATCATTTTGAGGGCTGGAGCGGTAGCACAGTTTGCCTTGTGCACAGCCAGACCGGCTGAGCCAAGTTTGATTCCTCTGTCCCTCTTGAAGAGCCTGGCTGGTAAACTACCTAGAGTATCTCGCCTGCACGGCAAAGCCTGGCAAGCTATCCGTGATGTATTCAACATGCCAAACACAGTAGCAACAAGTCTCAAAATGGAGACGTTACTGGGCCTGCTCAAGCTAATCGATGAACAACGGGAGGACAGTGATAGTGACAGTGACAGTGAATCACTTCGAATATATTATATGCACTTATCCGTGAAGTAAGCCTCTGGTATACAATGTACACTTCGGACTTCTGTTTTATCCATTTAGTGGCTTCATGTCATTTTATTGGAACTCAGCCAGTTTTATATGTAGAAATAATTTGCAAGAATGCATTTATTGTATTTAGTTAATTGTTTTTTAGCTATTTTTGTGATTCCTCAATGTTGCTTTTTCTCCATAAAATTTGATTTTTTTAATGGCTTCATTCAGTACATTTCAAATTTTTTTGTGTATATTACTATAAAAACTTTCTGGTTACCATGAGGTCACTTGATCACTTGACATTCCGTTACTCATCAATTTGCTCGAGCGGGTGCCTGTAATGTCACCATTCATCCCTGTCACGTGCTGCCGAAGCCCAATGGCATCTATTTGCTCCAGGAACACGAAGAGCTTCAAACTGTTGATTCAGAATCTGAACAAAGAACTCTGACCTTCTCGTAGATGGGCAGCCACGTGATCTTTCAACATCCCGTAGAATCCAGTCAGTAACGGCTCTAGTCCAGTGGTCATCTCCAAGTTGCATTACATGTCCAGCCCATCTTATTTTTGATGCCTTTGCAAACTAGACAGCATCCCTGATTCTTGATAGTCAACAGAGGTTTAAACTCCAGATTCTTTCTCTCACTTGAGTGAAGCATGATACTCCAAGCATAGCTCTTTCTATCCTGTTTGGGAGATCTAAATAGCGTTCTCATCCTGTTTTTGTAGGGCCCAGGTCTCTGAGGCGTATGTTAATGCAAGAACAATGGTGGAGTCAAAGAGATATGCCTGAGCCAGAGGTTCTTCATCCTCTTAGCTATTTCTTCAACACTCTTGAAGGTGTTCCACACCGCTCTCTTCCTCCTGCACAACTAAGGTGCGAAGTCCTTCATCATGTTGAGTTCTCAACGTACGTACACATAACTGCTGCATTTGTAGATGTTCATTCCACTGAGAGTGAGTGGAACGGCAGAAAAGAGTCTCTTATTCATGAACATTGTCTTCGTGAGATTCAACTGTAGTCTGACCTTTCCACACTCATGGTTGAAGTCAGCAGCATTTGTTTTGCTTGGCTAATGTTTGATGTTATTAGAATGATGTCATCAGTGAAGCAGGGGTGACGTAGTTGCTGATTGTTTATCTTCACTCCCATTTCTTCCCATTTCAGTCGTTATATGATGTTCACAAGGGTGACACTGAAGAGTTTCGGTGAAATAGTATCACCCTGCCTAACCTCTCTCTTGACATGGATTATTACTTTCTTGTAGAATGGTGAAATCCTGGTAGTGAATCCATAATACAGCTCACAGAAGATCCTGATGTGTTGAGTTTTAATACCCTGTCTGGCTAGGGCATCAATGATCGCTTCAGTCTCAAGAGAATCAAAGGTCTTCTTTAAATCAATGAATGTTAGACAGAGCAGCATCTTGAACTCCTGAGAAACCTCAATGAGCTTGGTTACCTTGTGGATGTGGTCAATCATATTGATTCCTTTTCAGAACCTGGCTTACTCGCATGGTTGACCTTCATCTATTGTTCTGCCAATCCTATTCAGGATGACTCGAGTGAAAAGCTTGTAGAAGATGGATAACAGGCAGATAGGGGGATAGTTGCCAATGTTGTGCATGTCTCCCTTCTCGTATAGTATAAAGGTCCTGCTGATTTTCCACTGGGATGGAACCTTGCATTCAGACAAGTAGTGTGTGAAGAGCAGAGCCAGTGTATTGATTAGTACTGATGGCTGGTTCTTCAGGTGTTCGGGTCCAACCTTGTCTGGACTGGGTGCTGCTTGCTTCTTTACTGATGAAATGGCATGTCATATTTTGGAAGGGAGAATGTTGGGAACGACATATCTATAGTGCGGATTTTGGCATGTAGGCAGGTGGACATGGCTATCAATGAGATCTGAGTAGAAGTAATGGATAATCTTTTCCATTGGCTTCTAGAAGATGTGATAGATCTATCAGTCCATCAGAGAGCAGTCATCTTGGTCTTATAGTTGGTAAAGGACAGGCGGGCATTGTGAATGCTTTCCCCGGCTTCTGCTGCATCAACCAGCACTCCTGCTCTTCTCTCTTTGAGGTCTTCCTTTATCGCTTCTTTTCTCTGCACTGCTTTGTGAGCTCAGACGTTAGTTTGTGGTTGCCTGAGGCTCGTGACAAGCCACGTTGGTGAATGAGCTCGAGAGTTTCTGAAGACAGTCATCTTTTTGTGGCTTTCTCTCTCTCAGCGTTCCTTGAACAATCATGGAGGTGCTGAACCAGTTGATCATATTCTTTGTCAATGTCGTCAATGATGGCATCTTCCCAAGTTGCCCCAATAGTGCCAAAGAGCTCCCAGTTGGTGGTCGTTCTGGGAGTTCTCTTCTTAAACTTATCAGCCCTTCCTCCCCACTCCGTGAATTAGAATTTTGCACAAAGAAGATGGTGGTCAGATCCCATTTGGAATTTTGGAACAACACCAACATCGTTCAGGCAAACTTGTCTATTGAATGTGATGTGGTCAATTTCATTGTGGAACCATCCACTGGGAGACGGTTCATGCCCAACGTTTAGATTCGGCCTTCTGGAACTGTGAGTTACCATGGATGGTCTTGGTCGACGTGATGAACTCAGACAGTCTTACCCTGTTTGTTCCATTCTAGGCCATGGGTTCTGATCTGGAGTTCTTCAGCTGATCTTCTCGGTCCCATCTTGGCATTAAAATCACTGACAATGATCTTGTAGAAGGTGTGGTCTTCTTTATAAAACTTCTCCAGCTCCATGTAGAACTTCTCAATTTCTTCTTCATTTTAATTGGATGTTGGTGCATAGACAATGACGAAGATAGAAACTTCTAGCAGTGTGCCACATATCCTCAAGCGTAATCATTCAATTCGGGTTGTTAGGCATCCGAACGAATCAATGATCACAGCCAATTTCGTATTGACAAGGAAACCGACACCACCAATGCCTCTTTTGTCGCATGTTCCAAAGAATAGTTCTTTTCCAGTCTTAAAAATGGCGTGATGTGATCATGCATTCTTGTCTTGGTCAGACCAATGATGTCTTGCTTGATCTTCTGTGCTTGCACCATCAGGTCCTCGATGAATGCTTCCTATGCCAGCGTACGTGCATTGAAAGTACAGACAGTCATTTCAGTCCTTCTTTGTTTTGGCAGCCTAGTTCTGCTCTGAGATTTTATCAGCTTCTCCTTGCTCATCCTTCTTAATGCTGCCATACTGGGGGCTCTTTCAGGGTCAGGGTAATGAAACCCATTGTATTTACTGTTTTTGGCATATTGAATATGCCACGGATAGCTTGCCAGGCTCTTCCTTGTGGGCAGGATATTCTCAGTCGCTTTTTGGGCTCTCTGAGAGGGATAAAGGCTTTTAGGGTGGCCTCTAATTCTCCTTGCAGGTGTTCCCATGGCTCAAACTGTATTCGAATGCCATCAAATATGGTGCAGTAATAATGAAAAATGGATATGAAGTGTTTTATGATGTGCATGAGGCTCGGCCCAAGCCTCCACTACCCAGCTGCCTCCACCCTCTAGGCCACTTTCTGTACTGCTTGGGCTGAGCATTAACGCATGAATGAAGCCTCACACAACCAAGTAATGTGGAACTTTGTGACCATGAGGTATTTTTGTATATTACTATACAATTTTGAGATTACCCGGAAGTTTATGTATAATTTCCCATGTGTATAATATTCTTTTTGGAGTAGGTGCCAGTGACATTTGGACACAGTACAAAGCTTGTACATTATTTTTGTCCCCAACAAGTATTTTCTATTTTGATATCTCAGTTTCTCTTTATGTTATTTATGTAATCATGATTGCTTA
This sequence comes from Sorex fumeus, assembly GCF_029834395.1. Taxonomy (NCBI): domain Eukaryota; kingdom Metazoa; phylum Chordata; class Mammalia; order Eulipotyphla; family Soricidae; genus Sorex; species Sorex fumeus. The sequence continues at coordinate 7,929,712 of NW_026606172.1, read as the reverse complement.
TAATTATTTTAATTATCTTAATTATTTTAATTAATAATATACATTTAATTAATTTTACTAATATAGTATTAATTTTCATACTTTACAAATGATTCATAACTTTTTCTCTATAGTTTCCTTTTCTAGTCAGACTTTTCTTTTGTAATTTTTTATTCCCTTATATGCTGTATTATTGTTGGTTGGTTGACTTGTCAGTTCAGAGAAGTTCATATAATGTTTATTGCAGTTCTAATTTTGTATTGCTACAAACTTTTTTGTGTCAGAGTATATTTGTACTCAGTGCTTACTCTTGGCTCTATGTTCAGAGAGCACTCTTTAGGGAACCATCTGAGGTAAAGGGCCTCAAACCAAGTCCACTGATTGTCACACAAGCATCTTAGCTGTTGTACTATATCTTTGACCAATGACAAACTATTTTAGCTTTTGTATACCTGGAATATCCTTTTTAACCTTTTTTTAAAAAAGTGGGGTGTCACACTTTGTAGTGCTATTAGGTAAGGCTTCGAGAACATTCCTGTTGATATTTTTTCTGTCAATGCACACTTGATGGTTCAGTACTTGCGCCCTGTGCTATAGTGTTCAAGATCTAGCAAAAAAAAATGGGGGGGCAACAGAGCATTATATTTGCTAACACTGGTGGGTTAAACACAGTGGTGGAAATTGAGCTTGAGGTGGCATATATGACAAGCACATAGACTGTTGCCTTTAGCCATATCCTAGGACTTGCAAATTCTAAAGCATCTTGATGTAAATATCTTTGGGTTCTTATTTGGAACTCTCTGGGGCTTTGAGACCTGTCATGTTTGCTCTCTTTGCTCTCTCCTATTGATTATTAAAGTTTTAAGTTATCATTTTCTCAGATAATATTTCTATACATCCCTGTCTTTTGTATTGAATATTTTCAATGTAAATATTTAAAAATGCTAAGTAGGATTATGTAACCTATGGTTTACATAAGTTTTTAGATAGTGTTATTGTGTTGGGTCCTGGTGGAAGTGATTGTTCAAGTGCCCCCTTAATAGTAGATTCTCTGTTCACTAAGATGCTTCGGTTTTTGAGATTATTTCATACCAGCTTCAGAATAGCCAGGATTCCAAGGGTTTATCTCAAATTCACAGATTGAGGAGTCACAGTACCTAGTGAAGGGCAAAGCACTCCCACTGTTACCCACAGGAAATGTGGGACCTTTAAAATCCATCCTGGTAGGAAATTGAAACTTGTGTGTGCATGTGTTTCCTTAATTCGTAAAAACTTAAAAACTCTCTCTCCTCACTCTCTCTCTGTCTCTCTGTCTCTCTCTCTCTCTCTCTCTCTCTCTCTCTCTCTCTCTCTCTGTCTCTCTCCTATTCCCTTGGTGTCTAATAACACTTTGTTGTAGAAGTTCTACTTATCTAGTTTTTAAGTCTGCATTAAGTACATAAATTCACATGAAATTGTAGGTTTGTTCAGTCTGAGGTGAGTTCAGGTTTTCCTATGCTGCAAACTTTGGCATGTATCTCTCTTTATCTTTGACTTTCTATAATAAGAATGTATTATACTCTGGTGTGTTTGGTTTTGAATTTAGGCAACTTGGTTTTCTCTGATATTTTAGATCTATAGTTTGGTGTCTGCTATTCATTTAGAGACATTCTCATGCTACATTATTTTAAATATTTATTTTAATATTTTCCCCCATAAAACTCTCAATACTTTCCTGTTACTTTTTTTTATTGTCCCATAGTTCTAGGAATTTTTTCCTGGTCCTTGTTTTAGTTGGCTTTATTTTTTCCCCCAGTCTTCACTTTTAGTTTTGAAGGTTAATTTTTAGACATCCTCAAGGTCAGAGATTATTCTCTCATCTGTGCAAGTGTCCTTTAAAGATTTTTGTTTCCTGTTTTGTTGGTCGAATTTTTAACCCTGAGATTTTTGGGTTATTTTTTAATATTTCTACTTTCTGTTTACACTTCTCCTCTGTTCCTGCATGCTGCTTACTATATTCATCACACGATATATTAATAATGTTTTAAATTTGTAATGTGATAATAACAACATCTCTATATGTCGATTTCTACGTCTGATCTATTTCTTAGACTGTATGTGTGTATGTGTGTCTCTGTGTGTGAGCATTTTGCCTTTTAGTATGTCTTGTAATTTGTTTAATTTGTTTTCTTGCTACCTAGATATGAAGAAAGGGGTTAAATATCTGCTGTAAAGAGTAATTTAGTGGCATGCTGGTGAAGTGTGAAGTATACAGAGTCATTTTTATTCCCATAATTAGGTCTTAGTTATTTAGGGAACTCGTGTCTCTGGGCTCTGAACTGAGAAGTGTATCTCAGTTTCTTTCCTTCCCTTCTGATATGGAGAAGAGGACTAGAGTAGATTAGAGTTGGGTATTCTCCTTTCCCAGGTGAGTCAGGTTCTAATAATAACCCAAGTTGTTAGGCTTCGACTAACTAGTTTCATTTGCAGGAACAATTTGTTAAGCATAGAGAATAACCTACGAGTGTCAAAATGCTTGCTGTCTCCCCCACCACCACCCACCCAAACTTGTCCCACAACCCTTTGCAGAAAACCCAAGCCCTGGAGGATTTTTCTCCATTATGCTCTATGGGAACCTGGCGATTTCCTGGAGGAAAATTTCACAATATTGCTGGAATCGTTTTAACTATCAACTTCTCTTCATTGAGCATCCAGCAGTTTGACCATTATAGTACAGATTTAGAACATCACTACTGCTTTCCATGTGTTTTTTTTTTTTTGTTAACTTTAGGTAGGCCATCATCACTGTTTCTTTTTTTTCATTTCTTTATTTTATGAATCACCTGAGATACAGTTACAGACTTACAAATTTTTATGATTACGTTTCAGTCATACAATGGTCGAGTACCATCCATCCACCAGTGCCCATACTCCACCACCAATGTTCCCAGTATCCCTCCGCCACCCTCCCATCCCCCCCTTGCCGCACCTCTGTGGCAGGCATGTTCCCTCTTACACTCACTCTCTCCTTATGAAATTTATGGTTTGTAATATAGGTACTAAGTGTCCATCATGTTTGGTCCAGAGTCTACTTTCAGGACACATTCATTCTCCATACCAAGCAAGCCCTTCAAGCATCATTTACTTAGTCATCACTGTATCTTTATCTCTCCAATCTTGATTTGCCCTGTATTCTCCCCTCTTATTACCTAAGAGTTGGTAGTTCTTTTCTTTCTGTTCTTAGGTGATTTTTTTTTTTGCTTTGCTTTAGTTTTGGACCACACCCATATACTCCTGATGATGTGGTGCTTGGAATAAAACAGGGTCAGCTGCATGCAAGGTAAGTGCTTTAATAGCTGTTCTATCTTTCTGATCTCCATTGTTTGTACTGGTTTAAAGTATAGAATATCAACATCAGCGCTCCTTAGATAAGAGTCTGAATTATTTAAATTCAGAATTTCTTTGGGAATAATGAAAGATTACTCAAATGTTGTTAATAGTGACACATAGATGTAGAATATCCTTTAATTGTATCAACACAATAGAACCATTTACTTGAGCCATTAAAATGAGTTAATTATAAGGTTGTTGAGGTGTATCTCAATAAAGCTGTTTAAAGTGATCTAGATTCTAAGCAGTTAAAACTGTTTGACATGTCTGTGTCCTTGAATTCTTTATCACTGAATGGATCAGTTGATGTAGAAGTTTCCAATCGTATTTGGCCTATCACCACTATACAGTGGGAAAATAATTATTACTCTGAAAATCTGCCTTTAGGTGAGCAATCAGAAAACACCCTTCAATTGCGTCAGAGGTTACTATGAGTCCTTTTTTATTCCAGCACTTTTAGAGAGTTCTATCCCCTTCTGTAGGAAACGCTGTTCTAGGAATCTTGCAGTATGATTTATGGTGAGCGTATGCCTTTCTCCTGTTCTGGAGCTGCAAAACTGGTCAATTAGACAGGCACTATGCATATTAGTGATTAATCCCCAACAAAAGCCCTGGGATCTAATGTTCAGTTGATTTTCCTAAGACAATTATTTCTGACATTTTTTCATCTTATTGCTTCCAATATTTTTTTAAAAATTAACTATGTTCTGCATTAGTCTACTGGGAGACAACTTTTGGAAGCTCATATGAGGTTTTCTCTCAATTTTACCCCATGAGTATTTTTTATTATATTTTGTTGTTTCATCTATTAGCAATAATAAATTATAATTATGAAAGCAAAACTTTTGAGCCCTGAGGGTCTCCTAGAAAATTGCTGTACCTGGAGATGGTTCGGGGAAACCCCAAGTACCTTTCTTTGATCAGGAAGAAGTTTGGGTATTGGTTTTGTTTGCTTTGCTTTGTTTTGGTTTCTAATTTTTTGCCACACCTGCAAGTGTCCCAGGCTTGCTCCTAGCTCTCTCTTTCTGTTCAGAGATGATTCCTGGTAATGCTCTCAAATTGTATGTGGGAATTGGAGATGGAATTGGAGTCCTCTATATGCAAGGAAAGTGCCTTAGCCTCTGCACCTCTGTACTATATTTCTGGCCCCATAAAGAAATAGGTTCTCTCTTTCTTCCTTATCTGAAACATGTGGGCTTACAGATTGCAAATATCTGAGAAGAGATACATAGAAATTTTTAAAAAATGTTTTCTTTAATACTTCTAGACATGGCATGTTGACAATGTACACAAATGTTCTGGTAAGCGATGGTATTTTTGTAATTTAAGAAGAGAATGTAGTAGGTCTCAAATTGTTAACACAGAAAACAGAAATACATTTTAAAAAATCTGACAATAAAAAAATCTAGTTTTGATCATTAGAAGACTACTACAAAAGTAAAATAACTTTTAGGTTAAACTTAATGTTAAGTTTAATAGACTATGACCAGCCACAACCTTTAATACAATCTGATTGCAGTGCAAGGGTTTATGTATAAAGCCTCTCCTAGAAATAGAAAAGCTGAATATGGTTAAAGCTATATCAGGAAGGAAGACTGAACAGAGAAAAAGAAATATATTTAAAGGCTCAAAATTTACTGACAGACAAGGGTAAGAACTTTTAAATGAAGACTTAGCAAGTGCTTTAATAACTAGTGCTAAAGCTAGTATCACAGTATATTACATTACAGTATATCTAGGATATTACAGTATATGCAGTAATTCTTTCATAAACATTATTTCTGCTTTATAGTTATAGATAAATATTTTTAAAGTTATCTTAATAGAAATCAAATTTTTATTTTTAAATTAGTAGTGGGGCATGTATAATTTTTGCATTTTTTACAGATAACACATTTAAAATTCTAAATTCAGATTTCCAGACTTAATCACAAATAGTTTACAAGATACAACATTAGGTCAGAAAGAGAGTACTGAGACTAAGGTACTTGCCTTGCACATTGCCAGCTCAGGTTCGACTCCAGCACCACACGTGATCTCCTGAGGAGCACTTGGGAATAATCCCTGAGTACAGATCCAGAAATTATCCCCGAATTCCTCTGAGTATGACTTGAAACCAAAAATGCACCTACCAAAAAAAAAACACATTTTAGTAGAGGGTATTTTTTCTTAGTCTTATCTAATCCCTAAATTTATTAAATATTTTGCCTTTAAAAATCAGTAAGTGATATTCTAACAATTTATATATGATATAGAAATTGATTTTAAAATTCTCACGTTTCATCATAAATCTAATAAGAAGTCAGGCATGTGATACTGTCATTGGATCAAGCTAAGAGAACAGTTGTAAAAGAGATGTACAACAATGTACTAAGATACATCAATCACACTCAGAAGCAAATAGTTAAATTGGGAAAAGATATGTCACACTGTATTATGGGAAGAGAAAGAGGAAAAACACTGAAAACATGTTTTAAGGCATGAGATGGAGTCAATAAAATCTAAAAATAGACTATCAACCAGTTAGAAGCCTGTCCACTGGCAGTATAGGCAATATGGCAATAGAAAGACAAGCATTACATAGCACTGTAGCACTGTCCTCCCATTGTTCATCTATTTGCTCGAGCGGCCCAGTAACATTGTGAGACTCCTTACTGTGTTTGGCATATCAAATACATAAGGGGTAGCTTGCCAGGCTTTGGCGTGTGGGCGAGATACACTCAGGAGTTTGCCGTGCTCTCTGAGAGGTGCGGAGGAATCAAAGCTGGGCCAACCGACCAGGTCAGCCGCATGCAAGGCAAACACCTTGCTCACTGTGCTATCGCTCCAGCCCAAGCATTATATATAAAATAATTTATTAAGTAAATGTATGCACTTTATTAAATATAATATTTATAAAACTATATAATCAATTTATATAAGATTATAATTTTATATAGAATCATATATGATATTATATATGATAATATACAAGATTACTCCAAAGCAGAGACTGTGAGACAGAAAATTCATCTATTTAGCAAACACAGCTAATTCTTATCACAGTTAAAAGTAGAAAAAAATGATTTAATCTTAGGTAACTTTAATAAAATGCTAAGCAGAGATGTAGAAAATGGTAGAAAATTGTTATAAATGTCTTAAATGCTATTTTAGGGCAATGATGATACAATTATACAGTTCTTAATTTCAAAGAGAATAATTGGTAAAATAAAAGTTGAAGAAAATCCTGATAAAACAAATTGTGAATTGGAAAAGCTCTCTAAAAAGCTATTTGCTGTGAAATGTTGCAACTTTGAAATGAACCTAATGATCATTTAAGATTAACAATTTAAAGAAACTCATTTTTTCCTAATCCAGAGTTTATAACAAAAAATAAAATAAAAGCTTAATGGAAGCTACATAGAGATAAATGTCAACATAAATTTAGGGAGTTTAAAAAGAAAAAATTATGAAATAAGCTCAAGATGTAGCAAAACCATTCATATTATATTTAAATTTATTATCTTATGAATGCAGAGTAATGCTTAAAGTTCAAGTTACAGTGTGTGGAATGGAGGTGAGGGGTATTTGAGCATAGGAGTATTCTAAGATGTATAGTGCAAAGCTTGATATCCTTATAGGTTGAATATAATTGTACTAATTATAGTTAACATGCAGTTAATTTTACTTTTAAATAAATAACATATTTTCAAGTTATTAAAATATAAGTGAAACATTCCTGCTCATCTAGGTAAATGTACACAAAATAGAAATATCTATAAATTCTGGCAAATGCACTTTATAACCTATATATCTACATTTACTTATCACAACTATTATTTTTAGCCCTACTTTATGTTGAGATTACTCTGTATTATGACTATCCTTTACATTCCAACACAAGAAAAAGTATTGACAAATATAATTTGGATTTTGTTTAAAGTTGTATAATTTTAAATTGCTAAATATCAATAGCATGGTAGCATGGTGCTCCCATTGTTCATCGATTTGTAGTATAGGCAATATGGCAATAGAAAGACAAGCATTACATAGCACTGTAGCACTGTCCTCCCATTGTTCATCTATTTACTCGAGCGGGCCCAGTAACATTGTGACACTTGTTACTGTGTTTGGCTTTGCCATGCGGGCGAGATACTCTCAGTAGCTTGCCGGGATCTCCGAGAGGGGCAGAGGAATTGAACCCGGCTCGGTCGGGCTGGCTGCGCACAAGGCAAACACCCTACCCACTGTGCTATCACTTCAGCCCAAATATCAATAATAAAAATAAAAATACCTTTATCATGGGATTGAAAAATTTGTTTTTCTTATCTCTTCAGGTAAAACTATATTACTAACTTTAAAAAATAGACTTGGATTTTTATTCATGGAAAATGTTTTAATTCATTAGTTCAGATTCTTTGTTCAGTGTATTATTATTGCATTTGAATTATTACAACATATAGAGTTATAGTGAAGTAAATAATAGAAAAGAAGTGAAAGAAATATAATGTATTTATTTTTTGTTTTTATATAAATTTAGTACTAACCAAATTTGCAGAGCTTCTCAAACTTTAATAAAATAAACTTACTTTATTTATTGTTATTCTGCTATCTTATATAATTGCTATATACCCCTGGAACAAATATTCACTTTTACATATGGTAAGGTAAAAAGGTAAAGGCCCTCCCGTTGATCGTCGATTTGCTCGAGCGGGCCCAGTAACGTCTCCATTGGAGACTTTGTTGTTACTGTGTCTGGCATATCGAATACTCTCGGTAGCTTGCCGGGCTCTCCGAGAGGGGCGGAGGAATCGAACTTGGGTCGGCCATGTTGGCCGCTTGTGAGGCGAACGCCCTACCCGCTGTGCTATCATTCCTAGACAAAAATTAGTGTTATAAAATTAAATTTAATAGAAATAGTTTGTTGAAATCATTTCTAGCAAGTAAATAAACTGTGCAATAAATAAGGACATGTTCCCTCTTCTCCTAGAAGAAATTTCTCTACCTTGGATGGATACTCGATAATTGTATAACTAAACCCAAGCACAAAAATTTGTAAGTCTACAGCTGTACCTCATGGTGTTTCACTAATAAAAATTTTAAAGAGAAAAAGAAAAAGAAAAAAGAAAATAGCAGAGACCCCCCCCCAAAAAAAAAGAAGAAAAAAAAGAATTTTCTCTACCACAAATACTTTCCATATTAAATATCCTGTTGTCTATATTTCTCCAATGTGGTAACTAATGCAGAAGATAGTAAAGGGGAGAAAGATTGAAATGTTGAAAATATTTCTTTACAGTCTTTTTTTCTTTAAAATCATCATCTCTACAGTGAAGTCTCAATTTTCTTAAATTGAAAGGGATACAGAGGGAAGATTTGTCTATCTTAATAACGTTAAGATACTTCTGTCAGGCAGAAAGTGAGAAAGGAGGAGTAATCAAGAACACTGTTTTTGCTCTTGGCCATCCCACAAACTCTCATTTTACATAAGAAAATCAACAGTAACAGCCTAGAAGCAGGGAGATAGAAATACATGTAAGCTCAGTACACAATGCATGGGAATCATTCTGTTGGGTTGGTCTCTTTGAGGGTAGTTGCCCTTGTTGGAATACTGCAAAACTTGTTATTGCCGCTGCTAATTCCATTAAGGAGTCAGCTACAGAAATATACCTATGGAACTATAAATAGAGATGTATTGCTAATGACATCTTGTGCGATTCTGACTACAAGAACCTGAAAATAGATTACTCAATAGGGGCCGGAATGACAGGTGAGTAGGATGCTTGTCTTGCATGTGGCAGACCCAGTTTCCATGCCCAGCATGACATATGTTTCTCCAGGCCACATCAAGAGTGATTCCTGAGCACAGTACCAGGAGTAATCCCTGAGCACTGCCTGCTGTGTTCCCATCCCCTACCTCCTTAAAAAAGATTTGCTCGGAAGTCCTAAATCTTCTTCATTCCCATCACTATTATGTTATTTTTTAGATTTTTTAAAAATTAAAATTACCTAGGGAAGGAAATGAGAAATCAAGAAGACCAGCACTTGACAATCCATGATATCTATCCCCCTTTATTAAAACATTTTTACCCTGTGTGCTCAATGTGGACCCTGTCCCTCTAATTCATTATTCTTTCAGAATCCTTCCTCCTATTTTTTGAGCTACTTTTTTCCTTCCCATCTCCACATTCTCTTTATTAATCACTAGACAAAAATGTTATAACAGTTACTAGAAGTATGAGGTTACCCAACCCCATATGGTAAAACCACCAGATTTTATGACATTCAAAGAAATTTATAATATATTACACTTAAATAAGAATGCTGTATATGATATATTTTCTGGTATGCACTATTACAATGTGTGTAGTGCATTTTTACATTAAAAAGCTAAAATGGATCATCCTGAAAGATTATTAAGTGTAGCATATTTTGTAGGGCAATATACTTATATTCCAACCGTTTTTTATTAAAATTCCTGTTTTTTCAGAATCGTTTGTTTCTGCTGAATTACAGATGTTACAGATGTTTAACTGAGCTCAATTACTGTAATGCTCCTGGCATTTTTCCACCCTTTTACTCCATCTACTCCAACATAATGTGGAGAGGATAAATCAGACATACTCACCTGTTTCAAGTTCTTTTTTAATTTTAGAGATAACTTCTAGGTTTGATTTCTCTGTATACTAAAAAGTAGAGAATCACTTCCTCTATACTGCACACATACACATACACCATTTGCTTCAAATTAAGTCTTATATCACTTATAATTTTACTTAAGAATGCCACAAATATATCCTATTTTTTTATTCATTTAGAATCCAAGATCCAAAGGTGTTAAATATTGGATCTCTAAAATTCTCCCCAAATGGGTTTAGAACTAAGTTATGCAAAAGTACAGAAGAGCAGATAATTTAAGACAAGATAAATGAAGACAATGCATGGGCAGAAATGTGGAGATAGGGCATGTGGTTATGGACCCTGTGCTCTAGTGCATTTTGACCTGGTCTGTACGGAGATTTCTACTAGGACAAAGGGCATTGACACAGGATAGAGAAATAGTTCAGCAGGTAATACACTTACGTTGCACGCTATCTACCATCTACCTGGGTTCTATCCCCTATATCCCATAAGGTCCCGTGAGCACCACCAGGGATGATTCCTCAATTCAGAGCTAGGAGTAACCCATGAACATAGTTGGATGTGGCCCTAAAACAAAAGAAAACAAAACAATACAAGACAAAAGGGCATTGACAGTACAGACATTGACTTTCAACTTCTGTGAGCTGAGCAAGAGACTTTAGATCAGAGTTTCTTGGCAGATGGCAGCTGCAAGGGAAGATTAGCAAGCAAAGGCATGGGCTGCATGCTCTCAGAAAAAGCATGGGAGAGTCACAGCCAAATGTGAGGGGCTTTAGGATTCAGGCTGCTGCAGCTTGATATTGAACTTCACTTAGAGTATACATGTTGGCAGCCAGGACTTTAGCAGATGCCTTGGCAGATGCTGGCAAATCACAGAGGCCTTAGAAAGCAGGCACAGCTGAGGCAAATGTACAATTATAGGGAAAAGAGTGTCTTCATAGGCCATTTAGGCATTGGTTGGCAGAAAAATATTTGCTACTCCTAATCTATGCAGCATCTGTGTTCCACATGTTGTGCAACACCAGGGAGGTTCTAGCTTTAAATTACGAGTTCCAGAACTATGAAGGTGGTGCTGGATGTCTTCCATCCCTATGTCAATGGAGTTATCTACAAAAAAAGGAACAAAGGAGATCATTCAAAATCATTGCAAACACCAAACAAGGAAAAAACAATCTTAGACACTTACTCCGCAACTGCAGAAACTGTGGCAACAATAAATGGGATTTAAAGGTTTGTACTATTAATGCAGAGGAAAGAATATGCCTCATGTGCTGATTCTTATTAGGCCCCCCGAATCTCAGTTCACAGTCATAACAGCAGCTTTAGCTTCACAGGATGTCTTTTTTAGGGTACACCATATTGGGAGTGTAAACATTTTCTAGAAGGCATATATATTGCAGTAAGTACTGGTAACAGTCCAGAAATGGCGGGACAGGAAGAGCTAGTTTAGGAAATGCAAGTATAGTCTCTGTGTCAGCAGTTGGAACCTTCACTCAAGTCAATATAGGAATATGAAAAATACTGACTTAAAAAAGAAATGGATATTAATATAGTAATCAGTTTCTGATCATTTAATAAAAATTAGTTTTAGTTTTGATATTTTTCTGGGTTTTGGGCCACACTTGGTGATGTTCAGGACTCACTCCTGACTCTGTGCCCAAGAATCACTCCTGGCAGGCTTGGGGTATCATATTTGGAGAACAGGGATTGAACCTGCCTTAGCCACGTGTAATGCAGATACCCTACCTGCTGTGGTAACATCTGGGTGCTGTGTTGACTATTTTTAAGAAACAGAAAGGAATAAGTTCAAGGATATTGAACACAGAACTTACACATTCTCTCTTCTTTTCTCTCAATCTCAAACCTCTACTATTATTTCTTATAGAATGAGAAGTAAGTTTTGTGAACAGAACTTTTATAGGACTAATTTGTTCTAGAAGTGGAAAGAAACTTCAAAAGTGGTTTTGATGTGAATTATGTGTACTGTTACTCTTTGAACTTGATAAACATAAGTTACACAACAGATATCCCATGAAGAGAGTATAGCTCCAGGGGCCAGGGAGATAATATAGCTGGTAAGCTACTTGCTTTGCACGAAGTCCACCTGGTTTTCATCCCTAGCATCACACATGGTCTCAGAACCCTGCCAGGAGTGATTACTGAGCACAAATCAGGGATATCTCCTGAGCCTTTTTGCATGTGCGTTACCCATAACTCCACTCTTCAAAAACAGTTCAACTCCTATATATATATATGTATATGTATATATACATATATATATATATATATATGGCACAGTGGGTAGGGCACTTGCCTTGCATGCAGCCAACCCAGGCTGACCCCGTTTAGATATATATATATATTATATATATATATAATATATATATAATAGCACAACAGTTTCCATGACAGAGAGCTCTGGGTGTAGCTTAAAAAAGAAAAATAATAAGAAAGGAAAATAAAGAAAAGTCACTTGATCACTTGGCATCCTGTTACTCATCAAGTTTCTCAAGCGGGTGCCAGTAACATCTCTGTTAGTCCCTCTCATGTGCTAGTGTAGTCCAATGGCATCTGCTCATTCGAGGAACACGAACAGCCTCAAACCAATAGTTCAGGGTCTTGACGAAGAAGTCTGACCATCTCATAGGTGGGCAGCCACGCGATCTTTTGACGTCTTGTGGTATCCAGTCGGTAATGGCTCTAGTCCAGCGGTCGTCTCCAAATCTCATTACGTGTCCAGCCCATCTGATTTTCGAGACCTTGGCAAACAAGACAGCGTCCCTGATTCTTGACCGTCGACGGAGGTCAGAACTCTGATTCTTTCTCTCATTTGAGTGAAGCGTGATACTCAAAGCATAGCTCTTTTAAACCCTCTTTCAGAGACCCAAATAGCGTTCTCATCCTATTTTCATAGGGTCCAGGTCTATGAAGCATATGTTAATGCAGGAAGAACAGTGGACTCAAAGAGATGTGCCTGAAGCTGGAATTTCTTTATCCTCTTAGATATTTTTTGATACCCTTGACGGCGTTCCAAGCCACTCTCTTCCTCTGGTGCAACTCAGGTACCAGGTCATTTGTCATGTTGACTTCTCGAATTAGGTACACATAACTGTTGCATTTGGAGATGTTTGTCCCATTGAGAGTGAATGGAACATCAGGAACGAGACCCTTTCTCATAAACATTGTCTTTGTGAGATTCAGCTGTAGTCCAACATTTCGACACTCATGGTCGAAGTCGGCCAGCATTTGTGCCATTTGGCTGATGGTTGTTGTTTTAAGAACGATGTCATCAGCGAAATGGAGGTGGTGTAGTTGCTGACTGTCTATCTTCTTTCACATTCCTTCCCATTCCAATCATCGCATGATGTTCACGAGGGTGGCACTGAAACTCGCAAGAGTTTCAGTGCAACGGTATCACCTGCAAAACCCCTCTCTTGACGTCGATGATCACTTTTTTGTAGAATGGTGAGATCCTGGTAGTGAATCTGTAATACAGCTCATGGAGGATCCTGATGTATTGAGTTTGAACGCCCTAATTGGGTAGGGCTTCAATGACCGCTTCTATCTCAACAGAATCAAAGGCCTTCTTTAAATCAATAAATAGACAGAGCGGCATCTTGAACTCCTGGGAAACTTCAATGAGCTTGGTTATTGTGTGGATATGGTAGATAGTGCTGAATCCTTTGCGGAACATGGCTTGCTTGCATGGTTGTCCTTCATCTAGTGTTCTGCCAATCCTATTCAGGATGACTTGAGTGAACAGCTCGTAGATGACAGACAACAGGCAGATTGGGTGATACTTGCCAATTGTTGTGCATGTCTCCCTTCTGGTACATTTGTACATTTCTGCTGGTTTTCCATTGGGATGGAATTTTGCATTCAGACAGGTAGTGTGTGAAGAGCCAAGCCAGTGTATTGATGAGTACTGATGGCAAGTTCTTCAGGTGTTCGGGTCTGACCTTGTCTGGGCTGGGTGCTGTTCACTTCTTTACTGACAAAATGGCATGTTGGATTTCAGAAGGGAGAACGTTGGGAACAAAATATCCATCCTACAGTATTTGCTATGTGGTCAGGTGGATGTGGCTATCGAAGAGACCCGAGTAGAAGTCATGGATCATCTCCTCCATTGCCCTTCTGGAAGATGTGATAGATCCATCAGGACATTCGAGGACAGTCATCTTGGTCTTGTAGTTGGTGAAGGACAGGTGGGAGTTGTGAATGCTTTTCCCAGCTTCTACCGCATCTGCCAGCACTGCTGCTCTTCTCTCTTTGAGGTTTTCCTTTTTTGTTTCTCTGCACTGCTTTGTGAACTCGGATGTTCGCTTGTGGTTGCCTAAGGCTTGAGCCAAGCCACGTTGGCGAATGAGCTCGAGAGTGCCAGATGCTTCTGGACACTCCGGCTGAGATTCACACGAGTGAAACTCCACAGAGCGAGGGAGGCAGAACTCTGTGACCTCGGACTCCAGGCTCAACGAACCTGGGAACAGAGATCCTTTGCCTCCTTCCAGCAGCCCAGCTGACCTCCATTACCTCCACTACCTCCACTACTCAGCCTCTGACACGATTCAGGATGTTTCCTGGACTGCGCAGCTGCAACTTGGCCACGCGACACATCATAAAACACTTAATACAAGATTACCACACCATATTTCATTGCATTAAAATATGGTTTGAACCATGGGAACACCTGCAAGGATGATTAGAGGCTGCCTTAAAAGCGTCTATCCCTCTCGGAGAGCGTGGCAAGCTACTGAGAGTGTTTCGCCCACACGGCAGAGCCTGGCAAGCTATCCATGGTGTATTCAATATGTCAAAATCAGTAAATACAGTGGGTCTCATTCTTCTGACACTGAAATAGCCACCAATATGGTAGCACTGAGAGGGATGAGGAAGGAGAGGCTGATAAAATCTCAGGGCCGAACTAGGCTGCCAAAATGAAGAAAGACAAAAATGACTGTCTGTACTTTCAATGCACATACGCTGGCATCAGATGCATCCATCAAGGACCTGATCATGCAAGCGTGAAAGATCAAGTACGACATCATTGGTCTGACCGAGTCCAGAAGGCATCAATCACATCACGCCATTTTCAACACTGGGGAAGAACTGTTCTTCGGAACATGCAACAAAAGAGGCATCAGTGGTGTTGGTGTCCTTGTCAACATGAACTTGGCCAAAAACATTGATTCATTCAAATACCTACCAGCCCAAATCGGATGATTACACTTGAATAGATGTGACTCACTGCCAGCAGTTTCTATCTTCATTGTCTACACACCAACATTCAATTATGATGAAGGAGAAATTGAGAAGTTGTACATAAAGCTGGAGAAGTTCTACAAAGAAGACCACACCTTCTACAAGATCATTGTCGGTGATTTTTAATTTTTAATTTTTTTTTTTTGCTTTTTGGGTCACACCCGGCAATGCACAGGGGTTACTCCTGGCTTTGCGCTCAGGAATTACCCCTGGCAGTGCTCAGGTGACCATATGGGATGCTGGGAATTGAACCCGGGTTGGCCACGTGCAAGGCAAACGCCCTACCCGCTGTGCCATTGCTCCAGCCCCTTGTCAGTGATTTTAATGCCAAGATAGGACCGGGAAGATCAGCCGAAGAACTCCACATCAGGACCCATGGCCTAGAATGGAACAAACAGGGCGAGGGACTATCTGAGTTCATCATGTTGACCAAGACCACCCATGGTAACTCACAATTCCAGAAGGCCGAATCTAAACGTTGGACATGGAAGTCTCTCGGTGGACAGTTCCACAACCAAATTGACCACATCATATTCAATAGACAGTCTTGCCTTACCAATGTGGCTATTGTCCAAAAATTGCAACGGGATCAGACCACCATCTCCTTTGTGCAAAATTCTACTTCACAGAGTGGGGAGAAAGGGCTGCAAATTTTAAGAAGATAACTCCCAGAAGGACCACCAATTGAGAGCTTTATGGCACTATTGTGGCAACATGGGATGATGTCGTCGTTGACAACATCAATGAGGAATATGGTCGACTGGTTCAGCACCTCCATGATTGTGCAAAGAACTCTGAGAGAAAAATAGCTACATAAAGACACCCAATCTTTGAAAAAAAAGTAATAAATAAAAATAATTAAAAATTAATACCTATTAATCTGAGAATGGACAGACATGAAACTGAGGAGAGCGATAGTTTATATTAAATAAAATAGTTTGTATGAAATAAGATAATATTATTTTGATTTCAATTTCTCTGTGTTTGATCATTTATGATTTTTGTTATTTTGTTTTGGGACCACACCCCATGATGTTCAGAGTTTACTTCTGGCTCTGCACTGAGGAATTACTCCTGACAGTGCTCAGGTGACAATATGGGATGCTGGAAACCTGTGTCAGCCATATGCATGACATATACCCAATTCATCGTATTATTGCTCTGGTTCCCTAAACATTTAAGATTTTAATTTATATAAAATTTAATATTTGTTATTTTATTTTCCCTTCGAAAATTTATAACAGAAGGAAAAATGTAATCAAATATGTATCATACCTTATTGACTGAATTTTTTTTTAGTATTTGCATAGTTCCTGGAGCGATAGCACAGAGGGTAGGGCATTTGCCTTGCATGTGTCCAACCCGAGTTCGATTCCTCTGTCCCTCTTAGAGAGCACAGTAAGCTACCGAGAGTATCCCCCACACATGGCAGAGCCTGGCAAGTTCCCCGTGACATATTAGATATGCCAAAAACAGTAACAAGTCTCACAATGGAGATGTTACTGGTGGCCACTCAAGAAAATCTATGAACAACAGAAGGACAGTGCTACAGTGCTATTTGCATAGTTTATATTTGGGGTATATTGATATTAATTTAATTCTGAACAACTTAGTTGAGATAAACTAAATCAAATGCAGTTACAATATTTGAAATGGAAATAGAATAGGGAATAGTTCTTTAGCCCTAGCATATGGAAACTTGAAGTTAGTACAGATAACATGCTTTAACTTATTTGCTGCCTTTTGTGATTCTAGGAGAACAATAAAAGCTTAGTGGTTAGAACTGGGAGTCTTAGAAGACAGGAGCAAAACAGCCCTTAATGCTATTGATCTTCTCCACAAAGGAAGCTGGACTGGCTGTAGATTTAATGATGATTCCCAGTTTACTGAAAGAACAACAATAAAGGCAAGCAAAACAATAACATTTTAAAGTGATAAACTGAGGTAGAGCACATGTTCATTTTCCTTAGGATTTCTTCCTATGGAGCATTTGCCACTAATTGACTTTGGACTTCTCATTCCTCAAGGGAGATATATGATTGGGTGATGAATAGTATTTGGATTAATAATCCGATATGGTTTTATCACCCATAATTTTATCTTAAAAGTGAAATACAAAGGAAAATACTGTGTTGAGGATTTTGATTTCAGTGTCTCAAGTCAAATTCAGGCTGACCACTATTTTTCCCCACTCTCCATTAATTTTGATTTTGGAAGAAATGCTCTGTGATAATGGAGAGCACTTGATGGTGATGATCACTCTATGGAAACCTAGTGCTCAAGTAAGAATCCCTCTTCCTCTCATACCATGACTCTGAAAATGCTGACTCTGAAAATAACATAAGTGATACAATTATTTCCCAACTTTAAAGATAACATTTTTACTTCAAAGTACCTTATTCTTTTTCTTATTCATCAATTTTTTTTCAGAAACTAAGTGGTCTAATAACTTTTATCTTGTTTATCAATTTTTTTCAGAAACTAGGTGGCCTAATAACTTTTATTATTTTTATTTTAACATACAAACTTTTATATGTAAGCCATTGCTAAGACTGGGTTGCTAAAACCTAGGTATAATTTGACAATTCTTCCTATATGCAAGAACAAGGTGGCAACTTTAGCTGCAGGTCATTTCTTCCAAAACACATGGCAGCTGTGAACAAAGTTGACTACCTCAGAACCTAGGAATGATATGATCAAAATGATGCAGAAATCAAGCATATTAGTCCATATTTAAATAATTTTGGTTTTTATACTAAATTGCACTGCTTCTTATACTGTTTCTGTTCAAATAGAGCAAACAAAGGTGTCAGACTTAGATGAAAAGAAGAATTTGTGGGACTATCAAATTATAGTTTTTGTTTGAACATTATTTTTTCAAATTGTTTATACAATTGCTTACCATTTAAGAGATTTTTATTGCTGTTAAGTGGTGTTTTGGAAGGTCCTGTGGAATGTATATATATATATATTTTTTTTTTTCTTTTTAAATGACAGAAAGTGAAATGCGTGGTAAGGATAAAATCTCTCTAGGGCTTTTGGAATGCATACCAGTAATGAAAGCTCAGGACCTAGTTTATGAGTTAGAAAGATAATATGTACTATAGAAATAATAGGTGCATAAGTGGGAAAATGAAAAATATAGAAGCCTTGTGTGCCTAAGGAAAGGCATTGACATTTTCAAATGATATTTGATAATGCCATTTCTGTAAATATGTTTTAAGTACAGAAACCTTTTGCATGAAAAACCTGTGGAAAGGTTTTCCTTGGGAAATCTTTAGAGACAACTATGAAATCTTTAAAAAGTAATATTGGTTTTCACTTTATGGAATGAATTCCATGTATTCTAATATATGCTGAGGCTAAGAATCATTTTGGTGTTCCAGTAGCCTTCTGTTCTCTTCCATTTCTTTCTGATTCTCCACAAACTCTGGTTTTTGTTTTTATTTTTCCGTTTTAGGATGTGTATCTAACCATGGTGCTGAAATCTTTCACAGTAGAAACTCTTCATTGAAATTTCTGTACATAAAACAAAGTAGAAATTGTAGAATTAGTATTATGCTCTCTTTTTCTTGTGTATCATAAAGAAGAAAGAAAGTTATAGAGATACTCAAAATTTAAAATAACTTTGTTATGGCATTTACTATCTTCATAACTTGATCAAGTTTAATATTTCTGACAGGATTTCTCATTCATAAAATGATAGTCATTCTAGGTTTATTTTCATAGGTTTATTGAGTTTTATATGTGGTGTTACAAAGAAACTTACATAAACTTACATTAAATATATTTCTTCTTCCCCTAATCCTTTACTGAAAAAAATCGCATCATTACCAACTTGTAGATTTCTACAAAATGTCAGTCCTTTGACGTAGTTATCATGACATTCAATCAGTTAAAGATTATTTGGGATAGGCTGGCTACACCTAGAGGTACTCAGAAGATAACCCTCATTCTGCACTCAGGAGTGACAGTAAGTGGTATTTGGGTGTCTGAACCAGTGTTTCAGCTGAAGTAGCCACATGGAAGGCAAGTGTGTGTGTTATTCCTCTGGCCCCAGCAGCCAGTCGTAGAAATTTAATTATTTTAAAGTCTTAATTTTTTATTATAGCTAAGTTAATTTGTTTACAAAAGTATTGACATTAATGATCTTCTGGCACACTATTACCTTATCTTATTTCACCACCAAAGTGTTGAAAGGGGAATTTTTAACTGAGTAATTTTAAAGCAGTGACAATTTATTGTTGTAATCTACATGCAATCTCTCAATTTTCAGCAGGATTGCACATGACAGAGATATTTATAGAGATAAAAAAATTTCCATTTTTTACAAAATTATTTAGTGTGAAAAGAATCTATGATAAGATTGTGACATTGGTGGTGGAGAATGGGCACTGCTGGAGGGACAGATACTTGAACATTGTATAACTGAAACATAATCACAAAAGTTTTTAACTGTATCTCATGATGATTCATTAAAATAAAATTTAAAAATTACTGTGACAATGTGTCTGTGGAATTATGTTAATGTTTGGCCATGCATCAATAAAAACATTGTACTATTATTATATTTTCATTTAAAAGCCTGTGAGATATTGGACACATTGTTAAACTCTTTATGGTCACTTGTAATATGATGAATCGTTTTATTTCATGATAATTGGCGCTTAACATATTAGTATATTCATTTAGATTAAAGACAAATCAAAATTAAGTAATGAAGAGAAAATTTTAAGCACAGTTTTAGAATTTCCTAGATTACAAAACTTGTTTTCATTATTCTGGACAGCGGTACTTTATGTTTCCACCTAAGAACTCAGCTCAACGAACTGTAAAGCTTTTTGCTTTTGAGTTAGTAGATGTGATGAAGGCTTCTAATTTCCTTCCCCCCTTTTATCTGTTCTCATCTTTTCCTTTTCTTTCTTTTCTTTCTTCCTTTTTCTCCTTTTCTTTTACATGTAGGTACTTTATTGTCTTTGACCATTTTTCGAAGAGGCTCCCTTTGGTGAACTTCATGCACCTATGCTTTTTGACATAAATTAACCGCAGTACATCTAAGAACTTATAGCTGACCTCTCAATATTAGTGCCTCGATTTGATAGTCTGTGTTTGTTTCAGTACCATCTAGATTGAATTATTATAACTTTTTAGTAAATTTTAATTCTGGGAATACAATGTCCATCATCTTCATATTTTCTTATGATTACTTGGTTATTCTAGGGGTTTTCTAGTTCCATATACATTTTGTTAATTTATTTGTTTCACATTCTGGAAAAATGCCTTGAGAATTCTGATGGTGTTTATAGTGTTGAATCTGTAAACTACTTCAGATTAAGTGGTTTCTTAAAAATGTTTATTCTTCCAATTCATGAATATCAGATATATTTTATATCATATTTTATATGTATTTTATATGTATTTTTTGTCTTTTTAAAATAATTTATAATTTTACCGAATATATTTGTTTGCCTCCTTTGTTAATTGCTTCTAGATATTTTAACTTTTAGTCATTATCATAAATGTGATAGTCTTTATGTTATTCTCTTCCACATAATTATTTATATATAAGAATACAGAATATTTGTGTGCATTGATTTTGTAGTCTGCTACTTTACTGTACAATTTTTCCTGGAGATTTTTATATGTGATTTTTTAGGTAAAGTAAAGTAAAGTAAAGGCCCTCCCATTGATCATCGATTTGCTCGAGCGGGCCCAGTAACGTCTCCGTTGGAGACTTTGTTGTTACTGTGTCTGGCATATCGAATACTCTCGGTAGCTTGCCGGGCTCTCCGAGAGGGGCGGAGGAATCGAACTCGGGTCGGCCATGTTGGCTGCTTGTAAGGCGAACGCCCTACCCGCTGAACTATCGCTCCAGCCATTTTTTAGGATTTTTAATATATTAATATATGGCATCATGTAATCTGTAAATGTTGATAGCTTGACAACTTTACCAATAAAATCCCTTTTATTTATCTTTCTTTTGTAATTGCTGTGGCAAGGACTTCCAATGCTATATGCACTAGCAAAAAAAAAAGGTGGTCATCTTTTGTTTGTGTATGAATTTGAGGAAGGATTTTTAGGTTTTTTCTCATCAGTGATGATGTTATCTGTGGGTTTGTTGTTTACGACCTTTGGGAGATTGAAGTAAGTCCTTCAAATCCCCATTTTGCTAAGGGTGTCACCTTGAATGGCTGTTGTTTCTTTCAAATGCTTTCTATTCATCTCTGGATATGACCATACAGATCTTTATATAAGACCTATTTCTATAAAAGACTTTGAGAAAACCAGGCAGGACTGTCCAACATTTTGAGAAGTTTTCAAAGAAATTTTCAAGTCCAAGGTTAAAAAAAAATACCAAAAAAATAACTTTATCAAATACTGGGGAGACGAGATATGCACATAATTTATTAATGGTGGCATAAACATGGTAAATAGGTATATGAAAATGTTTATGATCACTGAGTATCATGAAAATGCAAATTAGAACCACAATTACATATCACTATATACCAGGGAAAATGGTATACATCCAAAAGTATGAATACTCTAAGTGCAGGCAGGCATGTGTTTTTAAAAAGTGAGTGTTTTTCACTGCTACTGGGACTGCTAGTTTAGCTTGTTTAGAAGTTTGTTTGGAAACTTCTCAAAAGATGAAAGAAGTTTCCATTTGACCCTGCAATGATGCGGCTGGGCAGCTAACTCAATAATACTGAAATATTAATCCCAAACAACATAAACACACCCGTCGTAATCAGAAAGTTATTTACATGACCCAATATCTAGACACAACCGAAAAACCCAACACCAGAAAATAAATTATGGTATATATACAACTAGAATGTAGCTTAGCAATGAGAAAAGATAATTGCAGCAACTTGGATAGAATTAGAAGACAAGCTAAGTGAAGTGAGTCAGAAAGAAAAAAGCCAAACAGACAACCTCACTCACATGCAAAATAGAAGCAAAGAAGAGAATTTGATAATCCCCAACAAAAATAACTCCAAGACAGCATCAGCAGTACTGGGGTACAAGGATGTTGGAGGCTACTGATAGGAGACATCTTGGGACTCTGGTGGTAGGCATGGTGCTATGGTACTGCACGGATAGTACAATGTTATTGTATCATTGGAAAATATTCAAATTCTTTTATTTTTGTCGGGGGGGGGGGGCACATCCAGGGTGCTCAGGACTCACTTCTAGTCTGTGTTCAGATATCACTTTTTGTGGAACTCAGAGGTGGGGGTCAGGGGAAGCACAGCTATGGTGCTAAGGATTAGAACACTAAATCAAGCAAGGAAAATGTCCTACCAGGCTACACTATTGCTATGGCCCTAAAAATGCATTTTAAAAACATGCTAAGAGTCAGTAAGTGCTTTTCATTTGTGCCTTTATCTTAAACCTGCTACCTTTTCTTCTAAACATTGTATTTCCATTTCTATTAGCCTATAGTCCATACACACATAAAATATATATGTATATGTCTATACACATATACATAAATATATATAGCATCGCAAAGTCTTTATTTACTTTTTTCTAGTCGTAGGTCCTACTAACTATTTTTTTCTGAAGTAACTCTATAAACACAATGTAACACTTATTTTCCTGAACTATTTTTTTTGCATTCAGTGTCACACAATGTATATATTTGGTTATATATAACATATTATAGTAAAATATATATTCTATGACATATATTATAATATAATATATTAATATTATAGCACTGTAGCACTGTCGTCCCATTGCTCATCAATTTGCTTGAGCAGGCACCAGTAAGGTCTCCATTGTGAGACTGTTTATTACATTTTTGGCATATCGAATGCCCCACGAAGAGCTTGTCAGGCTCTGCTGTGTGGGCGGGATACTCTCAGTAGCTTGCCGGGATCTCCGAGAGGGGCGGAGGGAATCAAATCGGGGTATGCCGCATGCAAGGCAAAAGCCTTACCATCCCATATTAATATTATAACATAAATATATATTTATAATGTATGTATTTCAAGTAATTAAATTGTTATTTAAATTACAAAAAAAGAACATTTTATGAAGCACCGAATAGTGTTGTTACTTAGAATTCACATGGTGTGTGTATATATGTATAGGTGCATTGAAATGAATTAGGAAGAAGGAATTATGAACACACTCAGTATGATACTGAGTTATCTTAGTTGCTCTGGTTTTAGAAGTCAAAACTAATATTTAAAAGCTGGACAAATTAGAGAAGTCATTTATAGAAAAATATATAAAATTTACTAGAAATAATTGCAGGCTAGCATATAGGATAAAACAACTGTGAATGCAATATACATAGGAGTGACTCAAAGCCAATTTTAAAAAATATAAAAACTCTAGGCAAAAGCAAGAAATCAATCAGTATTAAATTGTTGTTAATATTCAAGAGCTGATATGACACAGATATTCAGCATTATGAGATATCATACAAAAGCAGAAAGGAAATCTTTTGGCTCTGTAAAATCTGAGGATAATCCTTTTCTAAATTTGCCAGTTGTGAGGACTATATTACTGCAATATGTTTATTTGCTCCATAGCTATTTATTGAAACCCTACTGTGTAAAGTATGAAGTGCTATATTTTGTTACAAACATCATCATAATGACTATGCGTAGCAAAATAATATTACTTTCATGGTAAGTGTCTATTGTATCTCATTTTATAATTTATTGTCTTTTATAGTGAAATTGGTTAAATTTTGTTTGTCCACCATATTTTTATTTTAGAATTTACAAGTACCAATTGAATGGGCTATTTACTCATGCATTCACATCTTTCTGGTCACTGATCAATCAACTACAGTGTTTGAAAGATAGACTTGTAATAAAATATGGGCTTTTTTTTGTCATTCCAGTGTTCTTAATATGAAGAAACAGCTCTTTCTTTCTGTAATTCTTAGCATAGGATAGGGTAAATCTATAAGTGTACTAGCTCTTTTGATTTCTGAATTTGTAGAATCAGAATGTTTTAATTAACCTAAAGCAAATAAAAGTGCAAAATGAGATGAAGTTGGGGAAAAATGTACAATTATATCTATCAGTTAAGATCTTGTTTTAAAGTGGGTTAAGAAAATTCATTTCTGTATTTTTACTTTAAATTATTTTGTCAAGTACAATGATTTATAAAGGTGACCACAATCGAGTTTCTGTTATGTAGTCTTTCAACACCAATTCACCACTAGTGTCAACTTCCCTCCACAAATAACCAAAGGTCTCCTGCCACCACCCACCATTTATCAGGCACATGTTAAAGTTAAATTATTGTAGTGTGGGGTCCCATTTTTATAGCAGTGTTGGTTCTGTTTTTTGGATATACACATATATCACAGCCCATACCCTATGTTCCAAGGCCCTGAACTTTACTATATCCTGTCTGCCTCTTCCTAGTTTCCCTCTTTATTTCTCACTTGTTTTGATCTTTCCTTTCTAAACGTAGGGTCAAGGATTTGCACATCTTTGACACTTCCATTCTCTTGTCATGTTTTTCTATATATCACAGATAATCAAAACATAGGGGTATGAGTCTTTCAATTCACTTACTTCATTTTACATGATCTCCTCCAGTTCCATCCAACTTGCAGAGAATTGCATGAATTCATTATTTCTTGCAGCTGCATAGTATTCTATTGTGTGCATAAACATATATTCATTTTTCATTCATTTGTCATTAGCCACCTGGGTTGATTCTACACCCTATTCATTATGAGTAGTGATAGAATGAACAGAGGTGTGTGTATGTCTTTCAAATGCATGTTTTGGTGTCTTGGGAGGTAGATATTAAAAACTGTAATCTCTAAGTCACCTGAAAGCTCTAGTCTTTCTTTTTAGAGGCCTGTCCACACTGTTTTCCATAGGGGTTGAGTTAGATAGCATTTCCACTAGCAGTGGATGAGCATACCCATGACTATTTCTAGTCTTTGATATGTGACATTCTCATGTGACATTTTCACACAAGTGTCAGAATGTATCTTTGAATTTCTCTGATAATAAGTGATGATAAACATTTTACATAAGCTTAGTGGCCATCACTATCTTCTTCAGAGAAGTGTCTGTTTTCTCTCCCCATTTTTTGAGAGGATTTTGGAATTTTTGGTTGATATTTGTGTGTGCTTTATGATTCTTGATTATTAAGACTTTATATAATGTGTTGTATGCAAATATTTTCTCCTATTCAGTAAGGTTGCATTTAGTTTTATTGCACCTTTTTTGTCATGTAGAAACATGGGCTGGAGTGATAGCACAGTGGAAGGGCGTTTGCGTTGAACGTAGCCGACCCCACCGACCTGGGTTCAATTTCTCCTCTCCCTCGGTGAGCCTGGCAAGCTACCGAGAGTATCTAACCTGCATGGCAAAGCCTGGCAAGCTACCAGTGATGTATTCGATATGCCAAACACAGTAATACGTCTCACAATGGTGAGATTTCTAGGCCCACTCAAGAAAATCGATGAACAACGGGACGACAGTGACAGTGATAGTCTCTTATGTCTATTTTTATTTTCTGTAAATAAACAATAAGTAATAATGCATCAATAAATAAAATTTTTCTTATTTCTGAATTAGCAATGGAATCATTTCATTAAAGACACCTTTGAGATTCTAGTCTTGGAGCTTTCTACCTACATTTTCCTCAGTGTCTTTTATAGATTCTATTCTTAAGGTCTTTGATCACCAGGAATAAAAATTAATGTAAAGTGTGAGATACGGGGATAGCTTTAATTTTTCACATGGCCATCCAGTTTTCTCAGCATCAATTGTTAAAGAGAATTTATAATTCCATTTCTAAAGCCCGGCTTCTTTGTCATAAATTAGCTATTTATAAATCTGGGGATTTGTCTTAAGTTTCTCAATTCTAAACTATTTGTCATAATATCTTTTCTTACTCCAGTAACATGCTCTTTTAATTATTACAGTTTTACAGTATGGTTTCATGCTGGATAACATAATGTTTTCCAATTTATTATAGTATGGCTTCAATTATTCATAGTGCTTTATTATTCCATAAAAATGTTGTCATTAACTGTTCTAAGCTCCTTGTAAATTAGAATAAAAGAATCTGTATATAGAATGTGTTAAAACTGTACTATAATTTAGGAAGTGTGATCATATTGAAAATATTGATATTCCCGATCCATGAGTATCAAATAATTGAATTTTTAAGGTCTCTTATCTCTTTTATAAGTTTCTTACAGTTATAGGTATCTAATATCATTTTTTAAGTTGATTCCAAGGTAACTGATGTTTTTGGACACTATTTTGAATTAAGTAGTCTTTAAGATCTATTTCTCTTCTAGCTCATTATCTGCATATAGAAGTACAGCAGATTTCTGTATATTATTTTGTTGCTTGATCCTATAACATACGTTATTTATTGTTTCTATGAGCAGTTGAGTGGACTTTTTAGGGTCTTCATGTAATTATTAGGTCAGATGTGAATTGTGATGATTTGACTTCTTTACCAATTTTGATCCATCTGATTTCTTTTTGTTGCCAGCATGCTGCTGTTGCTAGGACTTCTAATAATATATTGAATAAAATATTAAATATCGTGGACATCCTTGCTGCGTGTTTGAGCTCAGAGGGAAGACTTTCAAATTTTTACCTTTGAGAATGATACAGGTAGTGAGTTTGTTATGAATCGCTGTTACTATCTTGTTGAGTTCCTTTGATCCTTATTTTGTTGAGCTTATCATATGTGGATGTCATTTTTTTCATAAGCTTACTCTGCTTTGACTTATGTGATAACAATATTTTTATCTCTCATGTTATGTATATGGTATTTTACATTAATTGGTTTGTGAATCTTAAGCTATCCTTTATTCCCCATAGCAAAAACCACTGATTGATGTGTATGATCCTATTGAAATATTCTTGGATTCTGTTTGGTAGTTTCTGATTGAGGACTTCTGAGTTAGTGTTTATCAGAGAAACTGATCAGAAATTTGATCTTTTAGTAGTATTTTGATCTACATTGAGTGCTAGTAAAATATTAGGTTCATATAACCTGTTGAGAATTCTTGATACTTTGATATTTTATAAGAGCTTGAGGATTACAGGAAGTATATCTTCTTTAAAAGTTTTGTAAAACTTACATTTGAACCCATCTACCAGGGATTTTCTTGTGGGGAATCTATGCATACCCTGTAAGCATTTAATAGTTGAATTTTGTTTTCTGATCCATTAATTCACTCTTTTCTTTTGATGGGAGAATTTAGAACCTTATCATTCAGATAAATTATTTATACAAATGAATTTATCATAGTTTTTTATGAGAATTTGGCTATTTTGCCATTAGACATTTGTAGTTTTTGAATGGCCTTCTAATATTTATTGCAAGATGAACTTAATCACGTCACTTAATCACTTAACTTCCCATTAATTTTCGATTTGCTCGAGCGGGCGCCATTAACGTCTCCATTTGTCACTGTTGTGTGCTAGTGTAGCCCAATGGTGTCTGTTCGCTATCGGAACATGAAGAGCCTCAAACGAGGACCAACTGGAAGCTCTTTGGCACTTTTGCGGCAACATGGGAAGATGCCATTGTTGACAACAGTGATGAGGAATAGGATCGACTGGTTCAGCACCTCCATGATTGTGAGAGGAACGCCAAGAGAGAGATAGCCACAAAAAAAATGCCTGTCTTTGAAAACTCTTGAGCTTATTTGCCAACGTGGTCTGGCGCATGCCTCAGGCAACCGCAAGCTAATGTCCGAGTTCGCAAAGCAGGGCAGAGATGCGATCAAGGAAGACCTCAAAGAGAGAAGAGCAGAAGTGCTGGTAGATGTGGCAGAAGCCGGGAAAAGTATTCGTAACACCCACCTGTCCTTCGCCAACTACAAGACCAAGATGACTGCCCTCCAATGTCCTGATGGATCTATCACATCCTCCAGAACGGCAATGGAGAAGATTATCCATGACTTCTACTCAAATCTCTTCGATAGCCATGTCCACTTGCCGACATACCAAATTCCACAGGATGGATACGTTGTTCCCAACGTTCTCCCTTATGAAATCCGACACACCATTTCATCGGTAAAGAAATGAACAGCACCCGGCCCAGACAAGGTCAGACTTGAACACCTGAAGAACCTGCCTTCAGTACTCAGCAATACACTGTCTCGGCTCTTCACACACTACCTGTCTGAATGCAAGGTTTCGTCCCAATGGAAAACCAGCAGGACCGTACTACTGTTCAAGAAGGGAGACATCCATGACATTGGCAACTATCGCCCGATCTGCCTATTGTCTGTCATCTACAAGTTGTTCACTTGAGTCATCCTAAATAGGATTGGTAGAATACTAGATTAAAGACAACCATGCGAGCAAGCCGGGTTCCGCAAAGGATTCAGCACCATCGACCATATCCACACGATAACCAAGCTCATTGAGGTTTCTGGGGAGTTCAAGATGCCGCTCTGTTTAACGTTCATTGATTTAAAGAAGGCCTTTGATTCTGTTGAGACAGAAGCGGTCATTGAAGCCCTAGCCATTCAGGGCATTCAAGCCCAATACATCAAGATCCTCCGTGAGCTGTATTGCAGATTCACTACCAGGATCTCACCATTCTACAAAGAAGTAATCATTGATGTCAAGAGAGGGGTGCGGCAGGGTGATACCATTTCACCGAAACTCTTCAGTGCCACCCTCGAGAACATCATGCGACGACTGGCATGGGAAGGAATGGGAGTGAAGATAGATGGTCGGCAACTACACCACCTCCGCTTTGCTGATGACATTGTTTTAATAACACCAAACATCAGCCAAGCGGCACAAATGCTGGCCGACTTTGACCATGAGTGTGGAAAGGTAGGACTAGAGCTGAATCTTACGAAGACAATGTTTATGAGAAACAGCCTTGTTCCTGACGCCCCATTCACTCTCAACGGAACAACCATCTCCGAATGCAACAGCTATGTGTACCTAGGTCGAGAAGTCAACATGACAAATGACCTGGCACCTGAGCTGCGCAGGAGGAAGAGAGCTTTTTGGAACGCCTTCGTGAGCGTTGAAGAAATAGCTAAGAGGACGAGGAACCTCCAGCTCCAGGCACATCTCTTTGATTCCACTGTTCTTCCTGCAAGATGAACTAGATGTAGCAAATATTTCAAAGCTATTGTTTGCCTGAGAATGTTTTTATCCCTCCCTCAAATTTGAATGGCAGCCTTATAGGGTAAAGGACACTAGGCTGAAGATTTTACTCATACACTCTCTCTTTTTTTTTTTTTGCTTTTTGGGTCACACCCAGTGATGTTCAGGGGTTACTCCTGGCTTTGCACTCAGGAATTACTCCTGCCGGTGCTTGGGGGACTATAAGGGATGCAGAGGATCGAACCCAGGTCAGCTGTGTGCAAGACAAATACCCTACCTGCTGTACTATTGCTCCAGCCCTTATATACTATTACAGTACTTTGAATTATTATTCTATTCTCTTCTTGCTTGTGTGGTTTATAAGATAGATCTATTGTGAGTTTTTTTTTCCTTGCACTGGAGGCTCTGTTTCTCTCTAGCTACTTTTAGTAATCTGTTTCTCTCTTTGGTTCTTCTGTTTTATTTGTTATGTGTCTTGGTGTTGTTCTATTGGTATATTTTGCTTGGTACTCTTTGTGTCTATTGGCTATGTGTGCAGTTTCCCTGCAATGACAGAGAAAGTTTTCAGTTATTATCTCTTCGACTAGTCTTTCTTTCTCTTTTTCATTTTCTTCTCTTTATAGTATTCCTAAATGTTTTATTATTGCCATTATCTATTATTTTAAAAATCTCATTCCATATTAATATCTCTTTCTACTGCCTTTAAAGGATCTTTGAGATACTGTGTTTTAAAATACTGTTAATGATAGTTTTATTCATACATCAATCCAACACCATAATCACAACTCATTTCCCTCTACCAAAGTCCTACGGATTCTCATTTCAACCTATCTGACTACTTGAGCTGGATCATTGTTCTCCTTTAAGACTTTCATCGAAACTCTTACTATCAGCTCCCTACTTGTCTCTAGTTTGCAGAAAGCATATTGTTGGGGTGTCCCAGCTTCTAAAATTGCAGACAATTCCTCGCAATAAATAAATCTTTCTCCCACTAGTCCTTCTTCTTTCTCTTTGAATATTCCTTTTACCCTTGGTATTTTATTCATAATCATACATCACAAAAACAAATCACAAATCATCCTGTTATACGTCGATTGCCTTGAGCAGGCCCCAGTAACGTCTCCTTCATCCTAGCCCTGAGATTATTATATTCAAGGCTCTTCAGGAGAATGAGACCCATCATTGTTACTGGTATTTGGTATATTCGGTATGCCACGGGGAGTTTGCCAGACTCTGCCATGTGGGCAGACTACATTTGGTAGCAATCATACATATGCAGAATACATATATGTATTTTTGCATACATAATACACAATTTAATACACAGATATGTGGGTATATCCCATTTGCACTGTTTTCTAAGGCCTGATTAATGCATTCTCCTTAATTTGGGTTAGCCTCATCTAATCCACTAAATGTCAGTAGAATACAAGGCCCAACATAACGCAATAATATCATTTTACCTGTTTTCAAAATGGAATATTGATTTTATCCTAATTTCAGTATTGGACTTGGGTTAGAACTAACATCACATCTTGGTTGGTAAACCTTTCAACCTGGATTGTGACTTGATCTTCAACTATCTTGGCTCTCTAGCATTCTGGTTAAAGATCTTTGTACGTAATCAGTGTAACAGCAAGGTCTAATTCCTATCAATTCATCCATTGTTCCATCATTTTATCACTATTTTCTTCCTACCTGTTCATATGTTTCTGGAAAACCTAGAGTAATTTAGATTTTGATGACAAGAACAATAACTAATAGAATTTTTTTATTTTGAAATTTTTCTCTAATTTTCTTTTCTGTAAAAAATATATTTTTTCTTTTATCCAATAAACAGAAGTCACATGTGGCTATTGAGAACTAAAAATATTATTGGTAGTAAAAAAGGGAATTTTCAAGTTTTATTTTACATAATTTAAATTTAAATAGTCACACATGATTATGGTCTACTTTTTTGGACAACACAGCTCTAGAGAGCAAATTATATGTATTAAGTCATTCCATTACTTATATGTTACTTTCCAGGACAGTATTATCTATTCTTTTCTTCCATTTTAGTAATTCTTTGCTCTTTAACATGCTTTGTTATTTTTATAATTATTTTCTATTTTATTAAGGAACATAAGAGTTGTTCCTTGGAAACGTAGATCAATGTGATTTCCTCAGCTATAGATTTATATAGTACCTTAATTTTCCTTAGAATTACCAGAAAATAAATTGCATTGTTTAGTTCTTCATGATTCTGTTATGTTACTTTCTGAGTTATAAACACAGATTTTTTTCATTTAGTCAATATTGATGAAGAACTGCATCCCAGTTTCCTTCATTATTGTTAGTCTGGTCTGGTATATAATGTAGAAGTACACTGTAATGTAATCACCAAAGTAGAAATTATATTAAGTACAGTATAAATGCAAAATTTCCTAAAATAAGGAAGATGACTTTCCTAAAAGATAACTGGAAATTGTCATGTGCACTTTAATAAGTGACTTTGGTATATTTCTACATATCTTTCAAACTATTTTCTTCTGGACAAGTCATGAAGAGTTATCAAATATTCACAGAGATTTTGAATGGGGAATATAATCAATAACATGGTTGCGTGGTGTCCCCAGTTTCTTTTGTTTTGTTTTATGACCACTCTACACTGTGCCTAAGACTGACTTCTGTCAATTTGATCAGGGATTTCTCCTGGAGGTGTTCAGATGACCACATGTGGTAAAGGTAAAGGTAAAGGCCCTCCCGTTGATCGTCGATTTGCTCGAGCGGGCCCAGTAACGTCTCCATTGGAGACTTTGTTGTTACTGTGTATGGCATATCGACTACTCTCGGTAGCTTGCCGGGCTCTCCGAGAGGGGCGGAGGAATCGAACTCGGGTCGGCCATGTTGGCTGCGTGCAAGGCAGACGCCCTACCTGCTGTGCTATCGCTCCAGCCCCTGTGCTATCGCTCCAGGTACTGAATATCAAACCAGGATCCACCACATGTAAGGCAAGTGACTTTCCTGCTGTTCTCTCTCTCTCTCTCTCTCTCTCTCTCTCTCTCTCTCTCTCTCTCTTTCTTTCTGGTCTCTGGATATGCCTTTTTATGTTTCTACGTACTCTGTACTTTGCAACTCATGAGCGATAGCACAGAGGTAGGGTGTTTGCCTTGCACGCAGCCAATATGGCCGACCCGAGTTCGATTCCTCTGCCCCTCTCGGAGAGCCCAGCAAGCTACCGAGAGTATCTAGGCCACACGGCAGAGCCTGGCAATCTACCCATGACGTATTCAATATGCCAAACACAGTAACAACAAGTCTCACAATGGAGATGTTACTGGGCCCGCTCGAGCAAATCGATGAACAATGGGAGGACCGTGACCGTGACCGTGAAAAATAGTTTCTAGTCAATGCTAATGTTTTATTTTCAGTTGGTATGTGTTAAGAATGCCAGTGTTTATGTATTAAGAAAAATAAGTTCTTAAAATATTAAAAGAGAGAAGATATTAATAAATATCTAGATATTAATGTAGCACTGTCCTCCCATTGTTCATCAATTTGCTCCAGAGGGCACCAGTAATGTCTCAATTGTGAGACTTGTTCTTACTGTTTTTGGCCACAGGGAGTTTGCCAGGGTCCGCTGTGCAGGCGGGACACTCTCGGTAGCTTACAGGGCTCTCTAAGAGGGATGGAGGAATCAAACCCAGATCGGTCGCGTGCATGGCAAACGCCCTACCTGCTGTGCTGTTGTTCCAGTCCTAGGTATTAATAAATATTAGTAAATATTAATCTCTGTAATTTAAACCAAGATTAATTTTGGATGGGCAACTATTTTTTTTCTGTAAGCACGTATTGCTGTATTATTATGTTTTAGCTCTACCTATTCCCTGAAAACCCCAAATCCCTTTGTTCTTGCTTACTATCTAGTAACAAAAAACAAACAAACAAAAACAAACTGAGTTAAAAATGGAACATATGGGAAAGAAAGATGACAGTAGCATGGGAGCCTTGTGGAGAGCCAGGTATGAGCCGGTGGTGATGGGGTGACTAAAACCTCATGGGAAAGAGGGCATTCCGGCCCATACTTCATGCCCTACTGAGGTCACCAGTTGCCCCCATGAGCGGCTCTCCGGCACGGACATGGCTCCAGAGCACAGAAACCAATCTCTTAATTATCTGACTCTCAGTAGAAATACTTCCAGGGTTAATAAGTAAAATAGCAGAAATCCAAAACCGCATGGCCGCTATCGCGCGACATCATTTAATTCTTGAACCCAGCTGTAGAAAGCAAATCATTTCACAATGCTTTTTCAGCAGGTCTGATTTGGGGGGGTAAACTCTAAATAATAATGGTGCATCTTTTATCGAAACAATGAATCTAGTCAAAGTAGGTGGAGTGTTAACTAGAAGTCATCTGCCTCACAGGCATTGGGAGGGGTGGGGGGTAGGGGTTTATTGGGGTTCTTCGTGGTGAAAAATAAGTATTGGTAAAGGGAAATGTGTTTGATATTTGCATGACTGAGACCTAAACCTGAAAGTTTTGTAACTTGTCCCACAGTGATTCAGTAAATAAATAAATTATAAAAAAATGGAACATACATAAGTTCAAATTATAAAGACACAAAGAAAAATAAAATAAGATGCATAAAAAATGAGTAGATAATGATAGGGATGGAGGGGCGGGGATTAGCAGTATGTAAGTCAAAGAGAATGTCACAGTTAATCAGATACCTTGGTAAAGAAATGACTCGTGTGGAGGAAGTCCTGAATGTATGTTCCATGTTAAAAACTTCACTCACAAACCCTGTGGCAGAAGCATTTGCTGAAATTGAGACAGGGCCTCTATATAATGTTGAAGGGATATCAGCACTCCTGCAGTGAGTATAGTGTGGTAACACTGTTACAAGTATGCCTAAAATGCTTAATGCCATTTTAATGTTATTTAGTATTTGTACCTGCTGTACTATTTCTCTGGTTCCTTTTGGCTTTTCTTTTAATTAATTTTTTTGGGCTGGAGTGATAGTGCAATGGGTAGGGCATTTGCCTTGCATGCAGCCAACCCAGGTTCAACTCCTCTGTCCCTCTCAGAAAGCCTGGCAATCTATTAAGAGTATGCTAACTGCATGGCAGAGCCTGGCAAGCTTCTTGTGGAGTATTTGATATGCCAAAAATAGTAACAACAAGCTTCATAATGGAGACATTACTGGTGCCCGATGGAGCAAAATCCATGAAGAAAGGAAGGACAGTGCTACAGCACTATAGTAAATCATGATACATTAAATATAAGGCTTGAGTGAATATACAATAATTTGTCTTGTTAGGATTTTTGTTACAGTTTTTAACAAAGCCCACTCCAATTTTATTCAACAAGGGTTAAAGGTTATCTCTAGGCCATTTCAATTTATCTTTGGTCTTTTGCAAAATCAATAGTTTACATATCAGGTGGACTGGAGCAATAGCACAGTGGTAGGGTGTTTGCCTTACAAGCGGCCAACATGGCTGACCCGAGTTCGATTCCTCTGCCCCTCTCGGAGAGCCCGGCAAGCTACCCAGAGTACCTCGCCTGCACGGCAGAGCCTGGCAAGCTACCCGTGATGTTTTCGATATGCCAAACACAGGAACAACAAGTCTCACGATAGAGATGTTACTGTGCCCGCTGGAGCAAATCGATGAGCAACGGGAGGACCATGACATATCAAGTGAATTTGAACCATGGTACCATATAGTACTTAATAAAGGGAGTTGAATACTTACTTGTTTTGGTGGAAAAGGGAACAAGAGCTATTCCTCTTACTGTGTTAAAAAGACTCTGCAATGGTCCAATAGAGTGGATTACTTAAAGCCAAGCATTACAGTTGATTACTTAAAGCCAAGCATTACAGTTGATACAGATGGTCCAATAGAGTGGATTACTTAAAGCAAAGCAAGACAGTAGTATAATAGAAATACCTCATATCACGATCATTCTCACTCTTTGTATATTGTGATTGTGTATTTCAAAACGAGAAACTGATGTAGATGCTGCTCACATTACCTCTGAGTTAATTTTATTAATATGCAGAAATAGCTCTTCTCGAGTTTACCAACTTCAGAATATCTGTATTTCTTTTCAATACATACTGCTAACAATATAAGTAAAAATTCTAAAAATAATACCATCAGTACAGTGTTGGGTAAAGTAATAGAGCATTTTGTAAACACATGTAAAATAAAAAAGTTAAAGGTGGTTGATATTGCTATATACTATTATATGCATGTCATATATATGTACTAATGCTACAAAATATATTATTCTATATGATATGAATTACTAATATATCTGCAACACAGGCAGGTGACCTCATATTTAAAATGCTGGTGAGCACAGAGAATGACAATCAATGCTTCCAGTATTCAATAAACTAATTTTCTTCCACAATGGTGTACATTTTCACCAGGCCATGAAATTTCTTTTTCTAGGTTAATTTACTGTAGTCAATTTGCTATGAGAGTCAATTTAGCATGGATTTTTTGATTTCTAGTCCTGGGGATCTATAATAACTATATTTAAGATATTTATAGATTTTACTTAAATTTAATATTTTGAAAGAGAAATCTAAGTGTTCTACCCAAGCATGTGAAATATGAGAATATTTTTCCATAGTGACAAAACATGACAGCAGTTTTTTCATTTAAAAACATTAACATAATAATTAAACCTATTTTTATTTTTCAGTATTGTTGAGATTTAATTGAGAAAACAGAATATTTTAGGGTACTTCATGATGATTTGATATATAAAAGGACCCTCTGATTAATTATCATGTCCATCACCTTAAATTACTGACAGATTACTTTGCCTCTAAAGGAATATAGAAAGTGTATACATTGGGGGCTGGAGTGATAGTACAGCGGGTGGGTCATTTGCTTTGCACACAGCTGACCCTGGTTTGATTCCCAGCATCCCATATGTCTCCTGAGCATTGCCAGGAGTAATTCCTAAGTGCATGAGCCAGGAGTAACCCCTGTGCATCATTGGGTGTGACCCAAAAAGCAAAAGCCAAAAAAAAAAAATTATACATCACAAAAATGATAAATAACAATTCTTTCAAACATACAGAGAAACACTCATGATATATAAAACTAAGTATAACTTCCTCTGTCAAATCTATCCTAAAACAAATCTAATGATTCCTGGAGGAGATATTTATCCAGTTCTGTGAAAGATCAAGGAATGTGGACCATCCTATCTAAGGCA
The DNA here is from genome assembly GCF_029834395.1 of Sorex fumeus. Lineage (NCBI taxonomy): Eukaryota > Metazoa > Chordata > Mammalia > Eulipotyphla > Soricidae > Sorex > Sorex fumeus. Next base: position 7,893,172 of record NW_026606172.1, on the reverse strand, counting down.
GAGAAAAATTATGTGCTATCTTTCTATATAAGAGATTGAACTTAAAATAAATATTTTTAATTTAAAGTGTTATCTTCTTTTTTAAATTTTCAAATAATAAATTAAATATTAAGATGTATATTTTCCATAAAATAAAAGATAAAATTTAATGAAATAGGAAGAAACTTTTCCAAACAGGTTTAATGACTTACACTATTATTTATAGGGATGTATAGATAGATGCCACCTTTTGGCAATTAAAAAAATTAATTCATTGTCTGATGATTCATAAAAGGTCAGTATATTTGTACATTTACAGAGACACTGATATATATGAGGAATAATGGCCTTAATACTATAAAGGGAAGAGATTTAAAGTGATTTAATTTTTAAAAAAATAAAGTGATTTAATTACTTTTTAAGAGATGTTTTAAGATCTATAAATAAATGCTATAAAAATATGATCTTAATATTTATAGATTTTAAGATCTATAAATAAATCCATAAATAAAGCATATAATGGGAACTCTATAACATGGTCCAGCTTAAAAGTATTGAAATATAACTATTGAATGTTTGATATTTTAGCATTATTTGATTAATAGCATCTAAGAATAGGCTATTTAAAAAATAAAGCACTACTTATTCTTTAAGCTTGAGGATGACATTATTTATCCCAAAGGCCATAGCTTGTGTTTTGAACATTTTTTTTCCCTCTAGTATTTGAAAAGTGCATACTCTCTTTCAGTCCCCTGGGTATGTGGGCTAAAGAGAGCTCTTTAATCACATGAAATTTTATGACTCTCATAACAACAAAACTTGAAACCATTTAAACTATATAATTAAATGAATCCCTTCCATTGTTTACAAATAGGGTTCTTGCTGTTCTGAGATGACAAGGAGATTTCTGGGGTTCCTAAAAAGAGTAATTTTTCTAAATCCATGGGCCTTTGTATTTTCTCCTTTTCAAAGTTCATCCTCTGAAATTCTCCTTGGAACTGAGCATGCAGTATAATAGTGCTAAAGACCAGTGCTTTACAAAAGTTGTGAGAACACATTCCTTATAATGAAGAAAATAATTCCAAAGTATGAGGTGGGGCTTAAATGCACCAATTATAGCAGGTTCCTGGGGAAGGATATTGAGGCTGGCCTGAGGACCACATATTACCCAGGCTATAGACTGTTTCATTCTAAAACTCCTAAGCTATCACCACAAAAACACAAGTTGTTTCTTGTTTATCATAACTACTGAGATGACTGATGCTTAATTAGGGGCATCATCTTACGAATAGATATCTTAAGGTAATATGCTATTTTTGATTCATTGTGACTTTAGATACCATCAAATACATCTCCATCATATTATAGTGAATCTGAAGGTCACCAGGTTTTATGTCTAAACCCAAGGTCATGTAGCTAACAGCAGCATGTACACTAGAATCCAGAAAACCCAATTATTTTAATAAAGAAATCCTAAATTCTTTCTCAAATTCATTATTTATAGTTCTCCAGGCACAAAATCAAAGTATGAATCAATAGTGAATGAATTCTACCTTTTGATGTTTACAACCGTTTAAATGATCACAGTTTCCTTGGTCTTACTGTCTTTCCTAACAGCTGAAGCCCACAGATAGCAACTCTCTCCTATAAGTTTATTCACATAAGTTTATCAGCTCCAATGTTCACTTGTTTTTTACTCATGGACACTTTGCTTCTTCATTCTCAAAACCTGGGGAGTAAGTTGGACAAAGAAATGAATGGATCATTAGTTAAAAGGCAGAGGTTGAATCTGTAAAAGGTTGCAGCAAAGTTAGCAACAAATGGTAAAGAGTGAAGGGCATCAATATTGATTTTGCCTCTCATCTTTCCCTCTGTCTTTTTGCTTGCAGGTTTCTATTGTGCAGTCTCTCAAACAAAACAGACTTTATTTATGATGTGACTGATTTAACACTACGGAACTAGTCCATCATTTGCTAATTTGGTTCAATTAAACACTGGTCATAGGGAAAAACTGCGAATTAAGCTCATTTGGAAACACACCTTCGGATTAATTTGTGTCCTGCTCATTTATATCTCCTCTTTTAAAAGACACTTTTTTTTTTTAATCAGGGTGCTCACTTATAGAGGTGGTTCTTTTCAGATCCTACAGTCTCTTCCTTCCTACACTGTTGGTTGAATCCCAGAAGAAAGCAGTTGTGTTATTTTTTCCTACCCTTCCTTGAGGCTAGTGTTAAAACATTTATAGAGAATGGTCTGATTTCCTACTATCTAGGATTAGAAAAAAAAATCCACTTAACAGCTAGAGCCACAATTTATATAACATATAAAGATTGCATGACCCTGTACATACAACGGGTGCTTTGTACTTAGTCCTTACGACATGAAGAGTGATGTTCAATTGTTACTCTTGTTTGGCAATTCAAGAGTCTTCATATTTAGTTCAAATAAAATTGTCATATATGAAACAAGAAGTGCCAGGCCAAAAAAAAAAAAAAAAGAAAGAAAGATATCTTTCTGGCCCCAGTATCAACCTAGATTGCTACCCCGTAGGTGTACTGAGATTTATGCCTAAACTAAGGAAAAATTCTGATGAACAACAAAAGCAATCATTTCCTCCACCCTAACTTTTTCCTCTGCCATACAAGCTCTTGTAGGCAGGTAGGTGTTCAGCTCCCTATACTTAGCGTCTCCCACGCCCTCTGCAATCTTTTCCTTTTGCTGTTGGGAGCGTCAGAGATTGCTACTGCAGCTGGTGAGTGGGCAGGTGCATCCACCATCTGCTGTGGGAGTCCAAAAGCGCCCAGGAACTTCGCACCCGGGACCTTTACCAGGCACTACGGATTCCTAAACCTGCTGGGGACCAGGCTAACCCCGCCCCCTCGTGGTGACGATTGGTTGAATCCTCCCAAAGTGCATGCCACTGCTGACCCAAAGCAGTCACCTCCGCGACAAGTTAGGGCGCGATGTGTGTTAGAAGGTGAGCACCGTCCGGGGTGCGCGAACTGGGTCTTCAGAGCTTCCAGCCCAAAGGGTCCTTGAGAAGCCTGTTTGTTTTTCCCGGCGCTTGTCTCCACCCATTCTCCCCTCTCATTGGCCAGATCTGGTGGGCGGCTGTGTTTTTATTGGCCGGGGGGCGGTGTCTGTCCCTGGCCATGGTGGGGGGCGGGGCCAGCGCCGCGCTGAGCTTGCCCTTGTGTCTGGTGCTCTGTAGAGCTGCCGCCGCCGCCGCCGCCGCCGCCGCCGCCGCCGCCGCCGCCGCCGCCGCCGCCACTGCCGCCGCCGCCGCCGCCGCCGCCGCCGCCACTGCTGCTGCAGCCGGAGCAGCCGCCGCCGCCGCCGCCGCCGCCGCTACCATCACTCGCGCTTCTTCCTCCGCTGCCACCTGCCCTGCTCGGAGCCCGAAACACACTGAGCGAGAGCGGCGGCCGCTGCTTGCTTGCTCCCCTCGCTCCCCTCCGCCCCTCTCTCCGTGACCTCCCCACTCCTTGCAGCCCTCGCCCGCACCTTTTCCACGACACCCCGGCAGCCCTGCACCACCTGCTCGGGCAGCCTCGGCGGCCACCGGGACTTGTCTGCGCGCGCCCTGAGGAGGAAAAGGCGAAGCCCCGGAGCCCCCCCAACCCCCCACCTCCGTTTTCCAACCCGGGTGGCCGGACTGTCGCGGCAGCACCCGCCGCAGGAGCGGGGAACGAAAAAAAGAAAACTATTTCGCCCAGCGACAGCCCCCTGCTTCTGCTTCTGGGCGGCCGCCTGGGCGCCGTGGCTTGCTGCCGCCGCCGCTCCGCGGGTTCGAGGACCGCAGCGGCGAGTGGAGCGCGGGGGCCGTGGGCGCCGCACTCGGGTGCCCGGCTCCGCAGCATCTCCCCGACTGCCCCAGCTCGCGCCCGGCCAGCCCGCCCGCCCGCCCGCGCCCGGAGGGACCATGATCTGGAAACGCAGCGCCGTGCTCCGCTTCTACAGCGTCTGCGGGCTCCTGCTACAAGGTAATCCCCGCCCCGCCGCGGGGAGCAGCAACTTCACGCCCCTTCCCCAGTCCTCGCACTCCCTCCCCCCTCCCCCCGCCCTGCCGGCTCCTCCCGGGGGCGTCCGGGGGGGCCCCCCACCGTGGGCCCTTCGCTCTGGACCCCGGGCACGCCGGCTCGGGCCGCCTCTCCCGGCCGCTCAGCCCCTGGCGTGGCACCTGGCGCCTTTTCATTCACCGGCGCCTCCCGCGGCTCACGCTCCCGCCGCGCCCGCACCCCGCTCCCCACCTCCCCGCCGCTCCCACGCCTTTTGGCTGGCAACTTGTGCCTTCTCGCCGCGTCCCACCCTCCCCGCGGCCCCCGCCCGCCGCCGCCCGCAGCACGCGCCGCACCGACCCTCCGGGTCTCCGGGCAGCTCATCAGCCTCCCTCACGGCCCGGGTCGCCCTTCGCTTCCCCGCCCCACCGGCTTCCCACCACCCCCTGAGCCGTCTGTCTCTTAAAAAAGTGTGCGAGAAGCCTGGGAGCGAGCTGCCGAGACGGCGAGCACAGCAGCAGCGGCGGCGCCGTGTGCATGGCAATAGCTTTGGGGGGCGGGGGGTGTCGGGGCGGGGGGGAGTATGCTGGGAGACGTGTCATTCACCTAGGAAGAGAGAGGAGACTGTCTAGAATTAAAGAAAAAAATTGGAAGGGGAAAAAAAAAGAAAGAAAAAGAGGGGAGGAAGAAAGAAGGAACATCGAAGCCAAGATATGTAAAGATCTGAATTTACTTTTTTTTTTCACTTTTTAAATTTTTCAGTCTGTGTGATTTTCTTTTTTTAAGGAAAAAAGGAAAAATTGCATATATGGACTCCTTAGTAGTTACTTTACTGCCAAGAGATTTCCGCTTGTGTTCCCCTCCCGCTCCATGCACCCGCTCTCGCTGTCGCTTCTTTCAGTAATTAATATTATCCTTTCACGTGAAATATAAGAACCCCGGCGACCGCAGCGTTGAGAAACCGCACAAAACACTGCTATTATGCAAATCACTAGGTTTGGATGCGGAGTGGTGTGGAAACTGGGGTGCACTTTCCGCCCCAGACCCTCACTTTTGTAGGAGGGGACTGCGTGGCGTGGGAGGACAGTGCTGAGTAGGAAATAAATGACAACATAGGCAGTAGAAGTGCAGGGGGTGAGGGCACTTTGGGTGGTGGAGGCAGAGGCGGCATGCTAGCGCTAGGTGGGCAGCGGCTGGGAGGTGGAAGATTGTTGCTTTGAAGAGAGAAGTATGGGGATGTGGCTCGAGTGAAAGAGACAGGAAGGATGGATGTCAAAATGATGGTCGACGGATTTTTTTTTTTTTAAGCATAGGTGACTCTTGGTTTCTTGCTAAATCTTTGTCCGCCTCTGACCCCTCTGTCATCATTTGTGTATGTGAGAAAAAGAAATCGATCGAATTTATTTGTCCCTAAGTAAAGGGGATCTGAAAGTAAGGCACACTTAGAAGCATGCAAAACCCAGTCGGCCTTTAGAGGATTTAAATGAGGTCAATGAACCATCTTTCAGCAAGTTCTTGGAATGCATCCTCTCCCTTATCCTCCTTCAGGATACAGATCAGGGACCAGACAGTATTTTTTATGTATGCATATTTCTGAAAATGAAAGAAGGGGATACTGAAGATATCTTTTTGAATTAACTAACCGATCATGCAGAGATGTTTCTTAGGGTAATTTGCGGCAATCTTGTGCATTTGATGCTGCGTGTAAATTTCAGACCTGTCATGTGCAGAATCCCCCAGAAGGCAGATAGCCCATTCTTTCCAGCCTAGCCGCTTCATCCCATTTCTCGCCGCTCACCCCCTCCCTCCCCCCTCCCAAGTAACCCAGCGGCTGACACATTACTTGGGTTTTTAGACCGTGCTGAAATATCCTCTCAGAGACCCCACTTCACCTCTCAGTAACTTGCATTTCTCAGCTCTGCTCGTGTGTGTACGCGCGCGCGCGTGTGTATGCGTGTGTGTGTGTGTGTGTGTGTGTGTGCGCACGCACGCGCGCACGTCTGTGGGAGTGCGCGCGCGCGTCCCCGCTCGCACGTTCTCGCGGGCCACACCGGGTAAAGGAAGTGTGATGTGGGGAAATCAGTTAATTTGGTGATTACGGATGAAATTTCGACACCATTGGATGTGTTTCCCGGCCAATCTGTGCGTGCCGGTCCCAGCAAGTCATTGCACATTCTGCCGGTCTGGTGCGATATTTATTATAAAACATGTGGGCAATGGACTGCACTTGAGGGTCGCCTCCTCTCTGCCTTCAACATTTCCCTGTGAATTGTCTATTCAGTGCACTGCAAAATAACTGTCTGCTGGTGCTTCTCTCTCTCTCTCTCTCTCTCTCTCTCTCTCTCTCTCTCTCAGCTGGGAGGATTACTCTGTCTCTACTAGGAGAGATTCCATCAGCTGCATTCTTTTTTATTAAGGGAATGGGTTTCTTTCAGTAAGTATGTAAACCGATGATTAAGACAGTGCTGCTTTTCATAGCGGACTTGGGTGGGGGGGGGGCGTGGAAAGGGTGTGGGTATGACTGAGAAAATGCAGCACTGCAACCAGCAGCAGGTCCAAATAAATAAATAACCATTCTATAAAGCAACCAGGGAAAGAGCCCAAAGATACATGTGTAGTTTATAAGCATCTTACATCAGGCTATATTAATCTACCCAAAGACAGAAGGATTTAAAAAAAAATAAGGTGCAAGGGGGAGGGGGCACAAAGCACCACTGGATTGTCTTCTCATGTTTATGGCTGCCTCCCATTTATCAAACACCGCTCAGCAGACACATCACACTTTGTTGGATATTGTCAGTTCTTGCTCAAACAAATTGCTCATGCCTTCCTTCTCTTAGTTTTGGCTGAAAATATTGCTTCAGGGTTCAGCTTTATGTTTCTCCCACCGCCCTACTGTTTTATTAAGACTTGGTTAGGTTGTAAAAACGAAAGCTTTCTTTCCAGGACACAGATTAATACTTTGCAGGTCATTCCTTTCCATGTTCAGGGGAGGAAGGATGGTGGGGTGAACTAATGAGCAACTGAATTGGGCTGGGGCAGTCTGCCTTGCCTGCTAGCAATTATGACTAGGCAACTGCTATTAGCTATAAACAGCTTCTTATTTGCACTTTATCAGCATTCTAATGATAGTCACTCCTTAAGTAATTCTAAATTATTTATCCCTGGTATTCTTATTCCTCTTCTTAGAATACGATTTTTAAAGGCAAAAATACTCCTTTAACATATTTTCTCTGCATTGTCATTGTATGTTTTAGTCATCAATTTTAGACTTCTTTCTAGGAAGCAAATCAATCTTTTGGCTTGTTACTATGTACAGTGGATAAGCCAGTGGTGAGAATCAAATGTATGATGGGATTCATGTGAGTAGAAAAGAGCCTACATATTTTTACTTTGCAACCTGGACCATGTTCTCCCTAATGAATCTTCAGAAAATGAAATTAAATTATGTAATAATGCTTCTGAGCAAAATATAAAAGACTTGGACTATTAGATATGATACTCTGTTGTGTAAACTTTAACTCTAAAGTTTACACCTAGCCCCTTAGTAAGATAGGGAAAATCTTAGGAGTAAGGTTAAGGGTCATTGTAAATGCATGAATTACTTTTCAGTGAGGAGTGCAAAAGCTCATCACTTGTAGCTAAGATTCCTTTTGGTTGACCTATTACAATTGCTTACCATCACTAGAGCTGTTCCTCTTTGCCTGCCTAGCACAAGGACCAATGTGAAGGAGACTGGTTTACCACAGTGAATAGTCCTGTAATATGAATGAAAAGAAAAAAGTGCAGAATTTCATAAGAAAAGAGACATTTGGACCAGAGTGCTAGATAGTGTAGCAGGTAGGACTCTTATTTTGCATGTAGCTCAACTCAGGTGGATCCCCAGCACGCATATGATCACCCAAACCCAGCCAGGAGTGATTTCTGATAACAAAGTCAGGAGTAAACCCTGAGCACTGCTGCGTGAGGCCGAAAAACCAAAAAGTTAGGAGAGAGTCAAAGAGAGTTGGTGAAATAGTTGAAAACAAATACTGATACTTTCATAATTTCACCATGGGAGAGTCTGGTAAATTATTTCTTATATTTAGAAATAGTTGCAAGATAAAGGTTATTTTAGACCAAGTATTATTTGCCTCTGTGTGTATCATGAGTCTTTATTTGCAATTTTAGAAACTATATTCACTATTCACTTTATAAAATACTGATAATAAACTTCTTTAATACCCATCTACTCTTTTAACAATGTATGCAATAACATTAGTCTTGTCACACTCAGTTTTTAATGCTGATGGCTTATTACTCACACTTTGCTATTTGATTAATGACTGAAACTTCAAAAAGTACTATCTGTCCATAGGAGGAAATGACTATGACTTGCACAATCAAACCCTAGACATATAGTAGTCAAGAGTCTTCCTTTAGAAGAAAGTCACTTCATCAGTCTTTCCACACTTCTACAAAAGTTAGAACACCAGGATGGAATATGCCACAAATAAGTATTGACTGAGATGTCTTCTTCACTTGCAAATCACATACTTGAAAACTGCCCTGCCTTTAAAGAGTGAGGCAATGCCATCTTCCTTAAAACAGTGATCAAATTATGTAATTTTCTAATGGGTATACAAAAATGTCGGAGGACAATCCAGTAATATTTATTACGGCTAATATTTAGTATCCCTTTCAAGAAAAGGAGAAATAACAGGCCTGGAGAGGTAGTTCAGCAGGGTGGTTGCTTGCCTTGCCTGAGGCCGACCCAGGTCCTACTCTCAGCATCCTAGGAGCCCTGCCAGGAGTCAGCCCTGAGAACCACCAAAACCAAAAGGAGACAAAAAAAAATCTGGTTTCAAATGAATAAGATGAAGATTTATTTATTTGGTGCATTTTGAAGTATATGGATAATATAACAGAACTTTCATATCAGTTTTTAATCATGTGGTTTGATCTCAAAGTTTTACTATGAAAGAGTCTTTTTTTCAAGCAGAACTTCCCTGGGCTGCCTCGGCAGAAAACCTCTGTTGTAGCAGCTAGTTGAGTAAATTGAAGAGGCAGAGAGAGGAGAACTCACAAACTAAGGAAGCAGACCCCACAAGCTAGACTCTGCACTTTGTGTAATTGGCACAGAATGACAGAATGGTTTATTTACATTCATAAAACACTTCTAGTGCCCTTATTAACTGTAAGCTTCCTGTGGGCCAGCCCTAAGACTTTAATAGATGTATAAGGAATACTGTAGACCAAATAATAGCTTTGTCCTACTTCTTTCTGAAGAGAAATAGCTCTTTCTCATAACGTATCTGCACACACATTGTTACAAACTATCGAAAAACAAAAAGTGATTATCTTGAAAATTTGGTATGCTATATTGGTTTGTGAACCAGGCTTTGTCTAGAAAAGAAAACCATACTAATAAATCATTGCAATTGCTCTGACTGTAGGTCTTTAAAAGAATGCTATCTGAGCATTTGTTCTTCATGCGTTTCCCTATCCATTTTGTTCTCTTCCAGGATTAAATCTCCCAGATCCTTTGCATTACATCAGATCACATATTCATTCCAAGAAAAAAAGGAAGGGCACATTATTTAAATGTACAGGTTTAACCTAAAATCTTAAATAGAACAAGTCATCACCAACGTTTTATTTGAAAATGTCAAGAATTTTTGGAGTGCAGTTTTGTAGCACCAGGAAAAAAAAGGCATCTTCTGCAAATTCCATGTGTAAAGAGGTGGATGAGGATTAACCTAGAGCTGTGGCAGCTGAAGCCCCCTGCTGTGTGATGATGCAAATGGCATCTCAGGCCTAATGGGCTCTGCAGCAGAGGATGGAGGAACACACAGAAAAGCAGCCTTGAGGCTGGAGTGACGTGAGAAGTCTTTGCACAGCTTGTAGTGGACATGAGACATACTTTAGCTTGTGGCAGCTAGAAATAATGCAGAGAGCATTTGTAGTCATGTGAGTTCTTAACAGAGCAAAAGAGCGAATACAAATTTTGTTTAGAGATTAGCGAGATACATAAATCCTAATAAAAATGATCAACATTCCTGTAAAATGAATGCTGGATATTTTATTGCCTTGCAAGCTATCAGGAACACGTGTCTCTGTAATGAAGATGAGTAATGAGGTTAAAACAGGATATCTATGCAATTCACATGTGTTTGACCCAGTAGCTGCTGGGCTGGAAAATAACCCATTATTCTTCTTTTTGTGAGAAAGGAGTCAGGCCACCCTAGATCCCCACACTTAAAAAATTCTTATTAGAGCATTTCCAGTATTATGAAATATAGTTGTTTTAGGGAAAATAACTGTTCGGTGTATGTTCACATAATTTAGTGCCACAAAGTATAATTTATTACATCGAGCCAATATGGAATATTTCCTTTCTGAAGAGTACTCTTTATCACGCAGGCAAAAGCTTCAAATAAGTTCCATTAAAAAAAAAAAGGAAGAGCTGTTAGTAACTTATCTGCAGTAACTTATCTACCGCTGGAACTCTGACGATCATAACTAATATAGCTTGGTTTACTTTGATTCCATTTACTACTGAGGAAAATAATGAACATATTTCTTGTATTGATTTTTATTTTGGAAAAAAATGAGCCCTGTTGGTCCTGTTAATGTTTTCAGTAGATTTTTAAAGGAAAATGAAGTAGTCCTCATCTTAGAAATCTTAGAAAGTGTTTGGCAAAATTTGGTATCAGTTAAATATTAAAAATGTTCAAACAACAAGGTAATTACTTAGCAAGAAGATTTTCCCTCAATTATTTCCTTCTCTATGTGCATGTATAGAAAAGTTTAAAGTATACAACTATTTTTAGTTCTGAGGGAAATATATATAATTTTAAATAATTAGAATTTGGGACTCTCAGGGATGAATTGTGAGTAAAAGACAAGCTCTTTCTTTGCACTCAATTTCTTTAACCCTTTTAACGAAAGTTTAAAATGTAATTTTTGGAATATGTGTTAAATCTTAACAATGATTCATTTCTCCTCTTCGAAAACACACACAGCCAGGTGTGTATCATCTCAGAACCTGCAAAGAATTTTAGATTGATGCTTGATGTGTTGTGCTTGTGAAACTGCGTGATGAAAACTAAAGGTACCCATGCAAGCTGAGGGTCCATGTTAGAAGGGGGACTCGGCCCTAGAGAGAACCAGTCATTCATTAGTCACATTGTATTTTAGCGGTCTTTGAAGTAAATATTAAGACAGTCGTTATTGAACATTGGGGGGATAACTCTTTCAGAGTCAGCAAATAGTTTTCACTGGAGCAGTTGAACTGTCATTTAGCCATTTGAATGCTGAAGGTGTGGCACTTGTTAAACATACGGGGTCTGGGTACTGGAGTCTCAGGTCATTAGGTGTTTCAAAAATGAAAAGTAAGCACTCATTGCTTTGGGAAACTTTAAGGTCTTAACACTGTGTGATGAGACAGTGTTAATCATATCAGATTCCAAAAGTGCTTTTGTAGGTCACATTGACTTCCTAAAATTTTTATGTATAGGAGGCTGGTTTGTTTAGTATAACAGTGCATTGTTGATCTAAAGTCATCTCTGAGAGTGGAGTGAGAAAGCACCTTTTCTGATAAGGATGTGCTGCCCACTGCCAAGTGTATAGCTGTTACATTGATTCATTGTAATTTATAAAGCCAATTAATTTGTTCCTGTAAGGATATATTTTTAGCTTCCCTGCTAAAATTGTTTTCACCTAAAAATGCAAGTGCCTTCTCTAATGCCCATTTCACCGACAAGGACTAAAATTAATAGTATGTAAAGTATCTTAATAAATTTATCTTATTCATCTAAATTCATTTATAATAGTTTATATCTTCTCAGGCAGGGGCAAATGATCATGATAACTGTGCATTCCATTCATTCTTCTACTGGCTTTTCAATCTTAAGTAGAGGATTTATGTTAAAATGAGGGATGATTACAATATTTATATTTAGCAGTAAATAAAAGCATGTGTGGTAAGCTTCTGCTTTGTCAATTCATTACTGCTATCTCAGTTTATGTTCTGAAGTTGAAATAGTAACTAGCTTTCGTTACATTCTCCAAGGATAAAATACCTTCTCTCCACACCTCAAACCTTACTTACACCGTGGATCATGCTACCAACCTAGAAGACACGTTTAAAATAATAGTAGGAAATAAAAAAGAGAGAAAGGGAGATGGTCCTGAATACTTAGACATGAATTGTCTTTCACTTCTGAGGCCAGTATTTTTATAAGGATAAAACACATACAATGTGCTTTTAGTTGTTTTTGTTATTGTTGCAATTTTTTGGTGAGAGTTCACCCTCTTAGTCTCCTAATAAAAATGGCAAAAAAAAAAAAAGGAGGGGGGAAGGAATGTGAGTCAGGCAGCCAAACACACACACAAATGCCTGGCAGAGCCTACTAAATTAGCATATGCTAGGCTGAGTATTTCCCTCTGTTGTTACATAATCCCTTTCTAATACGAAATTAGTTCTCATACTTAACCCTTTCAGGGGATTTTGAATTTACCCACTGCTACATATTTATTTTGCTTCATTTATTTTCTCACAAATTGCTCAAATCATCTATTGAGAGGCTTTTATGTCAAATTCTTTTTTTCCCCCGACTTCACTCGGTATACAAGTGTTCCATTCTGTGCCCAACTTCAGGATTCAAGAATCAACTTTTCTATAGCTTTCACTGAGAGAACCTAATTAGCATTTTAGGCTCTTTTTACTCATGTGCAGCTTTCTTTAGAAAATGTATTAGTTCTATGAGGTTCCCCTAAGGATTCATAATACTCTAGTTTGTTACATGTACTGTGATATTCAGTGTGCCTTAATTATGCACGTGTCCTCATTTCAAAGCCTTTTCAGGGATCATGTGGGATAGAACAGGGGTTTGGCTGTAAGTTCACTGTCATGTATTAATGTGTAGGTGGTATTCAGAGAGGGATGCTTCTGAAGGCAATTATATATCTATGTCCCCAGTATAGCAAGCAGTTACTCCCATTCTACACTTACTAGTTACTCTGCCAAGGCAGGATGAAATTCACCATTGTGATGCATAATACAGTATCTGTTATTTCTAAATAGTTCTTTGCTCTGGGAATGAAATAAAATAATTAGTGAAAATGTGTATCCCTTATCCTGAATAGGGATTGTTCCTTTCACTCTCCCAAACAAAAAAGAGAATCAGAAATTGTTCCTAAATCAATACTCTATTCCCTAACTAGCCTGTTAACTGATTTTGCTACTGTGGGATCTTGAAGTTATGCTAGTTATTATGTGAGGCTATAGATTTTTAGATAGTATTAATTGCTTGCACTCTGAATTGGCTGGCAAATGTCAGTGCGTTGCCAAATTTGAGACTTTAGTTTTTCAGTTTTTGTCTTGGATGCAATTTGGACAACTGTGAAAGTGGATAGCAGCAGAATGAGAGAAAGAGAGATTTTAAAAATAAGGCCTTCATTTGAGAAGAGCTAGCTGCAAGAATGGTCTCATTAAGTACTTGTCACCATTTATAAGGGGCATCATTTTCTACATCACAGGAGTTTGAGCCTTCTCTTGCATTAATTGTACCCATTGACTTACTAGTATTCTGTGTGTATTACAACATTATAACTGTAGGTCTAATTGATAAATACAAATTAATGTTTTTCTTTATGGCTATGCTGTAATAAGGATAATACTAAGCAATTTCTTAATATTATCATGCACACAATTTACTTGAAACTTGATGGCACATTTTATTCAAAGGCCATAATAATACAGTAATTGTAGCTTTAAAGTACCAATGTCCAGTTATTCAAGGTGTTTATTATTATAAAAAACTATGATCAGTATCTGATATATTTCTTTTAGTGGGATAAAAGAAAACTCGCTACCCTTTGTTATTTTATGCATTTATGTTTTCTTAGGCCATTAGAGAACCAAGCTTTTTATTTTTTCTCTGGCGTGATCTGTCGACCTTCTTCCTATATTTTTATTAAAGAATTTCTAATGTTTGCTGTTTGTTTCCTCTCACAGACTAAATAAAGCCCCTAGAGGACAGTGTTTTAGTCTTTATTTTATTTAAAATGCCTAACTCATCTAGTCCTTGTCTTTTTAAAAAATGGTTTTACTTTGCTGATTGATTAGTTCTCTTTCTATCCACTTAGTCTTGACACATCTCTTTAATCTGATCCAAATAACATTTAAGTATTTATGTTATAGGTGCCAAAATGCCAATACAGCATTCTGAATAAAATAAATATTTTCTATGAATCTCTGCTTTAGGGAGAAAACAAAAATGGGTACTAGAAAACACAAGCAATTCCCACTAATGGTTTTCTTTCCAAAAATGTGTAGTCACAGGGCAGTCAGTTAAAATTTGAATGTAGGAAAATTTGTCTTGTATGCTTAAATTTCTAATAACTTTGATCATCCTAAGTTGCCTAATCTTTTTTTCTGCTCTTTATAAAGATTTCCATCCCTAGCCCTCACAGAATTTCCTGATGACTTTGTGTAACCCTAAAGCCAAATCATCTTATTGTTGTATTTATTGAAGCTGATATTTCCGGATAAATGTATGAACAAAAAGGAATTGCAAACTGACCTTGATCTGCCAGATTATCAGTATAGTCTGACCTGCTTTTGTTATGGCTAAGCATAGCATAAGGGTTCTCTGAGTAGTCCCTAAAATATGTATTCAAGGTTCATTTTCAAATAGCCTTTAGAGATCCTATCCATTTTATTTGCAAGGGATTTTATAGAAAAACCTAAATATTGGTATTTTTTTTTAAATGCTTAGTCATACTTGTGCGATTGAGGACACATGCTTTCTATGGCTGAATTTTATTTTATTTTCCTTTTTACATTTTGAAAGAAAGTGGAGTTTGGATAGGAATATTAACTGCTTTTTTTTGAAGAGGATTTTTAAGAGGATTTAAATACAGAACTCCACAGGAAAAGACTTTCTATAATTCGTAGTGACTCTCTTTCCACAGAGAGAGTTCTAAGAATGGTTTTTCTAAAAAGTCCCAGTGAAATGTAGCTTTTTCTTAAAAGTCATATCCTTGTTCTCTTCAAATTAAAAAGAAAATCAATTTCCCTGATGTCATTTGGATTTTTGACTCTTTTGGAACTCCTGGCATTTAAAATAGACTAGAGTATCTGCGTTCAGTTTTACCTGACATCAGGTGCTGAAATTGTCACCCTGTCATCCTTAGGTGCAGAATTCTTTTTAAGAAATAAATATCCAAAATAGCTCAGTTTATTAAGTACCATTGCTACTTTAGAGTTGGTATTAAAAGATGTACTCTCCCACTGCTAATGTTAGAACTGACATCTTTGTTTATGCTAAAATATGAGGGTCTCTAAGATCCAACAGCCACAGAACTATAGCTTCTTTCTTTAATGTGGATTCTGTTAGGACTTTTTTATATTTCAGACACTGTTGAACATAGAATTTTTGTTGAACTGTTACACTATTTGGTAAAAACTAATTTTAATATGTTATTGAGTCTTGTGCATTGTTTGGAGGCTATTCCTCTAAGTCTGTGGTTAGAAGTGCCATTCTCTGTTTATATGTAACTGATAGTAAATGAAACACAAAATGTGAGGTAGAGTCACACCTTTGTATTTCACAATACTTTGTCATAATGAAATTGCATTTTCAGTTTCATATACAAAATCTTTATGTGTTTCTGGAATGCCAAGCAGTTTAGACAATATTCTTATCTATCGCATCATCACATTTAAAATATCTATGTTTATAATAATATTCTCCTTATAGAAAGATTTTATTCTAATGAACCTAAAAAAGATTTTGTGTGTTAGTTAACATTTACAAACATTTTTGAAGCTCACATGAAATATATAGAGGTTAGTTTGATGCCCACTGACTTCTAAAATTTATTTTATACTACCAATATACGATGTGCTAGGTAATAGCTGTGTTGGAAAACGTAAGTTTTCCATATAATTTAATTTTTATGGAATGGTTAAAATAGAGGTATTGGTTATGAGAGGAATTCATAGTTTTTTAGAGGTCTGAGATAGGTCATTAAAGTTGCATTTACTTTAATATTTTTGTTTTCTTTGACTAATTTTATTAAATGTACATGGACATACTCGATCAAATAAGAGCAGATTACCCTTGAAGACAATGACAGCCTAAAACTACATTTTGTAACAAACCACCTGTGTTTGATGCATGGGTGTGGGCAGATTGGGAAGATAATAATCTTTTTACTATTATGACTTTTAATAAGATGACAGCAGATTTGACCAGGCACTAGGGGCATTTTCTTCTTCACATCATTTAGATCAGAGGTTCCCACTGCCTTTTCAGAAAAAAAATAAGAAAAAAAAGTCACCTAGTGCCCCTCTGGAATTCTGCCTTCTTTAAGCCAACAAGCAGAAAACATCCCTCAGTTGCAACAAAGCTACCGTGACTTTCTCTAGATTGTGCCAGAATGCCCCAGGCATTGAGAACATCCACTGTGGGAAATAGTAATCTAGGTAGAACAGGGTGAGAGTGGGAAGTTGCTTGGCGCTAGAGGAATAAATAATAATAAATGTCACTAATCCTTGCAAAGAATCCAAGCAGCAACCACCCAGTGCTAATATCCTTTATAGTATAACGAGAGTTTGTTGTTTTCTAGAGGGGCATGATATCAGTAAACTAATTCAGAATGATTTTGAAAACTGTTCAGTGGCAGCAGTATAATGGTAGGATGCAAGGAACCCGATTTCTCATTTAAGACATGCCACTATTGGGGCTGGAGCAATAGCACAGCAGGTAGGGCGTTTTGTTGTTTTGCACACGGCTGACCCAAGTTCAATTCCCAGCATCCCATATGGTCCCCTGAGCACCGCCAGCAGTAATTCCAAAGTGCATGAGCTAGGAGTAAACCCTGTGCAACGCTGGGTGTGACCCAAAAGGAAAAAAAAAAGACATGCCACTATTTTATGCATTTACTTGATTGTATCCATATGGGACTCATTGAGTGATGCTGACTTCGGGTCCTGAGACTGGTGTGAGTCCTGACAGTGCAGTGCTTGAGCAGGTGCAAAGGTGCTTGAGTGCTCAGCATGCTGGCGAACATGCCTAGCAGTATGTGGAAGGCCATGAAGACTTGGGGGACCAAACTCGATCCATAGTGTGTGACAAATGTACTTTGCCACTTTCACTCCATTTCAGAGTCCATGCCTCTCTTTTAGAGATTGTGAGCAAGTTAATTCTCTTGCAGATCAGTTTCTTCTGACTTTACTACTAGAAATAAAGTTTTCTCCTTTTCCTTTACACGTAAAGAAATTTGATAACAACTGTGCACCCTTAAAATGGCTCTTGCAAAATTTATTTTTAATTTTTTGCCCATGCATTATTTAGTATTTAAAGTTTTTATGCATTTAAAGGCAATTTTATTTTGCTACATGCATCCAAGTAAGTATCAGATATTTTTCTTTCCTTATCATTAAGTTTTATGAATTAATTTTGTACCTATCGGCCTGAGTTTGGCTCATGCATTATTTTAATATGCGTATCTATGTAAGTAAGAGCCTTTTCTTTAGAAAAGAAAAGAAAAGAAGATTTATGAATAATTTTGTATGATCCTGTTTGGATCATACGTTCTTCTTTCATGAAGTTATGTTCATCCAAATCACAACTTTGAAAATTAGTAAATTGTTGCTCTACTAGTCTTTTATTTGTTATTGGGGGGAGTGCTTTTGTTAGTGGGGGACACATTTATTAGTTGGGGAAAACTAAGGTTTTTCAAGCTTTTTACTTTTTTTCTTATATATGTTTTGTTTTGTATTGTTTTATGTTTTCACACCACACCTGGCAGTGCTCAGGACATTCTCCTGAGTATCACTCCTCACTGTGTTTGGGGACCATCTGGGGTTCCTGGGACGCAACTGAGGTCAGCATTTGCAAAGCCTATGCCTTACCTGTTGTACTATCTCTCCAGCGCTAGTTTTGAGTTTCATTTTTTTCATCCTCTGTATTCAATGAGGAGATATAAAAATGCCTACATTTGATTTTTTAAGTATGATTTTTTTCATTTTCAACAAAGGCAGTGTTGTAAATTCTTAATATACAAGTAAACAAGATATCTTCTAGTTTCTGTCCTTATGGAGCTTACATTCTAGTCGCTTATACACACAATGAAGTAATAGAAATTTGTAATGGACTATTTCTTACTTTCTGAAATAAAAATTCCATTATTCCAGTCATATCTTTTCAGTAATGACAGGGAAGGTATATGAGGAGTATATGAGAATCACTGATTAATCGATATTATAAGCCTCATTGCACTTTTTAACATTTTGTTATTTAAGGTTGGATTAAAGAGTTCTCATTTCTTCTAGTCGTTTATCTTGAAAACATTCTCAGTATGTTGCCAGTTTCTTTCCTTTTTTATTAATACAACTTGAAAGAAGCTGACAAGTGAACAAGAAATATTCAAGTATGCTCTGTTCTAACTGATTTGTTCAAGAGGATGATTCATTTAATTTCATAAAGGATCAGTGGGCCAGAACAGTAGATGACCAGGTCAGTGGAGGGAATGTAGGGGAGAAGAGGTCTGTGAGAAGGATCTATGTAACAAGCAACAATATTTAGTTTTTCAGAGCTGAAGTTCTGCTTGAGCAATTCTGATGTTACCAGCGCCAGTCACTTAAAGAGCTGCTGATGCCTTAGGGAAAACATTTTTAAAGTGTCCTAGCAAAAAACAATGTTCCTTGTACTGTGTCATATATATTAAAAATCTGTCCCTTGCTTATATTAGAATACAGTGTGCCTGATTAAAACCTGTATAGGTATAATAGAGCTTTGTCAGAGTGCCGATTAAATGTTCTTCCTGAAATCGTTAACTCCTGTTCAGTATTCTCTGATCTTCTCTGAATATGATTGAAATATGAATCACCCAGTAAACAGGCTAGAGAATCGATGATGAAGACACCATTTAAAACCTTGAGAAATATATAATTAATTTTCTGTACAGCAATTAAAAATCAGAGAAAGATTTTTAGATGACATCTTATTGTTTCCATGGCTATTTAACTGTGATAGATTACTCCAATGTGCAGTTGATACTATGTTTCTCGTAGATTATATAGTATTTCCAAATGTTATTCTTTTTTGGCCAGTGGCATCCTCAGTGTAGATGGCAAATATATTGCAGAATCTATGTAAAAAAATATGCAATTTGGAAATCAGAATGAAGGTGGTCCAGAAAGTATCCTCTGTTTACAAACGGTTGTATGGATTACATTCAGTAATACAGTGCACAGCTGGAAAAACCTCAGACTTGCGATTATCTTTCATTTGGTGTCCTTTTATTTTAAAGGAAACTTTAAGATGAAAGCAATTCAAATAGATGTTCTTTTGCAGGTGATACTTTGCAAGGGTGTAGTTTTGTACTAAATGATTTTTTTCAGAAATACAGTTTTCCAGAAAGTCTGAGATACATACATATTTGGAAACTTTTGTAGAGGGAACTAGGTGGTGCTGTTCTGTCATCTTTGGGTCTTAGTGACTTTGGTATTTTGCTCTATTCTTTAACACATTCATGTGACAGGTTCATTTTGATCACCTTGTGGCAATCAGGTCTACATTTATATAGACCTTGTATCTTTATTTTCAGCTTTACTTTTGAATAGCAGATGAGTTTTTTTCTTAAGCAGTACTATCCATCTGTATATATCTGTGTCTTTATCCACATCATTTGTAAGATTCATTTATAAGCTGTGTAGTTTATAGCTGTCCTTATATCCTTTATCATCTAGGATAATGAAATCTTAAGGTATTTATGAGCTAAATGTTTTTAAGACCTTTGTGCTCAGCTGTTTCATTTAACAAATATCTTACATATTTTGTGAGAATTTGAAGTGGTGAGATTTTGGTACAATTAGTTTATGTAACATACTATATAAGTCATAAAATGTCACAGACAATATAAGTTCAGCATAATAGTTTCTTTAAAATAATAAAATAGAATAAAACATTGAACAAGAGAAATCTTTCTCTTGAAATAAGTTGTTTGCTTTGCTTTCTTTTAAAAACGTGTGACTTTAGTTAAACTGTCAGTTTGTCTTTTCGTGTTTTATAATATTTTCGATTGTGCCTTCTAATGTACTTGGTAGTATCTGATCATCTGAAATAAAATAGCATATTCACACCTAGCTTACACCAAATTTTTTAATGTACAGATATATTTAGTATTCCATAGCTTTTATTAGGTTTTTTTTTATTTCTGTTAAGAATTATAGCCCTTTTAGGTACCTTTTTAATTTAAGGAATGTAGATGTAAAAAACTTAAAAGGACTGATGTTTTTCTTCATCAAACTTCATCTAGTGTTATATACAAACAACTGTAAGTTCTGTGAGAAAATGTATATACATTATTTCTCATTTAATAATTTTGGCTTGTTACTTATTGCATCATATATAAGTTTTACTTTAATAGAAAAGTGAATGTGAAGTAGTTTGTTATCTCTCAAATCTTTTATCTGGGGTAGACAGAATCAATACAGAATTTCAGAATAGATCTGTGGCATGTCATCTTACAATGCAGACAGATAATCTCTGAGATGAACATCTTCTAGACTAATAAACCTAAGTGAAAACATTGTGTAGACTTCTGTGCTCACCTCTGGCTCTTGAAATAAAATGGAAGTCACAAGGCTTAAAAGTTTCAAAATAAGAAACCATAATGGGGAAAATGGGTAGGAAATTCACAAAGAATATCTTAATTTTATATCAAATAAAAACTTTCTTAAAAGCATTTAGGTAATCCCATTTTATGCTACCATAAACTAAATACGTGATGAAAACTAATGATAAGTAAAAGAGAATGTTCACGTTATATGGAACGTATGCTTGTATTCTGAATGTTTTATATATATATACACAAATATACAATCTTATACTTTTAGATATGATCATTATAAGAGTGAATCTAGGAATAGGCAAATAAATTATGAAAAATGATCAGATTTGTCACTTCATGATAAAATATGCGGTGTATTTATAATAATGATGCTTTCTTTGAAAGTTGACATTTTGACAGTGATATTAATAAGAAAATATTCAAATCTAAAATATTAGATACTAAGACAATTAACTGACATTGTCATCAGGATCATTTTTAGATAGGCCTTTTGAAAATACGCAATACTTTAAGCATGATATCTTCCACTGTCTAGCACTGTCCTCCCATTGCTCATCAATTTTGCTTGAGCGGGCCAAATAACGTTTCCATTGTGAGACTTGTTGTTACTGTGTTTGGCATATTGAATATGTCATGGGTAGCTTGCTAGGCTTTGCCGTGCAAGTGAGATACTCTCGGTAGCTTGCCGGGCTCTTGGGGAGGGGCGGAGGAATCAAACTCGGGTCGATCTTGTGGGCCGGTTGCAAGGCAAATGCCCTACCCGTTGTGCTATCGCTAGAAAATACGAAATTTATAAATGGGTATATTTCAAACATGTTTTTCTCCAAAATATTTAAAGACTACAGGTAATTTTAATTTCTTTGATATTGTAATTACAGAAATCTATTGTAGTTCTGGTGACTGGATATTCTTTTAGTGGTAAAAGTTCAAAGGAGTAGATAAATACATATCTCTGGCAATATACATTCTTTTTTAGCCTGAGACTTCAGAGTTAACATCAAAATAATTTCCATAATTTCTAGTGTTTTTTTTTATTTCTTGGAGATCTACTTTTAAAATAAAAGAGACTTCTTTACAGCAAGTTTTGATGAAGATTCATCTCAGAAAATAGCAGCCATTGACTGTTCATAAATCAGTGCCAGTGAACAGATTATTTGGTATGTCCTTTTTTTTTTTTATCCCAAGAGCTTCACCGTATCTTTCCAAATACTCCTTGGGAAACTTCAGTAGAGTTTCCTTTTCATCTTGCCATGTTTTATCAATGATGAAAGATTTATATCTTGTTGGATCTAAAGGTGTTTTTCACTTTACAAGGTAGCATAAAGAAAGCAGCAATAACAACAATAAGTAAGGAATTTCTGGGTTTTATTTGACATCAGGATAACAGAATAGGTGAAAAACTCAGAAAAGAAGTAATAGAAATTAAGAGAACAAAAACACTTGTCTAATGGAGAACATAACTCTAGACATCTAATTTTAAATATGTTTGTCTGCATTATAAGGATGTAAAATATAATTTCCAAATAAAATTATAGTTGATACCAGTTAATCAAGGCTTTATTGAAACTATAGGTACAACATTGTACATGATAAAAAACAGAACTAAATAATAATTTTATGCAGCATGTCCAGCAGGTAATTTTAGTGGGACTTCACAAGTAATAAAGAATTCTAGTGCTGTACAGAGTAAAATTGATACAAATCATGGGTGACTAAAATAAGCACAATGAATAAACCTCGAGAAAAATATTTTAATGCAGACTTGATTCATTCTTAATACAGTTAATGCACTGCTGTACATCTTCTCGTGATCTGAGAACTTGCCCCTGTTTGACAACAAGATCAAATTTGTTTTGAAATTAGTATTCTAGTCCTTGTATGTTGGCTTTAATAGGAGTGGATGTGATGAAGTACAATAATTAGGAAGAGCTTGTGTTTTTCAGGTCAGTCCCAGGAGATGCTTTTGTTACTGTAGGTTGGCAGTTTATAAATTGTTAACTTTTCACAGAGTATCTAATGACTGGTTACATACATTCAGAGGTGGGAACTGGAGAGATATTCTGGCAGGTAGGGCATTTATTTACCTTGCACCTGGTCAAATTCCAGCCAAACTGGGCTGGAGCAAAAGCACAGTGAGTAGAGCTTTTGCCTTGCATGCGGCTGACCCTAGTTCGATTCCTCTGTCCCTCTTGGAGAGTCCAGCAAGGCAGAACCTGGCAAGCTCCCCATGGTATATTCAGTATGCCAAAAACAGTAACAACACCTTTCACAATAGAAATGTTAGAGCAAACGGATGAACAATGGGAAGATAGTGCTACAGTGCTGGTCAAACTGGGTTTGATCCTCAGCATTCCATATGGTCCCCTGAGCACTGCCAGCAGTGATCCCTGATTTTGCAAATCCAGAATTAAGCCCTGAGCACTTCTGGGCGTGACCAGCACTGGGGGACTAGAGGTGTGTGTGTGTGTGTGTGTGTGTGTGTGTGTGTGTGTGTGTGTATGTGTTGGGAGGGGGAGGAGGTGGGTTGGGGTTGGGGTTTGGGTGAGAGTGAGAATTTGTAGCAAAATCAGAGGAAGGTTTGAAAAAAGCTCTGCTGTACTTAAGACTGAAACAGTATCTCATTTCAATTTTAATTGAAACTTTTTTCATAGGCAACATATTGTAAATGGAAAGTACATGGATAGGGCATCAAGAATTAAGTTTCTGATGAGTATACCACACTCTCTGTTCCTCTGAGAAGTAGCTCAGCTCTCTGCTGCTCTTTTCAGTACAGATCTACTCCAAGATCCTTCCGCTTTGAATACTGACTCTGGTTCAGTAGTTAAAATAAAAGGATAGACTTTGCACAAGTTAAAGTATGACTGTGTTTTGGCTTTTAAGTAAAAAGTTTTAATTAGATAAGTTGTTATACAGTGCCAAAACACATTTCTAGTACACATAAAATTCTATTTATGTAGATACATATGCTTTAAATGCATTTGGATTTTGTGTATATATATGTATATATGTGTATATATATATATATATATTCATATAGGACTGTAGCCCTGTCCTCCCATTGTTTATTGGTTTGCTTGAGCAGGCACCAGTAACGTCTCCATTGTAAGACTTGTTGTTACCATTTTTGGCAAGCTCCACGGGGAGCTTGCTAGACTCTGCCCTGCAGATGGGATACTCTCCATGGTAGCTTGCTGGACTCTCTGAGGGGGATGGAGGAATCGAACCCGGGGTTGGCCAAGTGCAAGGCAAACACCCTACCCACTGTGCTATCGCTCCAGCCAGATATATTATTGATATATCAGATATGGATATCGGATATGAACTGATATGATAACATTAATATGCAAATATATAAACCAATAAATTGATTGCTGTGATTCTTTTGCTCTCAAAGTGAATGTGCATATATAACTAATTCATAATATGTATGCCTTTTTGCCTTATTATCTATGAAGACATGAAAAATAAGTGAGGTCATTGAACTATAATATTTTGTAAAATACTTATGAAAGTAAAATCTTAAACTATTTATAGGAACTATCAATGGGATTTAAGAAAACTGAGGTTCCAGAAAAAGATTTCAATAAATAAATATAATGCTAAATACCATAAAAAGTTGCTTTTATATTCACTAAAGTTCAGAACAAATACAATGATTTTAAACTACTCCAAAGTGCCTTAGATTTTATGAGTTGATTTCCAGAAAGAACTACTATACTTTTGAATAGAGAGTACCAAAATCCTTTCTGGGTGTCTAAAAGGAAGCATGCATCCATCTTTATTGGATAATTTAAGTGTGCCCTGGAAGAGTACAGAATGCAGGGCCTCAAAACATGAAATGATACTTCATGAAAGCTGTTTGTACAAGTTGTAACCTTTTCAAAAGTTCACTTTTATCAAATACAGTTTGCTCTTAAGAAAGTCAAACTCCTTTGTAGAGGATGTTACTAAATATATGCTGCATTGATTATTAACTCAGAGAGGATTTCCTAATAACCTCTAATCACACAAAGAGTTAAATTCCATTCACTTTAGAGAAAGGCAATTGCAGAGTGTTTATAGGCGATTCAGAAGGTCAGCACTCAGACTAATTCACCCCCAGCCCCAGATGCCTGATTAAGCTGCCAACACAGTTGCTTTCCTAGTCCACCAGAAAGTCAGCTGCAGCTGCGGAACATTTTCCAGCCCCCATCCCCACCGCCCTTCCCCATTCCCCCACCCATTGCTAAGCCTGTGGATTTTACAATTGCCATGGGAAAGACACAATTAGGAAATAAAATTCTGGGTGATGATGACCTCACTTACCGTATTAATGGATTTCAAATTAACTTATTAGGAATGGAAAAATATACACAGATAAGAGTTTTTTGCACATGTGCATGTTCTTAATTAACCCATCTAGTCACATTTGAAGATCTAACATGGTGAGACTATCTTACAGACTGGGTTCTGTCTTATTTGTTTGGGGATTCCTAGTAATAGAAACAGCAGTAACCTTTACCATTTTATGTTATATTGTGATCTGCAGTAAGAGACATGTAACCACAGGTAACAGGTGTAGAGGTTGGTAGATGTTGTATCTTTGAAATTACATGGGATTTGGATCCTGATCTTCTTTTGCAGTGTAGGTTATGGCAAGTGATTTTAGCTTCTAAACTCGAGATGCTTTCCTTGAGAAATGACATTGTGATATTGGTTTCAGAGAATATTGTAAAGGTTAATTATCAAAATAAAATGCCTGGAATGTGTCCAGAAATTCTTCGGCATTCAGTGAAGTATAGAGAGATTGTGGGAGAAAAATAAAAAGAATTTGTTATTTCTAAAGTTTGCCAGTTATGTCTGCAGAATTTTGAGTTGGATATTACTCAAATTTCAAAAATTTCAAAAATTTTTAATAGGACATTAATATGAATCACATGTACATGCAATCTAATGTACAAGAGTGAAGAACTCTGAAATTATTACAAAACTGGCTCAAAGAATACTGTACTGCACTACACTGTCCTCCCATTATTCATTGATTTGTTCGAGTGGGTACCAAACAACAAATTGTGAAACTTGTTATTACTGTTTTTGGCATATTGAATACATCACGGGTAGCTTACCAGGCATTGCCCTGTGGGCGAGATACTCTTGGTAGCTTGCCGGGCTCTCCAAGAGGGGTGGAGGAATTGAACCCAGGTTAAAGTATACATAGCATATTTTTTCTTTCAAAGTCTAAGGTAATTTGGATAGGAGCACTGGAAAAAAAATGAAGAAACAGGGAGGTATATATCAATTTATAATTCCTGAATAAGCATTGGGAAAAACGTTTCTGTGAGGTATTCCTTTTTTTTTTCTCTCTTTGGATCACACCCGGTGATGCACAGGGGTTACTCCTGCTCATGCACTCAGGTCCTGGCAGTGCTTGGGGGATCACATGGGATTATGGGGTGCTTGGAATCGAACCCGGGTTGGCTGCATGCAAGGCAAAAGCCCTACCTGATATACTATTGCTCCAGCACACTGTGAGGTATTTCAACAGCAGCGCTGGAGAAATATCTCATAGGGCTAGTGTTCATGGGCTGCATGCCTAAGTCCAGAGTTGACCCCAGTATAACATGGTTCCCTGTGCACTGCCTATAGTGACTCCCAAGCACAATGCTGCCCATAGTACTTGAGCACTGCTGGTGTGAGCCCCACAATAAAGGATTTACCAGGAATATAATTTAAAAAGTCTATGCAATTTGAAGAATCTATGCTTTGGAGACAAATTGAAGAGAACTTCTGTGAGTGTAGACAGCTTCTGTTTGCCTGTTTTTCATTTTCTTAAATTTCTCACACCTTCCCTTTCCCCTCCTCTTCCTAGTAAATCATAATATATTGTAAAGGCTGACTTTGTTGTAGGTATTAACTGTATTCCTGGAAAGAGTCATCTTATTTTTGTCTGAATGGATTTCAGAAACTCGATGAAACCAAATGTCAACAGCATAGCCAAAAATGTACTAACCAAGCGGATGCTGTTGCCAAGATCTTCAGGGTGATCACATTCTTTTGCTTTTCTGGTTTCAAGTTCAATTTCATTTTAATAGCAGACATTATTTTAAACCACAAGGGGAATGCTGCACACATTTTATTTGAACTCCTGTTTTAAGTATGGTTTACAGGAAATCTGCCACTTTAAAACTGTGTCAATTTAAATAATCTGATAAAGTTTTTAAATAGCCACTGGAGAGCTTTCTAGTTGACATACAATGAATGCATTTGGGATACCCAGATTTGACGTCTCCCTCTCTCACTGACATTTGCTTGAATAAGAACAGATGAATTTATATCTTTCTGATGTTACATTACAAAAATACCTCGACAATGAGAAAATAACTCTCTAGTCTTCATAATTTTCAAGGTAATAAAAATTTCACATTGTCCAGCTTTTTATAAACAGAATGAAATATGTATATGTTTCTAGGTATTGCCAAAAATGGAATTCATGTTTAGTACTCCAAGACTAATATAGAAATTAATTAAAATAACATTTAAACTGTATATATTGATTCATGTAGATGGTCTTTACAAACTAACTATACAAAAAGTGAAAATTCAGGATGAGAATTTCCACCAAACATATGAACTAAAATTGGGTTTTAAATTTCTATTATGATATGTATACACTATGTAAAATTGAGTGAACATTATAGAAAAAGCAAAGAGATGTGTTTTTGGACTAAGGAAAGTTATAATTAGCTGCTTTAGTTATTTTGGACATATCTGTTAAGTACCATATATAATGCTGAGAAAATATATTTACAAATGTATTATAAAATATAATATTTTTGTTCTTCTCAAGCATGACTCAGAGACTAATTCAGATAGCTCATAGGGCTCTGGAAGATATGCTTTGCATGTAGGTATTCTGAGTCTAACACCCTGGCACTATGTGGTCATCTGTCTACTGCTAGGAGGGTCCTTGAGCATGGAGTTAGGAATGACCCCCAAACCAAACAAAATCAAATCACACCACAAAACAAAACCCAAGAATTATTCAGGATAAATATATGAAATAATACTGCTAAATGATAATTGGTACTGAAATAAAGATATAAATGACAATGCGTGACATTTTTGTATGTCATTTTAATTAGAAGATTTTGATACCACTTTTCAAGTCCTGGGAATTTTGGAATAGTTGTTCTTCTACATATTCTGTGTGAGTCTTAAAGATTTGATATTTATTTTCTGTTTTATATTTGTTGTGCTATAAATGTAAGAACACTGAAATGATCTTTGAGTGATTCCTTATGTTGCATTAAAATATGTTGCCGCTTGCATCATTTTTTTCTCATATTTGCTATGCAAATCCCAAATAAATAAATCCCAATAAAGCAAATAAAACAAATCCCAATGAAATCACTTTGTTTCTTCTTTTGAAGACTTGCTGTCTATATTTTTTGTTCATTAAAAGCACAGATTTCATCATTTCTGTACAGGAATGTAAATGTTTACTCCTATGACTAGGCTTCCACAGATGGCTATTTTTAATAAAACAAACTTTATGCAATATCCACTGGCTATTTTACAGGGAAATTTGATGAAATAATACTAGCACATTGCAAAGAAAGCTTTTCGCTGTGCAATGTTCTTAGAGGTGTCAGAAATCATTGTCTACCTCCCTTTCTTTCTGCTGAGAGCCAAGCAGGGGATTAGAAAATGAAGAGAAGTGTACTGCACACAATGGACTTCAGTGAATATTATTGATGACTAGACACCTGCTAGGATGTAAAGGCATTTAATCCATATTATTTTGCCTTTTAACTTGTCAACTCAGACATGGCCGCCAGAAGAGTTTTCTGTCAAACATTAGCCTTACATTGCATTACAATTTCTATTTTTCATTCTTAAAATTTAAATATACGACACAATTGGGACTTCAAATAACAAATATTTTCACTCTCTGAAGAACTGCAAAACTGGATTGTCTGTGTATCAAAACATCTGTAAAGTGTAAAACACATCGCTGCAGTGATCAACATCCAAAAATTATATTTTATGGAAAAAAATTCAGTATTTTAAATCATCTTTGCACTTTAAACCTTTAGAGCTTCTTTCTTCAGATGCTTAATTATTGCCTGCTGCTATTGTAATGCTGAAAATGAATTTTGTCATTTTATTAATAATGCTATCTTTTTATGGGAATGTAGACATTTTTTCCAAATATGAGACTGAATTTATATTTCTAGAAGATAGAGATTGTTCATGCAATGCAAAAATCACTATTTCATGCCTAAGTCAGTATCTAATACACAGTAGAACCCCAGGATTTTAACCTTAAGAAATCCACTTCATCATGTGTTCAGTGAATATCAAATTTTTTTATTTTTAATTTTTTTTTAAATTTTAATTAGCAAAACACCATGAGGTAGAGTTGTAGATTTACAAACTTTTATACTTAGGTTTCAGTCATACAATGATCAAGTACCCTTCCCTCCATCCCTCCAGTGCCCATTCTCCACCACCAATGATACCAGTAGCCCTCCCCCACACACACCCTATCCCCCTCACCCCACCCTGCCTCCATGGCAGGGCATTCCCCTTTTGCTCACTCTTTCCTTTAGGGTGTTGTAGTTTGCAATAGAGGTATTGAGTGGCTATCATGTTCAGTCTATAGTTTACATTCAGCACACATCTCAAATCCTGAGCGAATCCTCCAAACATCCTTTACTTGGTGTCCTCTTCTCTGTCTGAACTGCCTTTTCCCCTATCATGTGCTGCCAGCTTCCAAGCCCTGGAGCAGACCTCCTGGTACTTATCTCAACTAATCTTGGGTGTTCGACTCCCATTCTGTTACTTTATATTCCTCTGATGAGTGCAGTCTTTCTATCTCTGTGCATCTCTTTCTGGCTCATTTCACTTAGCATGATACTTTCCATGTTGAACCACTTGTATGTAAATTTCATGACTTCATCTTTTCCAACAACTGCATAGTATTCCATTGTGTAGATGTACCAAAGTTTCTTTAACCAGTTATCTGTTCTCGGGCATCTGGTTTTTTTCCAAAGTTTGGCAGCTGGAGCGATAGTACAGTGGTAGGGCGTTTGCCTTACAAGCGGCCAACATGGCCAACCCGAGTTCGATTCCTCTGCCCCTCTCGGAGAGCCTGGCTAGCTACTGAGAGTATCTCGCCCGCAGGCCAGAGCTTGGCAAGCTATCCGTGATGTTTTCGATATGCCAAACACAGTAACAACAAGTCTCATGATAGAGATGTTACTGGGCCCGCTGGAGCAAATCGATGAGCAAATCGAACATTGCAGCAATAAACATAGAAGTGCAGATGTCATTTCGACTGTACTTTTTTTGCCTCTTTGGGATATATTCCCAGGAGTGGTACTGGGTCAAATGGGAGCTCAATTTCTAATTTTTTGAGAATCGTCCATACTGTTTTCCAGAAGGGCTGAACCAGTTGACATTCCCACCAACAGTGAAGGAGTGTCCCTTTCTCGCCACATCCGCGCCAGCATCGGTTGCTTTTGTTCTTTTCAATGTGGGCCAGTCTCTGAGGTGTGAGATGGTATCTCATTGTGGTTTTGATCTGCATCTCCCTGATGATTAACGATGTAGAGCATTTTCTCATGTGCTTTTTTGCCATTCGGATTTCTTCTTTGAGAAAGTTTCTGTTCATTTCTTTGCCCCATTTTTGGATGGGGTTGGATGTTTTCTTCTTGTGGAGTTCAACCAGTATTTTGTATATCCTGGATATCAACCCCTTGTCAGAGGTGTATTCGGCGAATATCCTTTCCCATTCTGTAGACTGTCTTTGTATTTCGGTCACTGTTTCTTTGGAGGTGCAGAAGCTTCTTAGTTTAAGATAGTCCCATTTATCTATCTCTGTTTTCACTTGCTCGGTCAGTGGCGTGGCATCTTTGAAGATACCATTAGCTTCAATGTCATGGAGGGTTTTGCCAACTTTGTCTCAATGTACCTTATGGTTTCTGGTCTGATGTTGAGGTCTTTAATCCATTTTGATCTTACTTTTGTACATGGTGTTAGGCAGAGTTCTGAGCCCAATTTTTGCATGTAGCCATCCAGTGATGCCAGCACAATTTGTTAAAGAGACTTTCCTTACTCCACTTCACATTACTTGCACCTTTATCAAAGATTAAATGATCATATGATTGAGGGGAGATGTCAGTGTATTCAACCCTGAAAATATTTTTTAACTTTACTTTTCTCACCTAGTTGTGTACTGTGGCTTCCTTTTTTGGCCTTGATGTACATTTACAATTTGATGCCAAGAGCACAGATTTGAAAAATGGGTTAAAATATGCTTAAATGCTATACAGACTAATAGGGACAAACAAATGCCTAAAAATTAGTGGTGATTAATCAAAATGTCTATATACTCAGAATGAAGTTGTTTCTCATATTATAGTTCTGTATTTTTTTATCTTTAATGATTGAGTTACTCGGATTTATAATGCTGTTAATGATGGTTTCATGTGTACATAATTCTCACACCAAATATATCACCAGAGTCTCTGCCTCTGTCCACTGTTGACCTCAAAGTGTCTTCATATCAGCTCCTTACCCCTACAAACTCAGATCTGTGGCTCTGGCTCTATTGACTCTAGTTCTTTGTTGCTATATTTCTGTGTGAGTTCAACTCCTATATCTGAAGGAGATCATTCTGTATCTATCCCTTTCCTTATGATTAACTATACTCAGCATGATAGCCTCTTTTCCTATTTATGTTGAGGCAAAGTTCTTGCTTTTGTCGTTTCTTGGAGCTGCATAGTATTCTGTTCATCAGTACTTGGGCACTTGAGTTGTTTCCTTATCTTGTGATATGTACTAAGTGCTATGATAAATTGGTGTGCACATCATATATTATATTTTCTAATTAATGTCTTATATTTTAGAATAGATGCCGAGAAGTTTTTTTGTTGGGTTATGTGGGCGTCTTCCTTCCTTCCTTCCTTCCTTCCTTCCTTCCTTCCTTCCTTCCTTCCTTCGTTCCCTTCATGTACTTAGTTCTTTTGTTATAAATTAACTATTCATATAGCTGACTAATTCAAGACTCTCCATTATGTTCCATAGGTCTGAGGGCCTATTTTTAATTCCTGTACCATATCATTTTTGAACATTCCTTGTTTTCATCTGTTTCCCACATTAGTTTACTAAAAGTTGTATTTGCACATGACAACCCAAGTCCAAAAACTCAGTTTATTATCCTTTCCATTCAGCTTCTCCCCTCCCAGACATCTGCATTTCTGGAAGTCTTCTCAATTCCCAAAAAGTCTATGCTAGAAAAACCACTTGGTTCTCTCTGTCACTTCTCTATCTCCCTAATCTTTCACTTCTGCATAGTCCACAATCCTTAATTCTTTGCCTTTCCTTTTCATTCTCCATTGTTAAAATATGTTCAAATTCTTATACCCCCTTCATCTGTACTTTTCCCACATTCATTCATCAATATACCTCCACATCCTTTACGTCTGTTATGCCATTTCTCAGTTCTATACATATTTTAAAATACAATGAACACATTCAGGTTTGGTCAAAAAGCTAGACAGGAGTTATGGTGCTTACCTTGGATACAGCTGACCCTAGTTGGTCCATGGCACTGTATTATAGCGCCCACACATATACCACCAAATACTTCCAGGAGCGATCTCTTAGCACTGAGCCAAGTGTAAGCTATGGACACCACTGTATATTGTTACCAAACCAAAAAAATATAAAGGAAAAAAATCCATATTACCTGCCTCTTCAAACGCTAATACCAACTACTGAGCATATCAAAAGGTATTTTGGAGGCTGGATAGATAATACAGTGGGAACTACACTTGCACACAGTCAACCTCCTAATAGTTATATCTGCCCCTTCCCAGACCTCCCAAAGATTGATACTGATTGTAGAACCAAGTACAAGCCTAGCTTTGTACTACCCCACTCTCCGTGCCTGATGATTTTACATTCTGCTCAAAATGCTAAACACTCACAACTACCCACTCTCTTGAGAGTCCCATTTTCATTCAACTCTCAGCATTTCCAAAAGCACATATATTTAAATGTGCTTTCACAGATTAAGTATTATTAGTTAGGCTAACTGTTTCATGTGGAACTCTAAGACTTGAAAGTAAACTGTTTTTGATGTCTGGAGATTTGAGTGTTTTAAAATGTTAAATTTAATTGGTAATAAGATTGTGAACCTACTTTTCTGTAGAAACCAGAAGGAAAAAGAATGAAACCAAAGGAAATAGTTATTTGGACTTTTGTCCTTGGGGTATCATACTCTGGCCTCAGGAATTCTTGTTCTAAGTGTGTGATTAGATTTTGATATAACTCTAGTACGTAAAGACCAAATTGTGACTTTTTATAGGTATTATATGCATGCCATTTTAATATTTTAATATTTAGTGTATGATAGTCTTTTATAACCTTATGAACTCTATTATAAGTAAGTGAGGTTAATGTATTCAAAAAAGGCATGGGCACTTCTGTTCTACACATATTTTAGTTCTCTTCAGTTAGATTTATAAAATGAGTCAAAATAAAGTTGATTAAAACTAGGCTCTAACATAGCATTTGAAAACATACCTTTGAAGTTAAACTAATAGTGTACGAATCATTTTAGTTTGTACTTTGTCATAGAGACTTTAATTCATTAAAATCATTTTTAATCATGGCTCATAAATGACATTTAATATAAGTGGTGTAGAAAATACATGTTCTTCAGTATTTCTATGATAAAAAAATGAAACATTGTGCTATGATATTTTGATATATACTTCACTATTCCTGATGTATAAAAAGTAAAACTTCATGTTGCTAAAAGCAAATTATTCTATAGCATTTTAGTTCTTAATAAAAGCAGTTATTTTAGCAGCAGTGCTGACCTGATAATTGCTAGTGGGTCTAAATTGAACGTACTTCAGTTAATGCATCAGTAAGTGATGTACCTTCAATACAATTAAAAGATTCTAATCTAACCTAAGAGAAGATCTTGTTCATATTGACCACTTTAAATTCAGACTATGATTTCATATTTTTAAAGCGACCCATGGCTTAGCTGACCCCATTAGTGGGATACAACTCTCCTTTGGCATACCCTGTTGATGCTGAATAAGCATTTCTGGAAGCCTTTGAATGAACCTCATCAGGCAACAACCATTGCCTAATTTCAGAGAAAAGGGCATGGAGTGAAAGACAATCAAGGCGTTTAACATGAAGACTCAGGAAATATTAGATTGAAGTGAAGGTGATAAGAAATTTATCAAGTAATGATAGCCATTCTATTTGAAACACGTTTGATCATTGTCTTTTTACTTGACCTGTAAATGTTTCTTCAAAAACATTTTTTCAGATTTTATCAGATCTTTGTACTGTTACTGTGTTTGGCATATTGAATACCTCACGAGTAGCTTGCCAGGCTCTACCCTGCAGGCGAGATACTCTCAGTAGCTTGCCAGGCTCTTCGAGAGGGGCGGAGGAATTGAACTTGAGTCGGCCATGTTGGCTGCATGCACAGTAACAACAAGTCTCATGATGGAGACATTACTGGGCCCGCTGGAGCCAATGGATGAACAATGGGAGGACCGTGACCATGACCGTGATCAGATCTTTGTAATCAGATTTGCGGAATTATTATGGTTTTTAATTACCCTTTTGTGCTGGAGCGATAGCACAGCAGGTAGGGCGTTCGCCTTACAAGCGGCCAACATGGCCGACCCGAGTTTGATTCCTCCGCCCCTCTCGGAGCCCGGCAAGCTACCGAGAGTATTCGATATACCAGACACAGTAACAACAAAGTCTCCAATGGAGACGTTACTGGGCCCGCTCGAGCAAATCGACGATCAACGGGAGGGCCTTTACCTTTACCTTTACCTTTTAATTACCCTTTTGTAATTTAGTGATTCATGCTGTTCTTTGTTTGCCTATATAACATTATCTGTGGGGACCCTGTCTTTCCATGTAGGACAGTTGTAGTTGTCCCACTTCACTGCTCACTACTCTTTTGGGAAACAATTATTAAATGAAAATAAGGGGCTGGAGCAATAGCACAGCGGCAGGGCATTTGCCCTGCACGCGGCCAACCCGGGTTTGATTCCCAGCATCCCATATGGTCGCCCAAGAACCACCAGGAGTAATTCCTGAGTGCAGAGCCAGGTATAACCCCTGAGCACTGCCGGGTGTGACTCAAAAAGAAAAAGAAAAAAGAAAGTAAAAAAAAATATTAAGTTAGGTCTAGCGGGTATACTAATGGGCTGGGAAGGTGTTGGATTTTGTCTGTAATGGATCTTGCATTTCTATTTAGTGAGTAGACATTAGGGAGATAATGAAGGACTTCTTAACTACTCACTATACACAATATCTATGGTGGGGCACTGACTGTATTTGGAGTCTATATTCATTGATTTTTCAGGGACAGAACAATCTCACTAGATTCTGGTGAGAGTTGGACTGTGTGGATGCATGGTGTAACTCACTCACCAAGATGCCCACATAAATGCTTCTCTTGATGTTTTTGCTGCAAAGTAGGGAGACACTGCACAAGAAACTCTGCCAGCCAGATGCCATTTTAAATTGCTGGTCTCTGCTTTTTTGTGTGTGTGCAATGCAAGGTAAATTGCTGAGTATAAAGGGTTTCTCTGCTAGCTGTGAAGGAGAACTAAAGTTCAGCTCCAATTCTCTTTCAAGAAAATATCTCTGATCCCTTGAATTTCTCTTCTGTAAGACTCCATCACAGTGTAGTACGTTTCACCAGAGTCTTCTTTGTATTATTAATGTAACTGTCTTGCCCACTAAATGACAGACCTTCTCAAAACTACTGTTTCAGTTTTACTCTTCTGTTATATAATCTACTTGCACTTCGTAGGCTTTCATTAAGCTGTGTGAATCACATTCAAATGAGTTAATCTGGCCTGCTTATGTCTGTTTTATAACCACGGTAGTATTAACTGTAATTATTAATGTGTGTTTATTAAAAGTTATGATGTATATAGAACTTTCCAAGCAGTCAGCAACTCGTATTTGTTTATGCCTAGCCCAGCTGTCTCCCAGACTCCCTAGACCATGCAGTGCTTCGCCATCTCCTAATGTACCACAACTGTTCTGTGATGCATCTGTTTCCCTAATTGGTGGAACTGATAAGGATAAATGAGCCCAGTTCTCCCCCTGCAGGGGTGTCTGTGCTGTCATAAACTAAGTGAACACTGCCTTTACCTGGGGATAGGAGGAGTGCTGTCTCTAGGGAGGGGCTTGTTTTAGAACTGTGACCATAGATAGAGTCTTCTCTCTCAACTCCTCTACATCCACCTTTCAACCTCCACATCACCAAGAACCAGGACTGTCACTGCTTTTTGCACTTCTGCACGATTTTCTGGAAAAGACATCTCAAGACATTTATTTCTCTCTTACAGGATGTTATAGTTAAATGCTGAATCTTGGTACCCTTTCATTTGACAGCAGTCTCTTTGGTAGACCTTTTTTTTTTCACAATCCTGTTTCCTTTTTTATTATGGTTTCTTTGGCTATATTGGTCAGAGGCCAATTTGTAGTCCATTTACTTGTATACTATTTTTGTAACTTCTAATTCCAACCGTCTTCTCTTTATACGCTCATTAAGAACCACAGGGTTTGTTGTTTTGGTTGTGATTTTACTGCTTTTCATGGGCTTTATCCTTAAAGCTTAACCTAGTCCCAAATTATTTCTTGCCATCATATAATTTATTTTTATTTTGATTACATTTTCTGAGTCACACATTTAAGAGTTATCTTAGGTTTTTAGCTTTTTCTTCGTTTGCATGGGGAGAGGGTGGATAGTAAGTTTACAGTATACCTGACAGTGCTCAGACTCTAGCCATGCTGAAGGATAATAAATGGTACTGGGGGTCGAATCTGGGTTGGCCATAGGCAAAAAAATTGCATACCTAATGTACTGTTGCCCTGTCCCATTTTAGGTTCATTGCTTTGAAACTCTTTTGCTGTCTCATAGCTTTCCAACATTTGAAATAAAGTCTACAGAAACAAAAAAAATTATATTTCTGAATATCTACATTTTTAAGATTTCTTTTTGATTTTTTTAGTATTGAATTATCATGTGATACAGTTACAAGCTTTCATGTTTGAGTTTCAATCATACTATGATTAAACACCCATCCCACCACCAGTGCACATTTTCTACCACCAAAGTCCCCAGTACACCCCCTTTTCGAACTCTCCCTTTGCCTCCATGGCACACAGTTTCCCCCATACTCTCTCTCTGCTTTTGGGCACTATGGTCTATAGTACAGATACTGAGAGGTTATCATGTTTGGTCCTTTATCTACTTTCAGCACAAATCTCCCATCCCAAACGATTCCTCCAACCCTCATTTTCTTAGTGATCCCTTCCTTATTCCAACTGCCTTCTCCCCCATATCATGTGACAGGCTTCCAACTATGGGGCAGTATTCCTGGCCCTTGTATCTACTGACCATGGGTGTCAATCTCATATTATGTTATTTTATATCCCACAAATGAGTGCAGTCCTTCTATGTCTGTCCCTCTCTTTCAGACTCATTTCACTTAGCATGATACTCTCCATGTCCATGCACTTTCAAGCAAATTTTATGACTTCATCTCTCCTAACAACTGCATAGTATTCCATTGTGTAGATGTACCAAAGTTTCAACTTTTGTTTTTTTGGTTTTTTTTTTTTTTGCTTTTTGGGTCACACCCGACGATGCTCAGGAGTTACTCCTGGCTTTGCACTCAGGAATTACTCCTATCAGTGCTCAGGGGACCATATGGGATGCTGGGAATCGAACCCGGTGGGCCGCGTGAAAGGCAAATGCCCTACCCGCTGTGCTATCACTCCAGCCCACCAAAATTTCTTTAACAGTTGTCTATTCTCGGGCACTCAGATTGTTTCCAGATTCTGGCTATTATGAACAGTGCTGCAATGAACATATAGCTGCAGATGTCATTTCTACTATGCTTTTTTAGCAGCCAACTTTCTGGGCACCGCCTTTCCTCCTATCCAGGTATTGGCCCAGTGGTGGTGTGCTTCCCAGGGTGGTGGGGCCTAGCAGACCCCCACACAACCAGTTTTTAAGCTAGAACTGTGGGGGATAGACACACAGATGGACCATGCCAATAGCAGCCAACTTCTGAATATCTACATTTTTTATGATTCTTTTGGTCTCACTTATGAACTACCCTCAATGTTAAGTCAAATATAGGTTTAATTAAATTTGTTCCTATTGTTTAGCTTTTATTATGCTTCAAACATTTAGCTTAAAAGTTATTTAATTCTGCAATCTGTTTTGTATTTAAAGTGCATTATGGAGATATTTTACCCAAAAACTTTTTGTGTTTTTGGACCATACCTTTCAATGCTTGGGGTGGGGCTGGTGGTTATTCCTAGCTTTGTACTTCAATCTATAAGTAGTTTTCTTGTGTAAATAAATGATGATTTTTATTTCACATGTACTACAATGAATTTTACTTTCAAATTGTGGTATCGTAGATTTTATAAAAATAGAAGTTTTAACAACTTTTAATTAAAAATGTTTTTGATCATCTATTATGTACTAGATATAATTTTAAGCTTGGAAAACTCTATCTTAGAAAAGATAAGAATCTGGGTCCAGGGGTCCAAAAAGATTTAAGGCTCTTGCTTTGTACGTGACTGACCCAGTTTAGATTCCAGACACCCTATATGGTTCCCTGAGCCCTGTCAGGAGTGGGTGCACAGCCAGGAGTAAGCCCTGGATATCTCTGGGTGTGCCCTCCCCCCAAACAAAAACAAAACAGCAAAAACAAAAAAGATAGCATATATGTAATAGAGTGTCTTGCTAAGATGCAAGTCATTGTTGATATAAATTTTCATGTTGACTGTGCTATTTCTATAACCCGGAGCCAGTGGGATATTGTTCATTGAAAAGATAGTAGCTAAATGACACTATGTATGCAGTCTCTTATGGCCTCAAATGAGGTTATCTTTGTGTTACAAATGGCAGCATGTTTTGAAAAAAAATCAATTATATATTTAATGCCAAATCAGATTTGTCCAAATATTCCATGGAGTTTACACATAAATTTTATTTCTCTTTAATTTACTTCCCCTTTGGAACAGGTCTCATTATGGATGACCTTAATCCTGCATTAGTTTTCCTCCATATCACCAGGTTAACATTTAAAAAAGTATGTACTTATTTAAATATGTCATTAACAATGACAATCAAAGTTAATTTATTTTGCATACAGCTCAGTAACTGCACTTGTACCAATCGGTCTCTTGTTTTTAATGCTTAGATTGCTAAAGTTTCACTTTACATTCAGGAAAATATTTGATATGAGTCATTTTCTACGTATTGGTGGGGTACCACATGATAGTGCATGATATGGTGGGCCTCTCTAAGCCCCTTCTCCTATTTAAGGTGTCTGGAATGGAAACACTTGAGGTCAGGAGACAATCTCTTCTTTGGTGTATCCCAAAATGCCCTTGAGGAGTCCTTTGGAGGCAAAATTTGTCACCTTCCTGATCTCAACACATTGGGAAGCTTTGTCCAGAGGGCTGATCAGATCCAGGACACATATTTTAGAAAGAGAGACACAGAACGTCATGCCTTCAACATTGGAATGAGCTGGCCCAGGCCTTGGTGGCCCCTACAACAGCAGGGATAATATTTTGGGCTGACCCTCGGCCATCACACCACTGCTTTCCAGAGGGGCCAACTATGGTCTTCTGGGTGGCAGTGAAGCCGTGGAGTATAGTCATGAGCCTCACTATGATGCCAAAAGTTGTCGTGGATGACCTTGGCCAGGGAGGCAAGCGGTTGGTGGTACAGGAGGCGTTGCTGACAATCTGTAAAAAATTGTTGTATTTCTCATGGTTCATGCTCATCCCACCAACATGGGGGCAATCAAAAGAAGGGGCTGTGATGATTACCCTTTTGCTGCTACCCTTCAGGTGAGCACCAGCCTTCTTCAGGGTCGTGAAGGCCCCAGTGGACTCCATGATGTGTTCAGCACCATCCCCACTCCATTTGATGTTGGTGGCCTCTTGGCCCTAGAAGCTGAATATGGACTTCCCTTTGATAATCAGCTTCCCATCCTTGGCTTTAACTGAGCACCTGAGCCTGAGTGAGTGGAACAGGTAGGCCATGTAGTTGCAGTCAAAAAAAAAGAGATCATCAATGGCTACAGTTTCCTCTTTGTCAGAGTTAATGGCAGCGCCAGTACCCAAGTGTCCTAAAGGGTCATATCCATTCACCTTTTTTTTTTCTTTTTGGGTCACACCCGGCAACGCGCAGGGATTACTCCTGGTTCTGCACTCAGGAATTACTCCTGGTGGTGCTCAGGGGACCATATGGGATGCTAGGAATCGAGCCCTGGTTGGCCGCGTGCAAGGCAAACCCCCTACCCGCTCTGCTATCACTCCAGCCCTATATCCATTCACTCTTGACACATTTTCAGTGTGTGCCAGGAACGCACCTGGTGCATCACGAGAAGAGGTGATCCCTGTCAAAGAGGGAGGAGCAGAAAGTCAATAGACTTATTCTCATAAATTTACAAATGCTTATTTAGTTAATATATATGACACGACTCCTTTTTCCTTGTCTATTTTCAAATTGTAACTAAATAAAGCTTGTAGTAACCTTTGTTCCTTCCCACAGAATGGCATGTTTTTATGTTCTAAATCATGATTTTTTTTCAGCTGTAAAGTTGTGGAGTTGGATTTAAGAGGACTAAATTCATAGCATAATGTGAAAAATTAGCTGAAGTTAATTTTAATGTATACTGTATTGCAGAATAAGGATTCTATATATATATATTATGGTGATCATTTTCTTTCCCAACTCATTTATTATTTCTCTTCCTACTGTTTTTTATTTAAATTTAAAATAAAGAATTATCGGTGGCCACACCCCAAATCTCAGGGCATACTCTTAGCTCTGTGCTCAGGGATCATTCTGGCAGTCCTCAGGGGACCAAAGGTTTTGTCAGTAGTCACACAGGTCAGCTGTTGCAAGGCAAATGCCCTCTATGCTGTACAGTATCTCCATTCACCACCTGTTTTTATTTTTTATTT
This sequence comes from Sorex fumeus, assembly GCF_029834395.1. Taxonomy (NCBI): domain Eukaryota; kingdom Metazoa; phylum Chordata; class Mammalia; order Eulipotyphla; family Soricidae; genus Sorex; species Sorex fumeus. Next base: position 7,852,514 of record NW_026606172.1, on the reverse strand, counting down.
TTGGTGGTGGCACACTTTGCAGTGCTCAGGGCCTGTCTTGGCTCTGTGCTCAGGAATTACTCCTGATGGGCTCCTGGGACCTCAGGGAGAGAACCCAGGCAGGCCATGTAGAAGGTGAGCACCCAACCTGCTTTTTGGTCTGGTCCCTGATTTTAAAAGAACATTATATAATAAGAAAAAATGAAAAAAGCTCTTGTCATTTAAAAATAAGAGAAATCAATTAAGAACAAAATTTTAGATCAGAGATTCTTTTGGATACAATTGATGAATTCTTAAGTACAGTAGTTAATTCACTGAATATTGTATATTCTGACAGTAGTCTACTAAAGGAATCATTTAATATTTAATGATCTCATTTTAAATAAAACATGAGGGTATGGATGTCAAGCATATCATTTCTATTCATTACCAGAAAGTTTATGCAAATGAGTACCTGTGTAAATTAAAGATAGAGAATGTCCATAATATGCTTATATGATCTCTAAAAGCTATTTGAATTTCTTGGTATTTCAGGTAATTAAAGAAAACATTTTATTAAAATGATATGTACATTCTTTTTATTTGAGTATTTATCCAGTGTGGTTTTTCACAATGATTTTTCTTTTTAAGTGGTTTTGACTTACTCTAAAGTGGCTACACAAACTTCCTTATTAAAGCATAGAACTTGATTGCTAAATTAAAAATATAAGTTTTATTTTCTGAATTACCAAATCAACTTATGATTTTAATAGAATTATCTATATAGCAGTATCAATAAATGATGCCCTTTTGTCATTAAGGACAAAGAAATTACACTTATTTCTTGTACTGAAATTGAATTTATGAAACCAAATTAAAAATACATTTGAAAATTGTGGCCTGAAAGATAGTATGCAGAATAAGGTGCTTGCCTTGCAAATTGCCAGTCCAGCTTCCATCTCTTAACACTGCATATGGCTCCTCAAGATTTCTAGGAGTGCTAGCTCTGAGCACAGAGCTAGGAGTAAGTCCTGTGTACCACCAATTGTCACCCCCAAACAGAGGCAAACAAGAATTTGCGTGTATGTGTTCAGTGAAATTGACACAGAGAAAAGCATACATTTTTATAAAAATCAAAGTAGTTTATAGTTTAATTTTCTTTCTCATTAGCATTTCCAACTTGTTTATCTATTCAAAGAGAAAAATCCACCTGAAATTATATTTTGATCATTAATTAGGAAAATCTTAGAGATTCCTAATACTCATTTTCTGAGATGATAATCTCAAAAGATAAAAGGTACCTGGAACTAGTAATTGGGTGTTTTATAGAAGCTTTTTGATATTTTTAATTTCTTTATTTTTAAAATTTAAAGTAAAATAATATGAACATAAGTATAATGGGCGGAAAAACTTTTATTTAAACTTCCATTTTGGTAAGTGCAGATACATCATACTGGACCTAAGTTTTACTGACTCTAACTTTGCTGGGTGAGTAGAGATGAGTGGTTGTAAGATAATTCCTTTTTCACATGTTCTGTTTGCTGTTTTTATAAATTATTTTACTAGATCTCCATAAATATTCACCCCTTATTTTATGCTTTCTAGTACTCCAGATTTGTATAGATATCAACACAGATCTCTTTATGCCTAAGAAATTTTAAACCTATATGGAGCTCTATATTTTACTAACACATACATTCGGCCATGCAGCATTCTAGGATATAACATATATTCTTCATCCAGTCTATCCGAGGCTGCAGTCTACATATGTAGAACTGTCTTAGAAATAAACTGGAGCATAATTATGAAATAATTATATAATACTTCCAGTATTTTTATAATCCCTCATGAAAAAATGGATAAAATCAGTCATAACTCTAGAGTATAAGTAGTAGTCTATGGTTTAGACATACCTATAGAATTTAAATTTTAATAAAAACGTTTAGAAAATGTTGCTTACAGGAATGGATATTTAGTAAAATAATTTGTCTCTTGAAACTTGCCTTGACTTTGGAGGAGTGTACTGTATCTCATTTTTTGGGGGGGCTACTTCTATTTCTGTGCTCAGGGCCACTCCCAGGGCAGGGAGGGGATGCAATGCAGGATATCATACTGGGGTATGTGGCATATCAGGCAAGTAGCATAGCCACTGTACTGACTGGGGATATTTGGATATTTGGACCTCCAATCAGATTGAAAGGGAGTATCAATCAGTAAGATTAACTTTGCTATTTATCCAGGAGCTTTAACACACTGGTATTAATATTTGAAAATTTGTAAAACAAAAAGCAACAATTCTATTCTTTCTTTATAAGCTTCAAAAGTAAGTGAATTTGTGTAGGAGGTGGTGATGGATGAGAGTAGCAACCCTCAGGCCCTTAATAACATGTCCCTGAATTTAAATCGACTTCTATATTTAGATTGGTTGTGGAATGTTATTAACCTCAGTGTATGGATTTAGTTATCTTGATGATGTTAGAAATTTCAACTCTGTGTATTGATATTACAAGTGATAGCAGCCTAAACTATACTAGTTTTATTTAGTTATATTTAAGAGAAAATATATGAATCGGTACACAGAAACAAAGGAGTATTATCACTAGTCCAGACTGGTTTAGCATATACCACTGTTTCTGGAAACGGGTATTTTTCTTACTATAGGAAAAATAAAGAATTTGGAAGACAATTCCAGAAAGAGACGTGATTTGTAACCAAAAGAGATATATAAGTGTTCTTATGAACTACATGTATCTACTATACCCATGTATATAAAGTTTTGAGAACAGTTACTATTTTGATGCCCACTGGTATGGTCAAGCAACAGAAATTCATTTAAAGTTCTCCTGCCTATGAAATCACATAGATGTTTTCAGAGGAAAGGAATGTATGTGGAAAGGTTCTGGGAAGAGATAGCAAGAACTGTGAGAAAAGAAAGGGTGTTAGGGTTAAGATCAAGTGGCTGTTGTGTATAGTTATGCCTCTTTGTATCAGTTTTTTGTTTTTGATTTCTTGAGCCAGACCCCAGTTACTCAGCCTTTACTCTTGGCAGGGTCAGGAGAACATATGGGATGTTAGGCTTACTCCTGGCTGGCTCGAGGAACCCTATGTGGTGCACTGTCTGTATGTCAGACAAAAACCCTGACCACTGTACAGTCTCTCTGGCCCCTGGATCAGTTTTAAAGGGTAGGTGCTGACTTGCATGCTGGCAGTTAGTAGCATATCGTAGGGAAGGAGGAATAGAAAGTAATTTTTTTTTTAATAAAAAGGTTTGTGTTTGCCACAGAAAACACCTTACTTCAGCTTCTTGAAGTGAAAACCTGAAGGATATTTAAGCAGATGCATACTGGCTGATAAGAACAATCTTTCAAAGAAAGTTCTGTTCAGATATCTTTTGAAAGCAGTGAGGTTGCTTTATTTAGCTCATTCCATGTGCTTGGTAGCCTTAGGGACTGGAACAAAGAATGAACTCTGACCCTTGTTTCCTGCTATTATCTCTAAATGCATCTAATGTGACACTAAATATTAATGTCGTAATAGGAATTGTAACACAAAAGTAACAAAATTAAGGTTAAAACTCTCTTTCTTTTGTTAGCATCCTATTTCATTAGCAATACGCCCACCAAATAGTACCTATTCTTTGAAATTGTTATACTTGTTCAAAAGCTTGCAAATTAGTGTAAACTCGGGATCTGGCGAGCATTCTTTCAGCATTATGAGATTCCAGAAAATGTGAATAGGATGTTTCAGTTGTTAGGTAATTTTCCAGATGCCTTTTTTGGGGCTCAGATAATTCAAATGGCTTCCTTTCAGCACTTCAGGCTTGTCATGTACACTATATTGGAGTGTGTAACATTTTTGAAAGAATTTGGCACAGATATTGCTTTTCCACTTTAACACTCTAAGTTTGAAGAGTGCCTGCCAAAATCAGTACAAATATATCCTAATAAGTGTATGATCACAATTTTCGATGTTCTCTGATTTTAAGTGTCAATATTGTGTATGTCATAAGAGTATTTTCATTACTTGTGGTTTTCACTGATGCTCTGAATAAAAACATTAAGCTGTGTATAGAACAAGTCTGACGATTTGTAAGGATAAGGAACATTGATTCATATGTGGTCATTTATTCTGACACGTATATATCAGTTGGATTTCATTGCAGCTTTATTTGAAAGTTAGGTAAGTGGGAAATTCATCCAATTTCTGTCATTTTTATGTACTTAAAATTAGAGAATTGGGTTGGAGAGTTATTACAGGAGGTTAGAAATTTTCTTGATGTATGCAGCCAAATTCAGTTTGATCCCAGCACCTCATATATTCCTCAGCCCCACAAGAGGTTATCCCTGAGCAGGGTCAGAAATCAGTCCTGACCGTGGAGCCAGGAATAAGCCCTCAACATTGCCAGGCATAGTCCCCAAACAAAAATTTAGGGCATTTCCTTTGTGTTTTTTAAACTGATTTGTGGAGGGGGTGTCTGTGCATAATTATAACTGTATGTTACCTGTAATATCATATCCAGTCCCTCTTCAAATAAAACATAATTTTTAGGTGCCAGAGAGATAATGCAGTGCATAGGGTGCATATCTTCCATTCAGCCTTATTGATTTAATCCCCAGCATCCCATCTGGTCCCCTCAGTCTGCCAAGAATGATTCTTGAGGGCAGAGCCACGAGTAACCACTGAGCACCTCTGGGTTTGGCTCCGTCCTCCCCCACTCAAAAAAATTAAAAAAACACAGAAAAAAACCCATTACTTTTTTTTTTTGAAATATAATTATAGCTAATTTTGAATTAAAAATTAAGATCCATTCATCTACAAATATGCATTCCTTGGTGACTTTAAAAACATTTTCTGTATGACAAGCATAAATAACAGAAAAACTAATCTTTCCTATAATACTTGAGAGGCAGCATGATATGTGGATTAGTCATATGCGATAATAGTGCTCTGTCACTGAAGACCTGCTATAACTTTCAACAAATATAATTCGAAAACAGAACCTAACAGGATGGCAAACAAATATACATGCAAAGGGGAAAGCAAGAAGAAACAGTTTACAAATGACTCAATCCACATATTTTGATTGTGATTTGAGGTGACTCTTGGAAAGTTTTGTCACATTAAAAAAAATGATTGTAATCTCAGACTCAATTCATGCTACTTGAAATTTATTTAACTTAAATATATAGTAGAAAGAAACATTGGTTTGGATTTGAGAATACCTTTGTCTGAATTCTACCAGTGGGTAACCTTTGATAAATTGTACTTATGCTTCATTAATGCTTAAAGCATGGTCATAAAAAAATAATGATGTGATAAAAGTATCAATAATTCCTATAACTTATGTCTTATGTATGACGTGTAAAAGGGATTATACTGTATAATCGGCTATTCCATGCTAATTTTAATTACACTATAAAAACGATCCTTATTTTAGTAATTTTATCTTATTATTTACATTGATTTACATATTTTTTTGGTAGGGGGAATCTTTGGGCCACACCTGATGATGCTTAGGGCTTATTCCTGGCCCTCTGCTCAGGGATCACTTCTGGTACATTCCGGGGACCATATGGTCACCCGGAATCGAACCTGTATCTGCTACATGCAAAGCAAGCATCCTACTCCCTGTACTAACCCTAGGGTGTCTTTTTTTTTTTTACTAACTAGGTGTCTTTTTTTTTTAAACTAACTTTCTATTTTTAGTGCTATAATGGTAAAAATATGTACTTAATTGTTAAAATAAGACTGTGTAATTTATTTTTACCTTTCATACTTTGTGTTTTAGGTCAGGAGCGATAGCAGAGCGGGTAGGGCGTTTGCCTTGCATGCGGCTGACCCAGCCGACCCGAGTTCGATTCCTCCGCCCCTCTATGAGAGCCCGGCAATCTACCAAGAGTATCTCGCCTGCATGGCGAAGCCTGGCAAGCTACCCATGGTGTATTCAGTTTGCCAAATACAGTAACAAGTCTCACAATGTTACTGGGCCCGCTCCAGCAAATCGATGAACAATGGGAGAACAGTGCTACAGTGCTACTTTGTGTTTTATATAGAAGACACAATACTCTATATTTTCTTTCCCATTTATCCAGAAAATTTAGAATGTAGCTCCTTGTCTAGTCATCACTGTCTTCTAAATTTGCAATCTAATATACAAAATTATTGTAAGCATAAGTACTCTTATGATGCCCTTTGGATTAATTTCACTCAACAAGCTTGAATTCTGATGCTCAAAAACTTCTTCCAAATAACTGAGAAGAAAAGAACATAGATGGTATTAGGTTTATGTAAATGTTTATCTGATATTTTATTTCAAACCATTGAAAACCATATTAACTTTCCTCAGCTTCTACATCTTATGTCTTCAGATAATAGGAGGTCTTGTCATGACGTTATTTGGATCACTGATACATCTCTTCATAATTGTGCAATGAGATATGTTCTGGAATCTGATTAAAAAATTCTTCTCATACAAGTGATACTCTAAAATATCTTATATAAGTTATTTTTTCTGATTAAAATTTTTTTAGAAAAATCTTGATGCGTTTTTACTGTTTTCAGTATTGAGTTTTATGTCTTGTACTGAACTGAGGTATATGTACTTAAGTTCAAAATCTTCTTTATAAAACAATTTTACTTTTACTGTCATTCAATACTCTTGTGCTGCATTTTTAGGTGAGATTGCCCTAAACCTAAGTGATGACCTAATCTAATAATAAATATCATTATTTTAAGGATGATTTCCCCTCTGGTACATATATTATCCAATTAAAAATGCTTAAGTTGTCTATTTGCTTTTCAGAATTTAAAATTCAGAAAGCATATTCATATAAATATATATACTTGTGCATATGAATTTAAGAAAAATATTGGCTATTTTCTTAGAAAATCTAATGATACAATGAAAATATTTTTAAAGAAATGTTTATGTCTTCCCCATGTTGCTTTTATTCTATATAATCATTTGATTGGGAATATCTTGAGGTTATTTTTAAATCTCTAGTGGTTATTTACTATATTTACAAATATCTATATTTGCATAGACATTATTTTATACATTTTATTGCTTATATCCATCTATAAGTGTCGATTTTCTCTTTTGGTTTTAAATGCTGATAAACATAATCAAATGTCTAGAAAAAGACATACCAAGTTACTATATTCACTTGGAAAAAAACATTAATAACATGGAATTCATGTAGATGATTCTGAAATGGGTGATCCAGGGTTCATTCATTTGATATTTCAGGTAAAGACAAAAATTAGTAATACTAATCTTTATAGAAAGCTTCTTCTACTATTGAGGAAAGATTTTCTGAAATTTATTTCTTTGGTTGTCATTTTGATGAGTCTCGTGTTATTTGACTGTGAAGCTAATTTTTCTTAATATAACATTACCAACAGAGTTTTAGTTGATTTTGTTGGGTTTTATGTTTCTGCAAGTAGTCTATTGTTTATTTGTTGATGACAGGGAAATGCAGTATGTAGATTTTACAAACCTAATTAAGCCTTACTTTTTTTTTTTATTATTGTAAGCTATTTTCTGAAGGTCAGATAACCAAATGAAGAAAATTATTTGTGATAGCTGGTCACATAGCATGATATCAAAAGTTACCTTTCTATCAAGATATATTTACAAATGAAGATAGTGTTTTTAAACCCTAATTTAAACTCACACGTTTTTGTTTGTTGCTACCAGATTTGATATAATATAAATGCTCATTGGAACCAGTAATTTATATCCACTTTTAATGTTCTCATCTTCACTGTATAATATATGAATTACCATGCTGAAGGATCACATTTAACATAAGGGGCATACACTGAGGAAGAAATTTCAGAAACTATTGATCGCAGCACAAATTGAGATTTATTTTTTTAACATTAAACTTGAACCAAGTTTTGGGTTCTACAAGCATGCATTTCTTTAAGTATTTAAGTTTTGAGTGTAACACCTAGTGCTAACAATTGCTTGGCAAGTCTTTGGTTTCCTCAGGGTTGTTCTGGAGATTTTCAGGAATGTACCCAGAGCAGTACTGATTTTCCTTTCTGAGCAATGGCAGACAGCCAGAAGCTCAGAATTGCTGATCTCAATTTAGCAGTAATAAATAGCCACCTGGTTGACTGATAGTTATATCTTTCACTATACAGAAGTCAATGCTATGAAACACTATATGTTGCCTTTTCTTATGCAGCACTATTTGGTCTAGATAGTTCCCCGGTATTTTGCTATCATAAGGTAGCTGTGAAGACAATATATAGAAAACTATCTGTGTATCTAGAGGAATGCAAAAATTTCTATCACAAATCTAGGAATCTTTTCCTAAAAATGATTCCTTCTTCAAGAAAGGAAATGATCAAATAAAGCACAAAAACAGAGAAAATATGGCATTATATACACCTTGCAAATGCCTCTTGAACAGACTACAAAGGATAAAACTATAGTTATAGAGGTTGTCTTTTTCTAACTCATCTAGGAATATGTCCATTATAAAATAGCAATATTTCATTGTTCTACACATATTTTAGTGAACCGTATATCTGTGAATGTCAGTTTTGCGGTTGCAAATAAATTTTAGTGGTAGGTAAATTTGCTACCCAAGGAATCTGGGAATAATGAGAATTACTATACCATATACTAGCAACCAGACTTACCTTGAACTGTGTTTTTGTGATGACTATGGAACTTCCTCTTAATATTAAGATAGAGGTTTTTAAGTTAGAAGAGCTCATAGGGTTCAACTAATTCAAACTACCATAGTATGTGTGAATTTTCTTTAATAGATTTCTGAAAAATCAGCATTGCATTTGGACTTTAAAATTTATCACAATTAATACTTGATTTATTTCTTACTGATTGTGACTTCTGGGTTTCTTAATATTACCAATGATAGTTGCTTCTAACTTTCATCTTTTGAAGTTACAATAAGTATCTTGTTTACATATTAAACACCTTTCAGGGACAAGGAGATCATTCAAATGACTGAACTCATACTTCACTTGTGGAAACTCTGGATCCGATCCCAGTACCGTACTGTTCCTAGAGCACACTTGGGAACAACCCTTGAGAACTATGAAAGGAGTAACCTGAGCATGCTGTGTATGGCCTAGAAAACAAAAACTTCAACAACATTGTTATATTTTTACTTTTCTAAGTGAAATATCTAAAGATGACTTCTTAATACTTGATTTCTATGCCTTCATTTAAATTGTTAAATTTAAAAAGTAATGAATAAAGTTGGCCTGCAGTATTAAGTTCTGGACATCTCTATAATGATAAAATATGACCTTCTTTAATGTGCCACAAATAAAATTACTTATAAAATTTATGCCTTTCTGTTGCCATTTATTTTGTTCACACACTGAATATAAAATGTACCCACATAGAGGGGTACCCATAGGAGTCACTCTGGTGATGTAACTAACAGGAAGCAAAGTAGATGGCTTAAGTTAATATCTAATCTTAACAAAGTAATAGCTTTATATGGTTGTGCTACATTTTACAGTTAATATCCTTTTCTTTGCCCTCTGCTCACAAAATTGTGTGTATTTTTATTATCAGACTCATCTTAACCTAGATAATAATCTCTCCTCAGAGTTTTACATTTTAATGGAGAAATTTAGATGGATCAAGGCAAACACCCTATCTGCTGTACTATCATTCCAGATGCCAGAAATTACTTATTTAAATCACTGATGCTCCCAGACCTATTTTTTCTTTGAATACAGTTTATTTTATGTAAAAATTAAAGATATATATTTTTATTATTCTTTATTCACTGTCTTAGTTTAGTCTGATAGGACAGACGTGCCATAGGTGGGGTAACTTTTAAACAACAGAAATTTATTTTTCAGAATTTGAGCTGCTGCTAAGTGTTAGATCCATGCATTTGCAGCTTGGGTACCAAGTGAAAGCCTGATGCATGGTTCATGTGATCCATCTTCTCAGTTCGTAGCCACCTAGAGTACAAAGGGTGGGGAAGAGATTGGTCTCAGGTGTCTTTTCTAAGGGCACTGACCTCACTAATGAAGCATTTATCCCGGTGACCTAATAATCCCTCCCCCCCCCCCCCACCACACACAAACACACACACCCATTCCCCACCTCCAATGCCACTTAGTAAAAATTAGGTGTCAGCACAAATTTATGGGGACCCAACCATTCAGTCTAGGCTACTACTCACTTCTTGGCATGCACACGCAAATCTGGAACGGTTAAGTGCTTTCACATATCTGATTTACATCTGCAGAAACACTTGGTTGACCTAAATTTATTTCTTTAGGTAAACCAATTCTTTTTCCTTTTATTTTTAAGGTGGGGGTGGGGGAGGAGTTAAAACACAAACCCAGTAGAGCTCAGGGCTTACTGCTGGCTGGGATCATTCCTGGCAGTGCTCAGGGAACCATACGTGTTGCTGGGGATGAAACCAGAGCCAGCTGTGTGCAAGGCGAGTGCTTTAACCTTTGTGGCATCTCTGAGCCCAAGTCTTTTATTTTGAATAGGCCACACTCAGCTGTGCTGAGGGAATGACACTCTCCCAGTGATCTTGCTCCTGGTTTGACAGCTGTGATTTGGGCCTGATGGTACATTGCTTCCTTGCTAGGTGCTGGGCCATTCTGTCCCATGTTCTCTAATCTCCCACACTCTAAACTGGTGTTCCTAACATTTCAGCCATGTCCTTGGCCCCAAACCAACACAGTTCAACTTGGATTTTGCAGATGGCTATAGATTTTGTTGTTAGGATCATAAATCTTTTTTTTCCTCAGTACTACTTCAATTCAATACTTGTATTAATCTAATTGAATTTATTGACATGTTTGTCAATTTTTTGCCTTACTTAGAGTGTACAGCAGTAATATATATATATATATTTTTTTCCTGTTCATTACTTTGTGTTCCTTTTCATCAGTTTCTGTAAAATCTGTGTTCTCATCTTTCCCCAGAGATATTTCTCCTTTACTTTGGTAGTACTTGATGTTTTGCTCACTGTGTTTTTCAAAGTTGCACCTCCTGCTGTGCCCTGTTATATACATTTCTGTTAGTGAGTGACAGAGGAGAGGAAATTCCTAGTCCCTTGATCTTGTTAAAGTCAGTGTTACAAAGATCAGAATGAATCAGTTTCACTCCGCTGCCCATCACAATCAGAAGTATCTTGTAAAAGAATACAGATTCATTCAAAAAAGCTTAGGTTGACCAATTTTTAAAAAGTGCTGTGTTTTTAGAACTACAGGTTAGAGAACAATTTGCCAGAGTATGTGCTTCTCACTTTTTTTTCTTTTGTCTTTGCTTTTCATTTCTTTACTACTTTGATTTTCTAACGACTAAACAGTAAACAACATGTTAAAGTTGAATGGATATATACAGACTCATTTAAAAAGCAGAATCCCTTGGAAAAGCCTTTTTACCTTGCTTTTCTTTGAGGAAATTTTTCACGATAAAGATGCGTTTGTTACATAAAAAGTAAAAAGGGCCAAAGACTGAGGGAGAAAATAAAACAGTCTTCTTTGTTTTCATTACAATTTTCCCCAGTCTCAATTTTCTTTCTTTTCAGTTCATTGGTATGGAATGACATGATTTCTAAGCATTAAAGAGAAAACTTTTAGAGCTGGAAATTATGTGTAAAGCTAGAAAAGTGACTGAAAGCATTAAAAAAATATTGGATGGCTAAGATAGAAAATTCACCATATTTGGTGAAAGATACTGATCAGACAGCAAAATGAAATCTATTTTTGGAAGTAAAGTCTTTTGTTGCAATCTGTTAAAGTCTTGGAGTTAGCAAGTTTTATTATTACCAGTCTGTTACAAATATAATGGTTTTCATGATTTTTCTGCTATAATGTACATTCAGAGTGTTGACAGTCTTAGAATCCTTTGGCATTCTGTTACACATATACCTCTTACCTTACTATTGAAAACTTCATAAAGAAGATAAGATCTTTGAAGTCTCAATTTGGGGCATTAACCCTAGAAACAAGATGGAAATGTATGCATTTACACTTTTATTGCTTCCCTTATGACCTTGAAATAGATGGTTTAATTTACCTGTGTATGTATGTTTCCTCATCTGTAAAATTTAGATAACAAGTTAATTTGAATGTGTAAGCTGTAATTATAGCTTCTAAGTTGTAAAGGCAGAAGAATTATCTAGTTAACCACATTAATTATATTTTCAGGTTAGATAAAATGCACATTTTTTTCAGATCGTAAACTTTTAAAGAAGCTGTTAAGTTTCCAGTTGTCTTTTCTGAAAAAAATAGTATTGTAATAATATGCTATGTGATATAATTGAATTATTGACTGCTACTAATGTAATTAAGTTAGGATTTTTTTCTTCCCAGCTGGCTATTGTTTCTTATTCAAATTATTTCAGAAATTTTCCAAACCTCTTAAAGCTCTGGTTAGAGAAAAGAGAAGGGAAAGAGGCTTTTGTTAATTAGCACACATATCACAAAAATAGCTTTTTCTCATTCCACACATCCTTTCTCAAATTATTTTCTACTAGACTCTTGTGTCTCACTAAAGCAGGTACAGGACTTTCTGTTCATTCAATATTCAAGAAAGACTTTTTTTTGGTTAAAACAGAAACTGGAAATAAAATAAGGCTCCTATCTTTAAGAAACACCTTTTAAATAAGTCATTGATATATAAGTAAACAACTATAATGTAAGGTCATTCCCTCCTAAGGTGGATAAATATTAGTTCTTCTGGGGCACAAATATGTAGATTAATAAAATTAGCTAAAGTTTGAGAAAGACTAAAATCTCAGGGTCCAACTACATAATAGTGGGATTCAGATGCTTGCCTTATACATGGCTAATCTTGGGTTTGCTCTCTAGCACAGCATATGTTTGTCTGAGAACCTTGAGTACTATTGGGTGTGACATCTAAACTGAAGAAAGGACAAAGACTGCTATCTGGGTAAAGAAACAGAAAGGGGTGACTTCATGTATTTAAGCCGAAATAACCAGTTGACAACTGAATCTTCTGCTGTGAACTCAGACAAGATGCCAGTCAAATGCATCTGTTTCATGTCAGTGGCGAATTTATATCTTCTGCAATTAAAACCTGAACTATCAATACTTCCAGTGCCTTTGCTAAGAGTTTATAGTAGAACTTCTAAGCGGAGAGCACTTCTGGTTTTGTAGCAACAATGAAAAAAGTCTTCCTTAATGAATCTTTTGGTAATCATTTCCATTTTATTGGCCTTACTGTCTTTGTTACAACCATGTAGCACTGTGCTGATATCCACAAATATTATGTAAATAAATGGATTTCTGTCCAATTGAACTTTACATATAAAAGGAGGTAGCTGTGAGTCAGCTGTAGATGGCTTCTTTAAAGAGTGGGTTGTAGAATATTCAATGGACAGATAGACACTTTTGACTTTACTGCATACACTATAAACACACAAAAAAGACGTTAGCTCTAGATTTTTATTTGCAGCATTAGTTTATAGCATACATCCTAGCTTTTTTGTTGTTGTTGTTTGTTTTGTTTTGTTGGGCAACACCTGGCAATGCTCAGGAATTGTTACTCATGGGTGTGCAGTCAGAAATTATTCCTGATGGTGCTCCAGAGACCACATGGGATGCTAGACATCAAACCTGGGTTGACTGCATGCAAGGCAATGCTGCACTCTCACGCCTGTCCCAATTCTAGCTCCTTAAACTGGTTAATGACCCTGTAAAGGCCTGAATAATTGAATATGGGTGTTGCACCAAAAAAATGACAGCAGTAAAAGGTTTCTGAATTATACAAGAACCAAAAATTAAGAATTAATATTTTGGGGTGATTAGTGGGCAGGTGGTTTTGTGAAGGAATTTAATAAGAAAATTATAACTAGGAGAAAATTATGCTAGAGACATAGGGAAGAAACAAAGCAGGCTTTTATTCCTATCCCAAGTAAAGTACAAGTTTTGGGTTTTATCCAGGTTTATGTACTGGATGTCTAGTGACTTTGTCCTGAGAGTCGGACCTGGTGTCAAAGAATGACAGACAGGCATTGTTAGAAAAATTGCTGACATACAGTTCTCTTTTCAACCTCAATCTGTGTACTACTGAGAAATATTATTTTGCTCAACATCAGAGCCTCCTGGGAACAGAAAGAGGTGGAGACATTTTGGAGGGTCAAGCAGAGGCTATTTCTGCATCATGGTTGCCTGGAGTATTGATGGCTTATATCTCATAATTCCCTATATCTTGACTGGTGCATTGGAACTAAGGATGCATGAAACAGTGAAACTTTATAACTGTTACCCTTTAGCACCAAAATGGAGATCTTACTATTCAGCTCTCATCAAAAAGTTTAATAAACATGGTCTTTGGGGCAATACTTTATTATATTGCATTACTCAGACACAAAGGGTTAATTGGTGGAAAAAAGTTGAAGAAAAAAGTTGAAGTTGGAAAAAAGTTGCCCTAGTCTTGAAGAAGACCACCAGACTGCAGGGTAAATTAATCAGAACAAATCGAGACACTTACTCTATCATTGTCTCATTGTCTTACAAAATTCTGACGATGGACCTACAGGATTGTTTGTGAATACAAAGACTGGAGATAGGATAATACAGGATGATCCTGATATCTAATACAAATATTACCATTTATGTGATGCTTAATGTTTATTGACCTGATTTGGACTTGGGTATGGACACTAGAGCTATTTTTATAAATTTCTTGATGGAATCATATGTTTCATTTTTCAGTTACCAACTCTTAGTGGCTTAGTAGCATGTTTTTCATTTCTAAACCAAAAATTATATGCAATCAACTTTACCACTAAATGCTTTTCTTAAAGGATTTTAACCAAAGAGAAGTCTAATATTAACTCCAGTTGCAGCTGTTTTAATAGATATCAAAGAGAATGCTCTCCTACTAGTATGTGTAGATATATAGCCAGTAAAAGTAATTGCAAGCAGTCACAGAAAGAGAAATGCTTTTTAGACTCTACAGAAACACAGACTCAAACAATGTGGCATAGCTGGATAACTGTGAAATCGAAGGAGCTAGCAGATCAACCTTGCGTGCAGCTTTAAGGAACACTCTTTGCTTTAAAACAAACTTAGGGTCGACTCTGAGCCCAAAAGAGTTATGAACAGAAACAGGCTTTAAAAAAAGAGGCTGAAGATCATAACCAAAGGGCATATTTTGTGTTTACCCAGTGAGGAAAGTGCTTTGGGAACTGCATTGGCTGTTTGAGCCACATGATGTTAGATCAGATTCACTGTCAGAGAGATTGCAAACCTGGAGGAAAACATCAAGAGCTCCTTTTCTCTTGCTATCTTATGACGAAAAAAAAAAAAAACAACTAAAGATAAGGCTAAGAATTTTTTTCTTTGAATGAAAATGAGATGTACTGTTTATTCTAGTTTTGGAGAAAATGTTAAATTACTGAAATCTAACCTTTTAGGATGCAATTCCTACACTTAGGTCTCTGGATAAAACTTTATAATAAATCCCAGAAATATAATTAAGGATGGGAAAGCATATGTTGCTTGGTTATCATAAGCTTGCCTAACCTTTGTGTAGAATAAAAATTTGCTAATTGCCAAACTAATGAACAGATACGGATTTGTTTTTATATACATATAAATATAAATATATAATTGCATATATTTAATGTAATAAATTGAATAACACTGCCATTGAATAACACTGCCATTATATAAATACCCTGTCACTGTCCTCCTGTTGTTCATCAATTTGCTCGAGTGGGCCCAGTAACATTGTGAGACTTGTTACTGTGTTTGGCATATAGAATGCATCATGGGTAGCTTGCCAGGCTTTGCCGTGTGGGCGAAATACTCTTAGTAGTTTGCTGGGCTCTCCGAGAAGGGTGCAGGAATCAAAGGCCAAGGAATAGAACTCGGGTTGGCCTGGTTGGCCAAGTGCAAGGCAAACACCCACTGTGCTATCGCTCCAGCCCATAAACACCCAATGTAAAGGGAATTATTAAATTGAAATGTGTAGCTGCCAAGACTATTCCACCCGCACGTCAAAGCCTGGCAAGCTACCCTTGACATATTTGATATGCCGAACACAGTAACAAGTCTCACAATGGAGACGTTACTGGGGCCACTCGAGTAAATTGATGAACAACGGGAGGACAGTGCTACAGTGTTAGTAGTTGATTGGTAGTGTTCAAAGTTTGTATAATTCAAATCTCTCTGAGAGAATACTTTACACAGAATTTGGTATTTTGAATTTGTACTAAAATAACGTGTAGAAATTAACCAGATAGGAGAAGTAGATATAAGCATGTGAAGAGTCCTAGACACAAGTACACAAAACGGCCATAATGTGTTTAAGTAGTTTTTTTGTTTGCTATTGACACTTACAGCTTTTCATGAGGGAATGAGACTCATAGTTCATATGCCAAGAAAACACATGCGATAAGAACTAGACAAAAATGAACCTAGAGTCAGTCACTAGAGACTAGAGGCTTTGTCAGAAGAGCTAATGGAAAGGCAAAATGTCTGGGAATGTGGAAGTCATTTTGAATATTCCATGAGATTTCAAAATGAATAAATATTCGTATAGAACTGCCGGAAAGAACCAGAAGTCTGGCAGGAATCAATGTCCTTGAAGTCAGCTGTTTCAGCCACCTGAAATGCTCCTGTTGGCGCATGCTAAATGTGTTTGCAGATAGCATCAACTCCGGATTTTAGTTTTCAGGTGACAAGGCAAGGATAGGGATCCTTTAATTCTTAGCAAGGTATTCATGTATAGATTTTCATATATTTGAATGCATTATTAAAAGGTGCATTTTTGGCTTTACTTAAATAGGAAAAAGATATGTGAGTGCAGAACATAACTTTTTTTTTTATTTCCAGTCAAATACATTGTCATGATGTAGATATACTCATTCACTTTTTAATAAAATTATTGGATGTTGAATTTCCTATAATGTTCTAAATTTATCATTGGTGACTTGGTGCTAGTTGTCAGAGTATTTCTTGTTCGGCTTCACATTGGTTCTTCTTATCTTGAACTTTTACTGCTTCACGAGGTTTTATACATCACAGAAGTCCTAAGGGCTTGTTTTACATTCATACATTATATTGGTCAGAAATAAAAATATAGGATGTCAGGAACATAGGAGAATTTAGCAAACAAGTCAATGGGAAGGAAGAATAAAGGACACACACACAAAATGGGAGAAAATTTAAGAATCTACAAGGGTCAGAAAAATAACTGGAGCACTTTGTTAAAAAGAATATGCTAGATATACAGTATATTCTATGGATTACATATATTAAGTTTTTTTTTAATGATGCCAAGAAAAGTTTGAAACTTGTGTTTTTCTTTTCTATATTTTGTTGTTGTCACAACCCCACTTTTTCTTTTTGGGTCACACTCGGAAATTCTTAGGGGTTACTCATGGCTCTGCAGTCAGGAATTACTTCTGGTGGTGCTTCGGAGACCATATAGGACACCAGGGATTGAACCCAGATCGGCCGCATGCAAGGCAGTTCTGCCCATGTGCTCCGGGGATCACTCCTGGCAGTGCTTAGGGATGATATTGAGTGCCAGGGAAAGAACCAGAATTGGGAATGTGCAGGACAGATACCTTACCTGCTGGAATATCTCTAAGACTCCTGCTATATTTTTATTTCCTTGGAGCTATAGCACAGCAGGTAGGGCATTTGCCTTGCACGCAAATGACCTATGTTCGATTTCTCTGCCCCTCTTGGAGAGACCAGCAAGCTACTGAGAGTATTCCTCCCACATGGCAAAGACTTGCCAGCTCCCCGTGACATATTCATATGCCAAAAACAGTAACAACAAGTCTCACAATAGAGACGTTACTGGTGCCCGCTCAAGGAAATTGATGAACAACGAGAGGACAGTGCTATAGTGTTTCTTAATTTAATTTTAAATTCTGCCTCTCCTGACTGTGGAGCCTCCAGGCCTGCACCTGGAAATTCTGGGGTTCCATATAATCCTGGGATCTCACTGTATTTGGTTTCATGCAAAGCGTGTGCTTTAATACCCCCATATTATCTCTATGGACCTTAATGATATTTTTTAAATTAAAGTAAAATTAGTTCATTGTGTATGAGATTTGAGTGAACAGCTCTGCAGTCCATGTAGTCTGTATGTACTGCTTTGATCCTTACCAAAAGTTCTAAAGTCTATACCATAGAGTTGGCGTTCTTTAGCTGATTTCCACATCTCTATTGCCCTTCTCCAGTGAGCTAGAGATGAGTCTGAATGAGGAATAGCCAATGGCATCCTAAGTCTGCGTTTTAGATAGAGAGTAGAGAGGAAAATCCCAACACATGGAGAGAGATGGGAGAGGGGGAAGAAAGAATATAAAATTGTGAAATTTGTTCTTGAATTGCTCATGACTCTGGTTTTCAATTGCTTGTATAAATATTTGAGCTTATCTAAGGTGAGATAATTGGCCTAGTTGTCAGAAAAAATTAGGGCAGGGCTAATTCTCAAATCATGGGTCATACTGGGAGAAGTTGTGAATAAATGGGTCAAGTACTTTCTCTCTCGATGTTTGGCTTTTCTTTGAGCATATAGAGCTTTTCATCCTTGATATTTTTAATCCCTCCCTGCAGACACAGATACCTAAAGATGAAAGTTGGCTTCAAATTATGAATACAAAACAATATGTAAGAATTATCTGATATTACAGGATCTGCATGGAAAGTACATTTCATTTGCCATGTGGCTCTGCTTAAGTAAAGCTCAGAAGGAATCAGATTTCCACGTTTTAATTCCAGAATTGCAACTTTATGTAAGATATATCTTTTGATAACTCACTAAACCCTTCTGATCTTTATCTTTAAAATAAGAGTGGCCAAAGGACACTGATTACAACCACTTTATAAGTAAACACCAATATTCAGACTTTTATAATATTTAGTTTTGAAAATATGATATTATTAACATTATTATTTCTTTTTGGGTCACACCTGGCGATACACAGGGATTACTCCTGGCTCATGCACTCAGGAATTACTCCTGATGGTGCTCAGGGGACCATATGGGATGCTCGGAATCAAACACGATTGTCCACGTTCAGGGCAAATGGCCTACCCACTGTGCTCTTGCCCAGCCCCCAAAATATGATATTGTTTATCAGATAAATAACCCAAAACGTTATATTCGTTATTTCATTCCATCAAAAGTCATATAATGAGCCCCCAAAATCATAGCATGAACTATTTACCATAAGCAAAAGGAACATGACTAAGAGTCATATTTTCAAGAATATTGATAACTTTTTAGTTCCAATAATAATATAATAGTAAATAGTAATAATCAGTTACTTTTTTTCCAAAAATAAGTCCATTAAGAGTGTTTAAGACTTTGGGATTCAATAAAACATATTAAAAATCCCAATGTCTTAATATTTTTCTTGCTAGAATTTCAATAGCTTTTATTCTTTTAGAAGTTGGCAAAACATTAAGATAACAAAAAACTAAAATAAATCTAACCTAATAAAACAGAAATACTGAAGCATAATGGTATGCTTGATATGGTAGCCAAAATCTAGCCCAGGAATGCCTCATTTAATTCCAATATGGACAATATTGCCAGTACTGACATTATGTACTGGCATTATAAAATCAATATAAACTTGAGCCATCTCAAATTATATTAGTGACTAACCATACATCTGTCTCTGAAATTCTATGGTTCTGTGACTAATGCTGAAGTTGAAATAAAATAATATTGTAACTCCTGTTTCTATACATTAAGAACTTTATCTACTCTTGCATTCAATTTTCTTTAAGCATAAAAGAAGTTTGTACAGTCTCTTAAAGGATAGACCCTTTGACTATCCTTTGTTGAACGTACTATTCCTTTCTTCCTATAGTAGGTATTTGAGGTCTTTCTATATGTCTTGATTAATGTCTTCTTTCCAAAAAGTATAGTCTGATTCTTATTTTTATAGGCACTGCAAAAATATTTTGAAAATTTTCTTATCAGCTTCATAATACTTCATCAACTTTCCATAATTACTCCATTCATATCATTTCTGGTACTTATATTCTGATCTGCCTATTGACCTTATTCTTTATTATTGTACATAAGATGTCTGTATCAACTCATTCCAGTTCCCTTACTTATCTGGTCTGTTATATTCAACAACTATAACTGTTATTTACTTAAATGTGTTTGTTAGCAGGGCTTTGATAGGAAATTGAAACTACACAATCTTCACTACTAGCTGTGGGATGAGATTAACTTTTTGAATATGAGATATAAATGTATCATCATACAAATATTGACTCGTTTTTAAAATAAATGTATAAATTCCATGTAGGTGCTTTGAAATAAATATTTTGTTTCTGAAGAATATGTGAAACACACACACAAAAATTATTTTATAAAGAGTTGGTAGACTTTGGAAAATTTTTTTAAAGTTCCTTTGGGATATACATGATGGTTCTCACTGGCTATTCTCAGCTCAGTGTGGGACTGTAATATGGTGCTGGGTTCAATCCAGAATTTCTTGATGCAAAGCATGCATTTCAGCTCTTTGAGCAACTTCCCTTGTCCAGCTCAACAATTCTTTAATAATTAATAAAGTAATACAGATAGTTTTAAAGGCCTGGAAACCTGACATTTCATTGTGAGTAGAAATAGTATACACATGTAAATTTGTTAAGTTATTTAACAAATCAATTTTCAATCAATTTTAATCTACATATATTAGATTAAAATCTAGTATGTAGGTGTTTAGCTATAGAGCTGTAATAGCAAAGATTATATCTTTTCTAATATTTTAATGGTAATATATGAATGATTTTTTACATATGACTACATTGTGATTAGTTTGAATATAAAGCATGAGAAAACAGTTGCAATAAGATTTGTTACTGTTAGCTTTTATTTTTGGGAAAAGGGCAGTACACACCTGGTGGTGCTCAGGGGTTACTTCTGGCTCTGTGCTCAGGGATCACTTCTGGTGGTGCTTGGGAGACTATATGTGGTCCCAGCATCAAACTCTGGACATGCAAAGCCAGTGCCTTACCCACTGTAGTATGTATTTCGACCCATAAGGTATTTTTCCTTCTAGTATAGACTAACATTTACTTATATTTATAATTGTAAATATGTTATCTGCTTTAGATATTTATTTTCTTACAAAAATGGCACAGTTTATATATACTTATGTCTTCATAATATGTTCTTTTTATAAGATTTTATCTGTTACATTATTTACAATTAAATAGTAGTAAAATAATTTCTTTTAATTCTAATCAGAAATATTTAATAATTTATATTTTGCATATTAATAGGAAAGTAAAAAGGCCTGGCTTTTAGAAGTTCTGACATTTCATATATCCATATCTGTATATATGAATTAAAAATATTTATGTTATGAATTCAGTAAAAACAAAGATTATGAAAATGGTAAATAATGTGATACTGGTCTTATTAATATTGTACCACTATCACAATATCAGTTAGATTGATGAAACTAATTATCTGATTTGCTGTAAGACAAAAGAAATGACAAGTTTCATTTTCTAAAAAATATAGTATGTATTTGTTATATTTTCTATTTATATCACTGTCATTTTGTTCATCGATTTCCTCGAGCAGGCACCAGTAACGTCTCCTTCATCCTAGCCCTGTGATTTTAGAAAGTGCCACATTCGAGGCTCTTTCAGGGTCAGGAGAATGAGACCCATCATTGTTTCTGGCTTTTGGCACATTGAATACGCCACGGGGAGTTTGCCAGACTAGTTATTTTACTAGTAAGAATATGAAATATTTTAGATATCCAGCATGAGTCAACATTAAAGTTAAGCTAAGAGTGTTATTTTTCTAAGAATTTTTTAATAAAACTTTTGAGAAGTGACGTGTGTCTTTGACATTAATTTATATATAATTTAATTATTTTTTGTTGTTCCGTGAACTGACCCATTCTGTAAATTCCAGTAATACCACTAGAAACAAAATGCAAGAGTCATAGAATTATGGGGAAGATAAAAAATTTTACAGTCTGTCCTTGGCTTAGAGCAAATCTAAAAACTTATTTCAAGGAAACACAGAAAGGGAACTGGAACACAAATTCTATTTCATCTCTTTCATGTGACCTGTGGCTCCCACCTGCTATGCTCGAATAGGCTTTGAAAATTCTGTATTGCTGATCTTCATTGAAACATATTTGGAAAAACATTAAGTAAAACCATACCCTTAAATCATTTTATTCCAAAGGAAAATAACTTCCAGCTTTTAAGGTTTTATGAGACCCAAGAAATAAAATTTTTAGGATTAAAAAATATTTTTGTTAAACAGAATGAAATTATTAACCTAAATCATTGCAACATAATAATGTTTATATCTGAGGGACAGTTCATTAACATAGTTAATATGGCTAATAAAATCTTTTAGAATATATACTCTAATAATTTTACTGTAAATACGAATAATGGCACAGTTTCTCATTATCTAGAATTTATGAACATTTACCTATCTCTAAATAATAAAGTATTTCAAAAATAAAGAATCTTAAAACAGTATTTCTTTGCTTCCACAGTGCGTGAGTATTGGGGTTCTGGGTGGTCACAGGTTTGCCTGTTGATTTTGCCTCTGGTTCTTTCACCAGGTTGCAAAGTCTATGGTTCTCTCAAACCCCAGGTGGTGCTGCTGGCTTGGAAGCACCTTGCTGGAGGAAGAATTCAGATTGTGAGCGGACTCACTTGCTCAGTGACTTTTCATCCACAACTTCAATTCCTTGAAGGTTTTTTTGACTAGCTGTCTGGCTTGCTTATGAGGGAGAGAGAGAACCAAGGCAAGCAAGTATTGGGAGAGGAGAAAGCAGATAATAGAATTATAAACGGTAAACCTTTGTCTTTTATATGGTGTATAGTACGAAGTGATCTGCCTTTCATTTCTGCTGTGTGGTAGTGGTCACATAAGAAACTTTTAGGACAATTTGGAAAGTGATCAGAGTTCTGTGAATATTAGTAGATGGGAAGCACTGGGAGTCTTTTCAGAAGTTTTTAGTTTTGGGGTCACATCCTGGGGTGTTCTAGGGTGATGCTCCTGCTAGTGCTCAGGGGACCCTATGGAATGCCAGGATCGAACTTGGGTCAGCTGCATGCAAGGTAAACTCCCTACCTGCTGTACCATTGCTTGGGGCCGAAGTATTTGAAACCCTATAATTTGTTCATTCTGCTACTTTGTGTAGATGTCTTAGAAACACAAAAAATCATCAAATAACTAACGTAACTTGAAGAGAAACTTCTATAGCTTGATAATGCCATACATTGCTCTTTAAAACAATCCATGAACCATTTTACATTTTGCCAGGTAATTATATTTTTGTTACATTTGTACATGTGCACAAATATTGAGGTTTTGTGATTTTTGTAGCGTTATATGATTTACTTAAATGTGAAAAATCGCACTGTCCTCCCATTGTTCATCGATTTGCTCAAGCGGGGCTCAGTAACATCTCCATTGTGAGACTTGTTGTTACTGTGTTTGGCATATAGAATGTGCCACGGGGAGCTTGCCAGGCTTTGCCATGCAGACGAGATACTCTTGGTAGCTTGCCGGGCTCTCCGAGGGGGGTGGAGGTATCAAACTTGGGTCAGCTGGACTGGCCGCTTGCAAAGCAAATGCCCTACTACTGTGCTATCGCTCCAGCCCAATGTGAAAAATATGTAAAAAATGTTTCTGTGCTTGAATTGCACATTAGAAACCTGTAGCACTGTTGAAAAATAAGTTCACAACTTTTTAAAATTTAT
Source organism: Sorex fumeus (assembly GCF_029834395.1). Lineage (NCBI taxonomy): Eukaryota > Metazoa > Chordata > Mammalia > Eulipotyphla > Soricidae > Sorex > Sorex fumeus. The sequence goes on along the minus strand of NW_026606172.1, from coordinate 7,828,829 downwards.
TATTATTTTTTTATTAGTGAAACACCATGAGGTACAGTTATAGACTTACAAATTTTTGTGCTTGGGTTTCAGTTATACAATGATCAAGTACCCATCCCTCCACCAGTGCCCATCCTCCACCACGGGTCCCAGCATCCCTCCCACCCCCCTTCCCCCCCCCATCCCACCCTGCCTCTGTGGCAGGGCATTCCCCCTTGTTCTCTCTCTCTTATCTTGGGTCCTGTGTTTTGCAAGAGAGGCATTGAGTGGCAATCATGTTTAGTCTATAGTCTACTTTCAGCTTGCTTCTCCCACCCTGGGAGGATCCTCATAACACAACTTTTAAGCTACTGAAATTTCACTTTATTCTTTTCACTAGCAAAAAATACTGTATTTAATCATTTGATATTTCCTCAAAATGAATTTTCCCCTGAATTCTAACTTCATTCAAAGTTCAAGTGCCATATATATATTTTCAAGCATTAAATATTTGGAATTTTAATTATTTCAAAAACAATGTCTTACATTGCATGTTCTTTTGTATTGATACATTTTCCCGGGAAAGTACAGTATGTATTATATTTTGCTAAGCACTGGAGGAATACAAAGGTGATTGTTATTGTTTCTACCTAGAGGAGAAATCCTTGAATCTTCTCTGAGGAAAAACAAATTGATAGATTTTATTATTTTATTGAGGTAAGTGTAGAGTCTTGAGAGAAGTACAGGGTTTTGTGGGTTCAAGTCAGCAGGCTGTCAGATGGCTTTTAGCAGGGAAAGAAAACATTTATGGATGAAAGCTTCTTTGAGCTTGGACTTAAAAGATGATTAAGGGTTTAGAAGGGATTTTGCAGATGGAGAGTAGGAACTGGAAGTAGAAAGATCCAGAGAACATGTGGAAAATGCAGCATTGTCTTGCTCAGATAACACTGAATGAGTATAAATTGTAGAGTTATCAAGTCATCTGAGAGGAGTATTGGGAATGATTTTAGATACTCTTTTGAGGAGTTACTACTTAATTTAGGAGTAAGTGGAGATCATTGTTGAGCAAGAAATATAGGAGAAAACAAGCCACTAGAGTAATATTGAAGCATATATCCCAACAACTTATTATAATAGAAAAAGGTGGGTGAAAATTTACTAGACAAGCAGAGAAGTCCGCAAGAACATAAAATAATGTGAAGTGAGTCATTTTTATACCACAGTTGCAGTACAACAAGGACTAACCTAAAGTGTTTGTAGTGGGAATGGGGGAAAAAAGAAAGTAAAGGAAGAGATATTTGGAGACAATTGTGTGATTAAATATGTTTAAGTCAGAATAGAATACTTCAAGAAATGAAAATTTGAAACAACAAGAAAAAATAGATATATGAGAGGATGAATTGTGGAATATAACTGTGTTTCTAAATGTTATCCCAACAGACATAAGACCCGTTTTTCCATTTTTGTTGGTTTCAAGCACATGTAAATTCCTGTAAATTTGTATTTTAAGAAAAAATTGGAACTAGGGCCTAAGACCAATGTTTGAATAAAAGTATAAGGAAGGTAAATAACTTGAGTATTTAAAACAGTTAAAGAGGACTATAGAAAGAGTATTTTTAATGTTTGTGGATATAATAAAGATAATGGATAAACATTGGACTCAGAAAAGAGTGAGATACAACATCTGCAAAATTATGCTCTTTATGACTGAAATTCAAAGTATTTGATGAAACAGTTGATTCGTGGTTTAAAGTACTACACAAAGTCTAGAAAGTGGATGAGTGTTTTGTTATTGTTGGAGCCACACTCAGCAGTGTTGGGAGGTTACTCATGGCTCTGTGCACAGGGATCACTCCAGATCGACTCTGGGTCCATCAGGTGTGCTGGGGATCCAGTCTGTATTGGCCATATGCCAGGCAAATGCCCTAATCACTGTCCCATTGTACTATCTCTCCAGCCACAAAAGTCAATGGGTTTTTGAATTTATTAACAAATAAAGAATAGCACTGTAGTAATTATACACAGGACTAACATTAGACTAATACCCAAACTATATAGAGATGCTATTAAAAAATAGAAAGATTTCAGATCAATTTCCCTAATGAAATAAAAATCCTCAGCTCAATTTTAGCAAACTAAATCTTAACAGCATGTCAACAAAATCATATACCACAATCAATCAAGATTCATCCCAGGAATGCAAGTAAGGTTCAATGTACTCAACTCAATTGCATAATATTCCACATCAATAAAAGAAAAGAAAAGAAATCATGTGATCAAAGTGGTTTATGTGGAGAATGTATTTACAAGATCCAACATCCATTCATGCCAAAAAAATAAACAATGACAACAAAAAGAAAACAACCAACTCTCAAGAAAAGTTACTTTCCTCTGAATAGTAATGGCTATCATTGCTGTGCAACAGTCACAGTGGTGAAGAACTGAAAGCATTGTCTCTGACATCAGGCAAAAGGCAAGGATATCCACTGTCTTCACTTTCATTCAGTATAGTATTGGGAGCCTAGCAACAGCAAGCAGGCAATGGAAAGAAATAAGTGGGATCCAAATTGGAAAAAAAATCAAATTATTAATATTTGCAGATGGCATGGAACTATGTATATAAGACCCTTCAGCACCACTAAAAATCACCTAGAAGCAATAAACCAGTGAGCAGATTAGCTGATTATAACACTTCAATGTTCACACACAGAAACCTTTTACAGTCTTAAGTAATCAACCCAGGAAACATATGAGTGAATAATAAAGGTGAGTGTGTATGTATTTCACATTATGGAATGCTATACAACTGCAAGAAATTAAGAGATGATGCAACTTACTACATCTTGTGTGTAACTGGTGGATATCTCATTAAGTGAAGTCAGTCAGAGGACAGAAGAAAGCTAAACTAAAGGATATCAGTCATCTCTGACAAGGGAATGCAAGATAAGAAAAAAAACAAAGCATAGATTCCAACATTACTTTGTTTTAGCTGTTTATCTCATGGTGATTTAATTAAAAAAATAAAAAGTAAAGCAAATGAACTGACAATAAAACTAACTTCTATAGAGGAGTTTTGGTGATGAGACAGTCTAATTGAAACTTTGATGGGAGAAGTCATGAGAATTCCAAGCCTTGAGTAGAGTCTCGTAGCTAAACTCTTAAAATAAGTTGACAAAAAGAACAATTTTGTATTGTGTGTTTTTTTCTGGCTCACGTAGTAGTGCTATTCTCTGTACTCTCTCTTAATTTTTTAAATAAATTCCCTACCTCTCCCTCTCCCTCTGCCTCCCTGCCTCCCTGCCTCTCTCTACCTCCCTCCTTCTGTGCCCTGTGGTCCGCAGCACATATACTAAGAGTTTATCATGTTTGTTCCTTTACCTACTTTCAGGATGCAGTTCCTATCTAGAGTGATTATTTTCAACTATCTTTGTCATAATGGTCCCTTCTTTATCCAAATTGCCTTCTCCCCTAGCACTTGAGGCAGTTTTCCAACCGTAGACTAATCCTCTTTGCCCTTGTGCCTACTGTCCTTGAATATTAGTCTCATATTATGAACTAGTCATTTTTAAATTACTTTTGACCCTTGATTGTAAAAATTAGAAGGTCAGGGAAGAGAGGAATTGGGGTGGGGGTAAGAAGAAGAGAATGGGAGGGAACATGGTTGGGTCAGGAGCCTTAGTCACATCAGTGTTGTCGAGGTGAATTATGTGAGTTTATCTAACCACAGAACCAACAAGCGGAGTGTGAGACATGGAGTACAATAACTCAATTTATAAAGTGTCTATTAAGGTCAGTAAGATAGTACAGTGGGTAAGGCACTTGGCTTGAATATGATTGACCTGGGTTCAATCCCCGCATCCTATATTATCCCCCAGGCATCTCAGGAATGATCACTGAGTGTAGAGTCAGAAGTTAACTCATTGCACAACCCATCTGTCACGCCCCACAACCCCCTCAAAAAAGTATTAAGGAAGCTTGTTTGGGGATAGGGGAGAACTCAGTGAGTTGGTAGAGGGTAGTTGACACCGGTGGTGCGATTGGTGTTGGAACATGGTACACCTAAAATTCTACTGGAAACGACCATGTAAGCCATGATGATGCAAATGCCTTAATAGTGAGTTAGAGTATGGCAAGGGCTGGAGAGGTGGCTCGAAGGCTTGAAGGCTCAAATATGTGCTTTGCATGTTGGATGCCTGGAGTCAGTCACTAGCACTACCAAGAATTAACCACTGAAAATGGAGCCTGGAGTGGCTCCAGAATTGCCATGTGTGACTGCAAAAGAAAAGAAAAAATGGAGCAACAACAAAAGTATTTTTAAAAAATCTTATAAATAAATGGAATTCACAGGCAGATTATTGAAATATGAATGGAATTTTGGAAATAGTCTCAACTAAAGGTGCTTTGGCTTAAGACCAAAACTGTGATGTGAACCCCCACTGTGTTGTAATCCTCTTTATCATTTTTATCTTCATGTCAAAATGTTTCCCCAGTTACAGTCTCATTTTAGCTGAAGAAAAAAAAACGATTCTTATCCTGATGTAATTTTTGTCAAATATTAATTTTAAATGTTATATTTGTTTCCATATTTTCTTATTTCAACAAAACACTGTAACCATTTTTTCTATTCTTTTTCTCACCTTGTCTTGATTTTTTAATGTATTATTGTTCTTATAGCTATAAAATATTTTTAAGTTGGGGATATAATAAAGCTCTTTTAAAAATAGACTCATAATCTGATACAAAGTATAGTGCTAAAGTTTTAGACTTTTCTTCATAAGATGGATGGAAAAGATGTTAGATTCTTTAATTGAATATCTTTACTAGGTAATTATTATTAACTATAAAGGACAATAAAAAGAATAGAGCCAAAAAGAATTATATTAAATACTTAGAAATAGGATCAGAAAACTGATAAAGAAAAAAACCTCTCAGCCCTGATTTCTGTATGATCAATTCAATTTCCAACAGTGACCGTATTTGCATATATAACGGACTAGTCAAGATCTCCTGTTATGAGAATTTTGGACAACATTCCTATCAAACAGTAATGGATATATTCACTTGAAAAGAATATGGGCATTTTGAAAGCCTATGTTTCCTTTTATAGTTTGTGTGAATGTGTTTGTCTCTGTATAATTATCAAATATGTAATGGAAACAGTCCAATAGAATATCATGAGGTTTGCTATCAGAAGTCCTGAGTTTATTCTTTGGGTTGGAGTTTATTTTTATGCAAATTAAAGGAAAAGAATACTCATAAGGCAATTTATCCTCTGGAATGAAACAAATGATACCATTTGGCATATGATTATTGAAAGCAATAAATAAATGCATGGGTAAGTTGAAGTTACTAGGGGGAGTTTTCTGAAATGAGATTGTTAATGCAGACTGAATCTTTAGGAACTGCCATCAGAGTCTTCGTTCTGGCCAAAGGATTGACAAATCTTCTACTGTCATTTATCAATAAGTTCTGGCTTTTTATTATGATATAATAAATTATAATGTGAACCCATCTCAAATCTTAGTTATTTAGCACACACAAGTTCATTTCTCGCCTACTTCACAGTTTGAGGAGATTTGAGGAACCCTTTTACAAGCAGGAACGCAGGATCCCTGACTATTTTTCCCCCATGTTTGTGATATTTTTGGCTTTAATATAACTATTTTCATCTTATTTCAGCAGATAAAAAAGAACATTTTGAAAATCTGAAGATACATGGGATACTTAATTCATGACTCGGAAATCACACATTATTGCTCTGGCCCCTTCTCGTTACATGGGTCAATTTAGATGCAAGTATAATAGGAAATAACTTTCCTGACTATAAAATAAATACTTGGACAAGAGTCATAAGACCTCAGTGATGACTAGAAAGCAACCAGTGACTCAAAAACTCATAAAATTTTCTTTGTTTTAACGTAAAAAATACTACTTTCTGGATATCTGTTCAGATATATGGAAATTAAGATATTTGATAACAGTTTTCAACCATACATACCATGGTTTTGAGTGAAATATTTTATGAATATATGTTTTATAATCCACAATAGATAAATAACAGCAAGAACTATAAGACATTGTTAGGCATTATACTTTAGATCTAAGACTAGACAAAGGAATAGACAACGACAGATGTCATTATTATAATACTTTAATTTAGAAACTACAGTTTGTTCAGCAAATTATGTGTTATCACTAAGAGAATTGTTTTGTAGTATATTCAAAATAATCCACTTATAACAATAAAACTTGAAGTTTAGAAGAATTAATTGATCAATACATATCATACTCTAGTATGAGATAGACAAGATTTTTAGGTCTCTATCTCTCTAGTCTACATGCATAGATCTGTGCTCTGGAATTATATGAACTCCTAACAACAGTGTTTAATGGTGTACAAATGTAACCATCTTCTGGAAATACAACTTACTTTTTTTTTATTTTCTTAGTAAATTGGAAATGGATTTATAAAGTATAAAAATTGTTTTATGTAGGATTAAACTTAAGTCAAAAAAATACATTTTTTTTTGCTTTTTGGGTCACACCAAGAAATACTCAGGGGTTATTCCTGGCTCTGCACTCAAAAATTACTCCTGGCAGCGCTTGGGGGACCATATGGGATGTCGGGAATTGAATCCAGGTTGGCCGCATGCAAGGCAAACACCCTATCCACTGTAATATCACTCCGGCCCCAGTTAATTTACGTTTTTAAAAAGTATCGTTACTGTGGCAATTTTTCTCCTTCATGTACCTAGTATTTTGAGTGAGAAAAATTCTGCATTTCTATTTAAAATATAAGGAGGGATGATATCTAGTGACATTTTAATTGAGTTAAATATTTTATTGGCATTTGATTAAATGCTTTTATAAATCATAGTTTTCAAGTTATCTGAACATGAAGCAATTTAAAAATTAAGATAGGTATCCATATGAAAATTATGAGTCATTATCTATTGTGAACAAATCAATAAATATGTGTCATGTATACATTAACAGCTGAAATAATCCACTTTATTTTGTTAAGCATTTATATTTCACAAATGAGTGAAACAGAGCTATTGGATTAAGAATTAAATGTACCAAGTGATAAGATACAGTGAAACATTTTAAATTTTATATTTTCAGTTATGATACATATAAAGTAGCACTTTCAAATTAAAAACATCAATCTATATATTGTTTACTAGCTTAATATTAGGCATGAAGTTGACATCAGATGGTGCATCATCTCTGTATCACTTTATCACTGTCATCCTCATCACGTTGGTCATCGATTTACTCGAGTGGGTGCGAGTAACGTCTCCATTCGTCCCAGCCCTGAGATTTTAGCCTCCTCTCCTTACTCATCTTTCCCAACGCTGCTGTGTTGGAGGCTCTTTCAGGGTCAGGAGAATGAGTCCCGTTATTGTTACTGTTTTTGGCATATTGAATGCACCATGGGTAGCTTGAGAGGCTCCTCCTGTTATTCATCTATTTGCTTGAGCAGTCACCAGTAATGTCTCCCTTGTGAGACTTGTTACTGTTTCTGGCATATTGAATACACTACGGGGAGCTTGCCAGTCACCCCCATATGGTGCATCATAGCAATGTGTAATCCATGTGTTATATATGTGTAATCCAATGCGCTCTCTGTAATTTCATCATAACATTAAATGCTAGATTGGGTGCTGGAGAGATAGAGCAGAAGGTTAAGTGCTTGCACAGTATGTGGTCTATCCTTGTTCAATCCCTGGTATCACACATGGACCTAGAAAATGAGAAGATGTAGACAAATACACAGTATCCTCCGCCTCATTAAAAATGGCATTTTTCAACATTTTTGTAGCAGGGTAGAAAATAAAATTCTTAGATTTGGTTTCTTTTCTAATTATTCAGAATGTTATCTGACTTTTTTTTCTTCTATTGAAACAAAGTGTCTTATATTATCTCTAAAGTGGCTTTAATTGCTTCTGTTCCAAATTTAAAAAAAAACAAAGAATCCTATTTTTTCATATTTTTATTTTTGGACAAGGAGATACTTGGCTGTGCTTACAGCTTACTCTTATCTGTGCTGCAAAGGATCACTTCTGCTGGCTCGGCTGCTGGGTATCAAAACTGGGTTGTCCATGTGCACAGTGTGTCCTACCCACTCTACTATCTTTCCTGCTCAACCCACCACCCCACATTTTTTCCCCCAATGGCTTTTTCAATTTCAACTTGGTTTGCCCAGTTAGTTGGCAAATGCTTCTGATATGTCATTGAACAAAAAGAACAAGTTAGTATGCATCAGGTAATTTCACACCCCTTGCCTTAGAATTCATCAAGAACCACACCATTCCTGAAAGAGATATTTAGCTACATATCTAAAAGTGCACTCTACAGAAAAATGTGCATAGCATCTATTTGTGCTTTGTTCATGAAGCATCTTTATGATCTCAAATAATTGAATGTGGGCATAACCAATGACCTTGTGTTGTCCTAATTAAGACACAAAGCCACCCATTCTTCCACTGTTACCCCACAAAGAAACTTATGCACATTGACATGAATACCGTTTCTCAGATAGCACTAAAGATTTTTTTTTATTGTCACTAAAATCAAGGTGAGATTAAAATGGTTTAAGAATCGAGGTGGGCCAGGGAAGTGGCTTGAGGGGCTAGAACATATGCTTTAAATGCTGGAGGCCTAAGTTCAACCCCCAGTGCCATATGGCCATCAGCCGTCTCCAGGAGTGACTCCTGAGCACTGCCAGATGTAGCCCACAAACAAGAAGGAATCAGGGGCATAGGGCTGGAGAGATAGCTCAAAGCGTTTGAGTGTATTTCTTGCTTGCATGAGACTCCAAGTATGATCCCTCTCCCCCATTACTTATTGTGGTCCTTATATCCCCCACATTGCAGTGTTCAAGCAGTGTTGCATGGCACGGAAAGGGAATAAAAAGGGGGGAAATAGAGGACTCAGGGAGGGAGAGAGGCAGGCTATTCTTGCTCCACTTAGTTTTCATTCCATTATCTGCAGATTAGCTGTTCATATACTTGCAGCTCTGTTTCTGGGCTTTCATTTTATTCCATTAGTCTGAGAGTCTACCTTTATTCCAGTACCACAACACCACCTTGGTTACAGTAGTTTTCTAGTATAATTTTCTTTTTTTCCTAGATGCTTTGGCTATTCAGGGTTTTTTTTTTTATTATCCCATATACTGGTCAATGTCTTTTAAAATGTCGTAAGTATTTTTATGGAAACTGTGTTGACTCTGTATATCTCTTTGGGTAGGATTTCCATTTTGAAAATATTAATCATTCCAACTCATTAACAGGAGATATGTTCCCATTTTTTATGACTTCTTTTATTTCTTTCAGCAATTAACTGGATGTTTTTATTTTATATATGTCTTTTACCTTTTTTCTTCTGATTCCCAGGTATTTAATTTTTTGAAGCACAATTATGAATGGGGTTATTTCTTTTATTTAGCTCCTATTTAATTGTTTGTATATAGGAACATAACAAAAAAAAAGTCAATCCATCCAAAATAGGGCTGGGGGGAGATAGCTCAAAAAAAAAGTCAATCCATCCAAAATAGGGTTGGAGAGATAGCTCAAAGATAGCTTTATATTCCACATATAAGAGAGATAGCTCTCTTATATGTGGAATATAAAGAGGCAAAATACGTGAGTAACAAATGATCCAAAGTAATGCAATCTATGAATTGGTCTACAGAATTGAGTTTACTATGGTGGAAAGATAACTGTTCCTTGGAACATGTGATAAAAGAAGCGTCGGTGATATCGGTATCCTTGTCAACACAAACTTAGTCACGAGCATTGATTCATTTGAATGCCTACCAACCCGAATCGGACAATTACACTTGAATAAATGTGGCTCACTACCGGCAGTTTCTATCTTTGTTGTCTATGCACCAACATCCAGTTATGGTGAAAAAGAAACTGAGAAATTCTACATGGAGCTGGAGAAATTCTATAAAGAAGATCACACCTTCTACAAGATCATTGTCGGTGATTTTAATGCCAAGATAGGACCAAGAAGATCAGTCGATGAACTCCACATCGGAACCCATGGCCTGGAATGGAACGAACAGGGTGACAGACTGTCTGAGTTCGTCATGTCAACCAAAACCTTCCATGGTAACTCACAATTCCAAAAGGCTGAATCTAAACGTTGGACATGGGAGTCTCCCGATGGACGGTTCCACAATGAAATAGACCACATCATATTCAATCGGCGGTTTTGCCTAACCGATGTTGCTGTTGTCCCAAAATTCCAAACGGGATCAGACCACCGTCTTCTTCGTGCAAAATTCTACCTCACAGAACGAGGAGAAAAGAATGCAAGGTTTAAGAAGAGGACTCCCAGAACAACCACCAACTGGGAACTCTTTGGCTCTGTTGCGGCAACATGGGAAGATGCCGTCATTGACAACATTGATGAGGAATACGATCGAATGATTCAGCACCTCCATGATTGTGCAAGGAATGCCAAGAGAGAGATAACCACAAAAAACCGTCTTTCTTCGAACACTCTTGAACTTATTCGCCAACGTGGCTTGGCATGTGCCTCAGGCAACCACAAGCAAACGTCCGAACTGGCAAAACAGTGCAGAGAAGCCATCAAGGATGACCTCAAAAACAGGAGAGCAGCAATACTGGTAGATGCAGCAGAAGCTGGGAAAAACATTCGTAATGCCCGCCTGTCCTTCACCAACTACAAAACCAAGATGACTGCCCTCCGACATCATGATGGATCTATCACATCTTCCAGAAGGGCAATGGAGAAGATTATTCATGACTTCTACTCAGATCTCTCTAATAGCCACATCCACTTGCCCACATACCACATACCACATGATGGATATGTCGTTCCCAATGTTCTCCCTTCCGAAATCCAACATGCCATCTCGTCGGTAAAGAAACAAAGAGCACCTGGCCCAGACAAGATCAGACCTGAACACCTGAAGAACTTACCATCAGTACTCATCAATACATTGGCTCGACTCTTCACATGCTACCTGTCTGAATGCAAAGTTCCATCCCAATGGAAAACCAGCAAGACTGTACTACTATACAAAAAAGGAGACATCCACGACATTGGCAACTATCGCCCAATCTGCCTATTGTCTGTCATCTACAAACTATTCACTCGAGTCATCCTGAATAGGATTAGCAGAACACTAGATGAAGGACAACCATGTGAACAAGCTGGATTCCGAAAAGGATTCAGTACCATCGACCATATCCACACAGTAACCAAGCTCATTGAGGTATCTCGGGAGTTCAAGATGCCACTCCGTCTAACGTTCATTGATTTAAAGAAGGCCTTTGATTCTGTTGAGATGGAAGCGGTCATTGAAGCCCTAGCCAATCAGGGCGTTCAAGCCCAATACATTAGGATCCTTCGTGAGCTCTATTGCGGATTCACTACCAAGATCTCACCATTCTACAAAGAAGTAATCATCCATATCAAGAGAGGGGTTCGGCAGGGTGATACCATTTCACTGAAACTCTTCAATGCCACCCTGGAGAACATCATGCGACGACTGGAATGGGAAGGAATGGGAGTGAAGATAGACGGTCAGCAACTATACCACCTCCGCTTTGCTGATGACATCGTTCTAATAACACCAAACATCAACCAAGCGGCACAAATGCTGAACGACTTTGACCGTGAATGTGGAAAGGTCGGACTACAGCTGAATCTTGCGAAGACAATGTTTATGAGAAACAGCCTTGTTCCTGACACTCCATTCGCTCTCAATGGAACCACCATCTCCGAATGCAACAGTTATATATACCTAGGTCGAGAAATCAACATGATGAATGACCTGGCACCTGAGTTGCGCAGGAGAAAGAGAGCGGCTTGGAATGCCTTCAAGAGCATTGAAGAAATAACTAAAAGGACAAAGAACCTCCAGCTTCGAGCACATCTCTTTGATTCCACTATTCTTCCTGCATTAACATATGCCTCAGAGACCTGGACCCTACGAAAATAGGATGAGAACACTATTCGGGTCTCTCAAAGAGGAATCGAAAGAACTATGCTTGGAATATCACGATTCACTCAAATCAGAGATAGAATCCGGAGTTCTGATCTTCGTCAACGCTCAAGAATCAGGGACGCTGTCTCATTTGCCAAGACATCAAAAATCAGATGGGCTGGACACGTAATGAGGTTTACAGACAACCGCTGGACTAGAGCCATTACTGATTGGATTCCACGAGACAGCAAAAGATCACGTGGACGCCCACCTATAAGATGGTCAGACTTCTTCGTCAAGACCCTAAATGATCGGTTTGAGGCTCTACATGTTCCTAAAACGAACAGATACCATTGGGCTACGCTAGCACGCAACCGGGATGAATGGAGACGTTACTGGCACCCGCTCGAATAAATCGATGAATAACGGGGATTAAGTGATTAAGTGAAGTGATGGTGGAAAGATGACTGAGAGATACAGTGTGTTTGAGTTCGGGAGAGGGAACACTTAGATAATGATGGAGTGAATAAGGCATTCTGGTAGAGAGTGTGGTGTCAGAACATTGTATTCATGAAATCCTGGCATTAGAAGATTAACAATTTTATAAATAATGGGCATAAGATAGAGACACACAAACAGAGACAGAGACAGAGGGAGACACAGGCAGAGATTACTCTCTCCCCGACATTTGTTATGTACTTCTCAAACTTAATAAATAAATCAATAAATTACTTTGATATATAATTCTTACTAGATTCTTGGCCTAACAGTGCCCTTCAGACTTCTCTACCAAAAGAGCCTCCAAATCACTGGCTACACCTATTGTCATTTTATGTCGTCTATGCTATTACAATAATATAGCAAATATTATAATAGAATTCTGTTATAATATTTGCTAATAAAATAAATAATATAAAGGCCCTCCTGTTGATCGTCGATTTGCTCGAGTGGGCCAAGTAACGTCTCCATTAGAGACTTTGTTGTTACTGTGTTTGGCATATCGAATACTCTCGGTAGCTTGCCAGGCTCTCCGAGAGGGGCGGAGGAATCGAACTCGGGTCGGCCCTGTTGGCCGCTTGTAAGGCGAACGCCCTACCACTGTGCTAATGGTATTATAATTCTAATATTTCTCTAAAGTTCTCTGCCACATATTTCTTTGAACTATTTTATTAGAGAATTCAGGTCTTATTCATCAATATATACTGATATATAATATAATACAGATTCAGTGCACCCATAAGGGGAAAATCCATTCAAAAAAATAATTATAAAACCAATTCATTAAGATTGCTAAAGTGTTGCATAGTCCCTCTTCTTGTTTTCAAACATGTTATATAGAAGTTATTTGAATCTATTTTCTTTTAAAAAGTTTTTATAGTTTATTAATAGGATTATAATGGAGTTTAAGTTTATGGTATTAGTGTACAGAATTTCTGCACACTATTGCCACTGAAATGTCCCTTCTTCCTTGTACCTCTTTGGCCCCATATTGTCAAGATCTCTCATAGAAATAACTGTTAATATTTTAAATTTTCCATTAAAAATGAGTGCTTTAGTATATATAAAATAGCAAAGAACATTCCATTGCTGAAATGCTTTCATAGTATTTAACAGTGTATTAAACTTGAGTATTTTTACAAGAAAAAGTTTTAAAGACCAGTAATATGCGAGACAATTACAAAACAGTTTGCTTTCAAAATTAATTCATATCAGATTATATACATATATTTCAAAGATTTTGTTTAGTTTTTATAGTTGTTGTTTGTGGTTGTAGGAGGGTTATTTGATTTGAGTATTTTGGTTATTTTGATTTTGTTTCTTTTGGTTTGCAATTTTTGGCTAAGAATCTCTACCAATTCTATATATTACCTCAGTAGGATAGGTTTGTGAGGAATTTTTGCTTTTAATATGTCTCCTATCTTATCAAACGTGCTTTTTACTTGCGATTTGTCAGGCATTTCTTTTCTTCTTTTCCTCAAACATGGTTTATAGATCACAGCGATTTTGTATTTCTTTTTTTCTCTGTCTGCTGTATTAGTTTTCTCAGAAGGTTTATTACTAGTTCTATGGACTGAGTTTCTTGCTTTACTCTAGAGGAAAAAGGTCTCAGCTTTCTTCATTTACTCAGCTGGATTTTTTTAAAAATTCAAATCACCATTTTATTCAAGTCCAAACTGTAAGTCTTGTTGCTATATTAGATAATTATAGTTTTAAATACCCATAGAGATGATGTAGATCAATGTTTTAATGTAGGATAAATGTTAGCCCCTCCCAAGTAGTACATACAAGAACATTCTATGTTTTAACATTATTTTGTCATATCTTTCAGTTAATTTAGTGTTCTATTACAAATCTATCTTTTAAATAGTTTAACCTTCTCTATTTCATCATTTCTTTTTTTCCCTATTAGTGTAAGAATACTTTTATTATCCAGAACAAATAATTTATCGATCATATTAGAGAGAATTTATTCTTGCCCTTGAAGGCTGTTAATGCACATGTTCTAATATTTTCAAAAGTTTTCTATAACATTTCAAATAGATAAATTTATTTTTACTGCTCTGTGGGAAATAAACATGAAGCTGCCAAATAAATATTTATGTTCACTGACTATTGCAGTCTGAAACCCAAGCAAGATAACCCTGGGAAAAGGGCAAAGAAAGGCTATTGCGTTGCAAGGAACTAACCTTGGTTGAATTCATCACACTGCATATAGTTCCCTAAGCACTCCCAAGAGTGATCCCTGAGCACAGAGCCAGGAGTAAGCCTTGACATCTCCTAGATGACCAGAATAGAGAACTGAAATATTTTATTGACATTGTATATATGTTCACTTTTGTCTTCTGAACTGAGAGTCAGAAATATCCTAAGAATTTCATCATCAAAGGGAAAATGAACATAACCATGATTGTCACTCGGTGGTAAACACCCAATACTATCTCACCTTTTCCTCATTTATTTTTCAGGTGGATTCTTCAAGTTAGGTCATATTACTTTTACAATTATTGGGAAATATAAATTCAGTAACTCAAGATTATTTAACTAATGTTAGAGACTGCTTCTTTAACTATTTGTTCTATAAGGATTATTCAATTAACATTATGTTGTTAAACTTCTGATTGTGCATAGGAGGTTCATAGTTCATAGTTCATGCAAATATTTTACTTTAAATAAGTTGTATATTCTTACCCATATAACAAAATATATAAAATATTATAAAAAATTTGTGAAATGTTAATATAGATGTGTAGCTAGTTATAGTAAAGGACACAGTATTTGGTATTTTTTTCCAGGGGAAGTGCATAAAATTAATCCATTATTTAAAAAAGTACTATAAACTTCAACTACAACAACTAAATAAAGCAAATTTTGCATGTGCGTTTACATAGAGATTTGTTGGATTCAGAAGGGAAATATTGGTTAATATTCAATATACAATAGGCTTATTCAAAATTCATATAAATATTCAAAGAAATATAATCCAGTGATTGGGATAAGACATGAATATGTTTTAGCTAAAGTTTTCCTTTTCTTATTTGTTTCATTAAATATAAATCTAGATAAATGTCATTCAGCCTTGAAACAACAGTTTGTAAGCCAGGTTTTTCCACAGCTAATTAAAACTAACTTACTCTTTGTCAATTGAGACTAAAAAAAATAATTACACTACTTAACATTTCTTATACAGTTCATCTTTTTCCAACTAGAGAAATTCAGTGATCTGTAAAACAAAAAAGGTAATTTTTGTTCAAGTGAAACAAGGTGCTTTCGTGTTACAATTGAGTCAGTTAAAATTACTTTTGGTGTCAGTTATTTTGGAATAGCACCTAAGACTGTTTAAGGTTCTTGTCTGGTTATCTACGACCATATGGAGGGAGTAATAGTCAAGAAATTTGTTCATTTAAATGCCAACAAATTTGGGTATGAACTTAATTTTTACATTGTTACACTTCAAAGATGTCCTCTTCTAAAGCTAAAGAGATGGCTCAAAGGGCACAAACATGCTTACATGCTTACATGCTTTATATGTGAGAGACATAGTTTGATCCATAGTACCTGATGATTTCCTGAGAATTACTGGGTATAAACCCCCCAGCTGCAAGTAGCCCCTGGGTACTGCCAGGTATGTACCCCGCCTCCAAAAATAAAAAAAATTCTTCAACTGAAATAAACTATATGTGTGTGTGTGTGTGTGTGTGTGTGTGTGTGTATCATATTCTTTATTCTTCAGGGTCATGGTATTTTTTCTATAAAATACTTAAGAAAATATGGTTAAAATCTGACAAAACATAGCTGACATATTTTTATATTCACCTAATAATTCGGCTTGTTTGTTAGCCTTTGTCTTTGTTAAGAACCACTTGTATTTGAATTTGTAAAGCATTACGATGCATGTCACTTCTCCTGGTTCTCAAAACATCCCTGTGAAATAAGCATTGTAGTCTTTCCCCCTAATTGTGTTCAAGTAACTGGAGATGGTGTTAGTATCAAAGAATGTTCCTGGTTCTGAATGTTTTACTGTGCTTCATAAAAGACATTGTCCTTGGAATTCAAGAGACAACAGAGAGCTCTGGGATCATGGATCTAAACTCTTCTTTATTGAGTAATAAAAATTAGGTCCAATAAGTGTACTGACTTACTCAGAGGTTAAGTTTTTCTGGCTCTCCACTTTGTTTCCCTTCTTACTCACCTTGCCTACAGATTTATCAAAGGTAGTGCTCAAGGACGTTATGGTCAGGCAGAGAATGACATCACTAAATAATGGAAACTCAGCTCTTCCAGATATCAGGATAGATTAGTGATGTCGCTTATAGTTGCACAGCAACTTTGCAGTACAAGATTTTGAATTCAGGTCAGCTAACATATTTTTGAATGTCGATATTAACTTTAACATAAATACTTATCATATAACCTGTTTCCTGTTGTTCTTTTTTAAAAGATGTTATTTATATGTGAAACATGTAGAATGGTTTATTCTTTAGTTTCCTTTCAAATAATGTTACCTTAGCACTTTTAAAATAATGCGATCTTTAGTATGTCTTCTTTGGTAAAGTATATTTACCCATGTACCTATTACCCAGCAGTTCCGTTTTCGGCATCTGTCCGAAAAACACAAAAAAGCTTTTGGGATCTTGTGTATCTATGTTAATTTTAATGCCATTTTCATAGCAACATATGAAAATAGCACAAGTGTACAATAACAGATGAATGGCTAAGTTTGAAACAGTAGAATGGTATTCAGCTAATAGAAAAAATGAAGTTCCCTGATTGGAACAGCACGAATCGAACTGGACGGATTCTGCTAAGTAAAATAAGTCAGAAAGAGAAGAACAAACAACAAATGATTTCATTTACTATGTGGGAATAAACCAGGGGATGGACAAAGCCAACAAAAATAAACTCTTGGACGATGACTGCAGAATTGAGGTTTGTAGAAGAGGAAAGGAGAAGTGGACAGGGGAATGTCTGGGGTATATGTTTTGTATTATTTTTAGGGGGACAGAATTGAGGGTAAAAAAAAATTCCTGTTCTCCTTGTCTTTCTAATTTAGAAAAGGCACTTTTAGTTCTTTACATAGATTTCCCGTTACAGTCTCTGTAGGATAATTTAAGCTGGGTATTATTACAGATGAGGGAATTTTTTTCATTGAAAGTTTAATCATGCTGTCAGAGCCATACAAATGGCACATGATATAGGCAATATTTAAATTCAGTTCAGTAGAATATCACTAACTTTGTACTTTATATTGAACCACCACATGTGACTGAGACTTTCTCCTGAAACTGCCTTTGAAATCAAAATGGTGAGGGGAAGCATGACGGATGTCAGGCTTGCAGAAGACATTTAACGCATCTCAGTTTACCTCAATTACTTTCCACATTGTAGAAATTATTAACTTGTACTTCACTTGTAAGGAAACTGGATCAAAATATTTGTAAGGTTTTTGTACAGTTTAAAACCAGCAAGGGTGCAGGGGTTTAGACACTTGCCATGCTTGCTGTAGAGCCTGGTTGGGTTTCTGAAACTGCATATGGTCCCATGACCACCACCAGGAGTAAGACTGGAGCACTGGTTCCCCTAGAGATTATATTTTAAGTAACTCATTATCCTTAAATACATATTTATCTTATTTCAGTCATTTCTGAATCTCTGAGATTTAGGGGTCTTTTTTTGGAGGGCAAACTGTGCCGTTGATTTATATTTGCCAGTGTCAGGGGCTACGCTTGTCTCTGTGCTCTGCAGTTGCTCCTGGCAGTGCTCAAAGAGTCATATGTGATGCTGGGGATTGAATTAATGTTGGCCTTATGTAAGCACCTTCATGCCCTGTACACTATCTTTCTGGTCATGAGCTTCTCTTTCAAAGTAGAAAAAAAAAAAGCCAGTTACTGTTTCTGTATTTAAAGAAGAAAGATATCTGATGTTTGTTTGTCAGTACACAGAAGATTGATTCTCTAACTCAGTTGTGTTAGAACAAAGACTCCTTCTGCTGATTTTTTTTTAACAATGTGGGAAGTCATGAAATTAGGAAACAAAATGAAATGATTCTTTTATTACAACTTTCCACACCATTGTTCTCATAATTTTATTACCTCACTTTAAAATATAATTTTCAAAAATATTACACAAATTCTTAGAATGTACCATAGGTTAATAATTAGATATTTTCCTTTGTAAAATT
The DNA here is from genome assembly GCF_029834395.1 of Sorex fumeus. NCBI lineage: Eukaryota > Metazoa > Chordata > Mammalia > Eulipotyphla > Soricidae > Sorex > Sorex fumeus. Next base: position 7,810,224 of record NW_026606172.1, on the reverse strand, counting down.
AAATAGCGTAACAAGTAATTCAATTATTTCAGCACTTAAAAAATTTGTTTTCTTGTTTTCAGCATTTATATATTTATTTGATTTATTTTTTGTTTCAAACCACTCCTACTGGTACTCAGGGCTAACTCCTGGCTCTGTACCCATATATCATTACTGGTGATGCTTTGGGGACCATATGTGGCATCAGATATGTAATGAGGGTTAGCCACGTGCAAGGCAAGTGATATAACTCGCATACTTTATCTCTCTCTCTCTCTCTGGTCCTTATTACAATATTCAGACTAAAATTTATCTTCGTATTAAACAGAATCATAATTGATAACTATTTTTGTTTGAAAATCAGAAATTAGAAGTATATTTTAAGTAGATGATATGAAAGCTATGATTTTAGCAGGGATATAATAAAACTTAATTCTCAAAGTTTTATCACATAACAGCAGCAAACTAACCACATTTTCTATGTATTTTGGCCATTTTTCAACTGGTTTGTTTATTAGACTAAGTATTTTATCAATACAAAGTTTTAAGTAAGAACAAGAGTGAAAGTTTTATCTGATTGATAACAGGCATTCCTAAAAATGAGATAAGGATCAGTCTTTCAGTCAATCTTAGGGAAAATTTCTCAGAAGTGGACATTTGGGCCACAACCTATGGTTCTGCAGAGAGGGGCCTACTTGGAGTAGCCATATCCAAGACAGTGGCTAACCCCCAGTAGCTTTTCTCTGGTCCTTCTTGGTTAAATTTTTGAAAATCCAGAAAGTATATTTATGGGTGGTAGGGATATTGAAAGGAAGAGACACCAGAAATGGTCACTGTTACTTACATAGCATTTCTGTTGGGTCCTTTATTGGGCATTAGGCTGTTCATCTTGATATTCCCTTTTATTCTGTGCTGAAATTCAATCTCTATTGTACTTAGGATTGTCATTTTTCCTTTAGGCTGGCATCATTCTTTAGTCAATCTCACCTTGTTTTCCATCCCTTTTTAAAATCTTGATACCCCTTCTGCTCTGAAAAATTTCTATTGTCAGTGAACTGGAGCCTCACACCAAACTTATGACACTTAATCACTTAATCACTTAACTTCCCGTTAGTCGTCGATTTGCTCGAGCGGGTGCCAGTAACATCTCCATTCGTCCCTGTCGCATACCAGTGTAGCCCAATGGCATCTGTTCACTCGGGGAACATGAAGAGCCTCAAACCGATCGTTCATGATCTTGATGAAGAAGTCTGACCATCTGGTAGGAGGGCGGCCACGCGGTCTTTTGACATCCCGTGGGATCCAGTCGGTAACAGTTATAGTCCAGCGGTCGTCTTTAAATCTCATTACGTGACCAGCCCATCTGATTTTTGACACCTTGGCAAATGAGACAGCGTCCCTGATTCTTGATCATCGGTGGATATCGAAACTCCGGATTCTTTCTCTCATTTGAGTGAAACGTGATATTCCAAGCATAGCTCTTTCAATTCCTCTTTGGGAGACCTGAATAGCATTCTCATCCTGTTTACGTAGGGCCCAGGTCTCTGAGGCACATGTTGTGACACTTGTTCTCATTAAATACTTTAAACGGGACATTTTCTGTGTCCCTTTAGTATTTTACAAAGACGATGCGATTGTTATCCTAAAAGACTTTACATCTACTTAAATTTACTTTCTTTTTTTTTTTTTAGTGTAAATATTGGAAGGCTATCATTTTATTATTTTTTTTATTTTGGGTTTCAGTTATGCAATGATCAAGTATCCATCCCACCACCGGTGCCCATTCTCCACCCCCACCAATCCCAGTATCTCTCCCACCACCCCCCATCCCCCATCCCACCCCGCCTCTGTGTTCTATCTCTCCTTTTGTTCTATATCTCCTTTTCGGTGCTGTGGTCTGCAGAAGAGACATTGGGTGGCAATCATGTTCGGTCCATACATTACTTTCAGCAGGCATCTCCCATCCTGGGCAGATCATCCCAGCACTCTTTATTTGGTGCTCCTTTTTCTATCTGAGCTGCCTTTACCCCTAGAGTGTGCGGCTGGCCACTAAGCCATGGAGTGAACAACCTGGTATTTATCACAGCTGTTTTCGGGTGTTAGTCTCTTATTTTGTTACTTTATGTTACCCAGATGAATGCCATCTTTCTATATCTGTCCCTCTCTTTCTGACTCATTTCTCTTAGCATAATATTTTCCATGTAGTACCACTTGTTTGTAAATTTCATGACTTCATTTTTTCTAACTGCTACATAGTTGATCGTCGATTTGCTCGAGCGGGCCCAGTAAGGTCTCCATTGGAGACTTTGTTGTTACTGTGTTTGGCATATCAAATACTCTCGGTAGCTTGCCGGGTACTTCATTGTGTAGATTTACCAAAGTTTCTTTAACCAGTCATCTGTTCTTGGGCACTCAGTTTTTTTCCATATTCTAGCTATTGTAAACAGTGCTGCAATGAACAAACAAGTGCAGATGTCACTTCGACTATACTTTTTGGCCTCTCTGGGGTATATTCCCAGAAGTGGTATTGCTGGGTCAAATGGTAGCTCAATTTGTAATTTTTTGAGAGTCTTCCATAAAGTTTTCCAAAGGGTTGAAACAGTCAGCATTCCCACCAGCAATGAAGGAGGGTCCCTTTCTCGCCACATCCACGCCAACACAGGTTGCTTTTGTTCTTTTGAATATGGGCCAGTCTCTGTGGTGTGAAATGATATCTCATTGTTGTTTTGATCTGCATCTCCATGATGATTAATGATGTAGAGAATTTTCTCATGTACCTTTTAGCCATTCGGATTTCTTCTTTGAGAAAGTCTCTGTTCATTTCATTGTCCCACTTTTTGATGGGGTTGGATGTTAAACTTACTTTCTTAACTTCAAAACTGAGCTTCATGTGGAAGTATTCTAATCAAGTGCAGAGATAAGATTCATAGATTTATTTTGTGCACATTTCTTCAACTCCAGTCTATTTCATTCAGTTCTCCCACTGATCCCAGTTCATAACTGTTCACTAGATATGTAATGCCTTAGACTTCAAGATTCATTTGCTTATGATCTCTCTCTTCCGTAATATTATTACAGGTAGAGTCTTATTAGGACCACAGCCATTAGGCTCTGATTTAGATACTGGTTCATTTGACCCACACAGGAACGAATTAAAGTATAAGTCAAAGAAATGTAGAAAAGATGAAGGATTAGATAGATTCAAAAAAACAGTGCTGGTATAGTTAATGAGTTAGCAGTCCTTTTTCTAACTATAATACAGTTTTAAAAAGTATTGCATAACCCTAAAATCTGAGTGTGGGCATGTGCCAGAGAGAATAGTACTCTTTCAACACTATTAGAGTTTATATGGGTATGTGTGTAGGAAAAATTATTTCGGGGTAGAATGGTCATGACTTTTCATAGAAGGAAAACGGAAGTGGGAAGTCTCCGGAGTCAATGTATATGCAAACTCTGACCCCTTTTGGCCATTTCTGGTGCTTGCCCTGGAAATTGTACACTGTCATGGGAGAAGTGGTAGTAATTTTCACAATTTAAAAGTACTATAATGAGCATATAATGAATCTGTAAATTGCTCCTCAGTCACTAGGTTCCATCTTGAAAATGGTGGTTCCACCTGGTGATCTTAGATATATCCCATTGAACATGAGTCTTGATTGTTCTTGTTTTTGAGATGATTAGCTTCTAGATATTAAATATATATAAATATATAATATATAAATATATATTTATAAATAAATATATAAATATATATATTAAATACTGCACTGCACTGCCCTCCCATTGTTCATCGATTTGCTCAAGCCGCCACCAGTAATGTCTCGCAACAAATTGTGAAACTTGTTGTTACTGCTTATTTGCATATCAGGTATGCCATGGGGAGTTTGCCAGACTCTGCCTTGTGGGCGAGATACTCTCAGTAGCTTGCCCTGCTCTCAGAGAAGGGTGGAGAAATCGATCCCGGATCGGCTGTGTGCAAGGTGAACTCCCTACCCACTGTGCTATCACTCCATTCCATATATTAAATAATGCCACAACAAGCATAAGAATTACCATTTTGTTGGTACTCAGAATAGGTGTAATTTCCAGAAGTGGTAATTTCTATGTAAGATATGACTCATACCAAAACGGTGACTGGCTCTCTTTAAGCTTATGATTTAGCTTATATATTAAATTGCCGTTTAACAATGGCCACTTTCCTATCTTACAATCACTATACTTTTGGTTAATCTCGTAAGACACTTAGACCATTAACTGCTTACTCCCGTTCTAGTGTTTCAGCTTTAATTACTTTTTGTTAATGTGAAAAGAATTCCATTCTGAAAAAAATTCAACTGCACTCTCACCTGTGCTTTTATTCTGTGGCTTTCTTACTCTCTTCTTTATCCAGCCCTAATAGTTAGATCCTAAAGTCAGTTGAAAAAAAATGCTAGAGTACATATAGATCAGTGTGTTTATTCATGGACAATTATAACATCAACTGATCAGAAATATTTGTCATTGACCATAATTAATCCTTTTATAGCTAATTGAAAAAATTCTCTATGATTCATTTTTGTTGAGGTATCATAGTTTGCAATACCATTAAGTTCCTTTATAGTTGCAAAGCTACTACATGGATTCCTCTCTTAGTGTTTCACGATCCCTCCAACATCATCCAATGCTTAATGCTTATTCTATTTAAATTCTGAACCATATGAAATGAGATATTTTGAGAAGAATGCAATACATATTACATAGACAGAAACTTCTATTCCAGAATAAATGAAACACATATTTCCTCAAATCCATAGAGAACTCTAAAAGGCTAGATAATATATTGAGAAGCTAAAGAAAACAATACATATTTGAAGTTTGAAGTTTTACCAACTATCTTGCCTGATCACAGTGGATGATATTAATAATCGACAATAAAAAAGGGGAAAAGGAAAAAAAGCAAGCATGAACATTGAACAATATGTCTCTCTGAATTGCTTTTTGAGCAATGGAGGGATCAAAAGAGAAGTTTTAAAAATACCATGAGCACAAGGAAAAGAAAAAAATTATCAGATCCTGTGGCTGTCACAAAAAAAAAATTATGGAGAATGTTTATTACAATGCAGGTACATATCAGTAAATAAGAAGAGTCTCAAATAAACAATCTAATTTACATCAACAATAATAGAAAAGAGGGACAGAACAAAAAATCAGCCTAAGGAAGAAAATAATAAAAAAGAGCATAAATTAATGGAAAAGATGACAAAAAGATCAATGAAACAGAGCAAGTTTTTAAAGATGATCAATAAAATTGAGAAACTCAGATTTGTCACTGGGGTTACCAGGAAAAAAGAAAGAAAACAATGGTTTTTCATTTCCTCCAGATTCAGAAAAAAATCTTTAAGGGAAAGGAAAGAAATAAAGGGGAGCTCAGAGATTATAGAAAGGTTATGCTGAAGAAAGAATACAAAGAAAGGCAGAAGCCATTTTCCTTTGTCCCCATTTAAAAAAAATGGGTGGGTCAGTACTTCTTGGTTATTTTCTAAGAATGTTGACAGAAGATTCTAAGATGATTATTTTCTGGTGTCTGATGTATAAGAAAAAATATTCAAAATTACTATATTAAGAAGGAAGTGCAAATTAAAACCACAATGAGATAGCATTTTATATCTATGAGAATGACCTGTATATAAAAGTTTGAAAACAAGCATCGCAAAGAATGTGGCGAAAGAAACTGAAATTCATGCATCCTCTTTGGAAAATAGTATGGAGATTTCTTATAAAATTAAAACGGAGAGTCCATGGTGTTACAGCAATATTACTCTCAGGTACTTACATAATAAGAAAGCACTAATATAAATGACATACACATTTCTATATACCCATTCAGTGAAGCACTCTGTAATGGTAGCTGAAACATGAAATCTGTCAAAATACCCATCAGTTGATGACTGGATAAAGAAGCTTTGGTACAGTGGGAAACCATTCTGCTGTTAAAACACTTGAAATTGGACTGGGGATGTAGCTCAGTGGCAGGGCAGTTGCCTTGCATTTATAAAGGAAGCCCCACACAGCAAAAAAACTCTGGTTCTAAGCACAGAAAAAAATAAAACAAAATATTGAAGGGCAAAATGATTGGAACTTGAAGTGATTCTGCCAAGTATAATAAGTTAAAGGCAGTAATTAGATGATATCAGTAGAATGTGATTCTGAACTATTAAGGTAAACTGTCAGGAACCAGCAAAATTTACTTCTAGTCATTGTAATCTGGTGGTTAGCAGAAAGGATAGTGGGTTGGGATAAAGAGGGAAGGATTTGGGGGTGGTAGGATGGCACAGACCATAGTTGGTACAAGTGGTGACTATCACATAAGTATAAATGCAACACTACCCTAAATTTCCATAATTCTGTAAACCAATGACAAATCAATGAAAAACATATTCTGAGCCTATAGTTAGACCCTCAACGTATGAGAAATTACTGTGCTATTGACAACACTGAAAATCAAACCTGTGAATCATGGATTTCCTTGACTTCCTATAGTGCTCCACTGTGTTTATTTCTCTCAATATATTCTTCATCAAATTTCACTGGAAACAAAATCAATTTCCAATTTACACTGTTCTCTTCAAGCCACAACTTTAATCCTTGTGTATTCATTTTCCACAATTCTCTCACTTAATTTCTGTTTTCTGAAACTTTCTCTAAGACGCTCCCACACTTAAAATCACTATTTTTCTTAATCTTGTTTGCCAGTATGGATTGTGTGATAAAGAGGTGATTATTGAAACTGGTTTAATTTGAGTAGAATTTCATGAGAGGACTAAAGATTCTACAGGTGTAGTAAGAATTTAGGGAAAATGGGAACAATACCTCTTATTAGTACCAGAAACTAGTAATATCAGACTACTTTACCATGTAGTGGTTGGATATTTGAGGAAAGGGGGTATAATATTGAATAATTTGACTTGGTATTGGATTTTCCATACCTCTGTCTGATGGATGCAGCTAATGTCCTACCCAGAATTTTGTAGCTATGTCAAAACTCAGTATCTTAAACTTGTTCCTTTCTTCAGTTTCCTACAAGTGTTTTCCAAGAATCTAACCCAACAGGTAGAGAAGCACAGGACAAGGAAGCTGATTTGATTACTGTGTCAGCTTTTAGGGCATAGGAGAAGTTAAAGAGGGATACAAGTTGAATCTGGATAGATAAATGAAAGGTATTCACCATATGTTGATTTTTCTATACCTTGTCAGCGTTTTAAAAGAATTTGTGGATCCCAGAGCATAAGATAATCTTTGGGGAAATGTTCTGGGCAGCTGCACTTGCTCCTCCTGCCCAGATTGATTTCCCTTTTCTTCCAAAGTTGCTGGAGTTCATCCACATTTGCCAATTCAAATGTTTGCTTTCTAATAATATTTTCACACAGTTACCAGGTAGTTAATAATTCTACTCCTATCTTTTCCCATAAATTATTTACATTTTTTCTACATAGAAAATCTTCCATATTATGATCCTGCGAGTACCTTTGTAGCAGAGACTTTTACCCATGTCTCCTTGTATGTTCTGTACTTACTGTTCACCTTTTTATGTTATCTATTTAATAATATGTGATTTATTTTTATGTGTTTGTCTTTCAACTAGTATGGAGTTCCCAACTGATAGCTATTCGTTAATCTATATGCCAGATAGAGTTTGTCATAGGTAATCTTTTGGGGAAATAAATAAATGAGTATATTTGATATAAAAATCACTTACTAGAACATTTGAGTCCCAGTTACTATATTTATCTTGACTTACATAAATCGAAATGGATGACTTGGAAGCAAGGTCAAAAAGATAATGTTGGCTTCAATGACAGTTCCTGGGGAGAAGACCACATTACTTTTTTTTTTTTTTGAAAAGCAGCCTTTTTTTCTCTGCTATTATTGCAAAAAGCACATGGACAGAGAAATTTATATGGGGACAATAAAAACTCAAAGAGACAAATTTACCACTAAAAGTCTACATTGAGGATACTGCAACTGTGACAGTGTGATGGTTTTGAATTTAAATGTATACATGTAGTCAACTGTGCATTTTTCTCTTTAATGTTATCTCTCAGTCATTGGCACATTCACAGGGAATCTTCAGCTGCCCCACTTTTCCATAACTAGACAGGGGTCTGCATTCTTGTGTTGAGAGTTGTACAGCAGTAGGTCTTGTCACATTGATCATGTGGAATATTAGCCTTTGACATCGTGGGCTGGTTCTCTTAAATGACTTCATTGTTCACGTGCTATCCAGGCATTCCTACATGACTTACCTTGACAGAGAGAATAAAATAGACTATATAGGCTCTGACTTCAGTGTCCTTCCTTACTGTCCTGATAAGGAAAAACTCCACATTAACCTGGTGATAGTAATTATGAGAGAGAGAAAAAATTGTTTTCTTAATAAACCCTGTCTTAATTTTCTCTTTTGTAGAAGATTTTTGTTTTGTTTTGTTTTAGTTTTCATAGCTCTTGCTTTGTTCCTGGGCAGGGTGAAAAAAAATCTGCTTTATTTAAAATGCAGATAAAGATAACTGACATGTTTTGCTTTTGTTGTTATTTAAACTAAATTGAAAGATGAAATGATATCTTACATGTTATTTTTTTAACTTTGGAGATGATTAAGTCCTGTTGATTTCACCAAAAAAGAAAAGAAAAATAGAATTAACTAGTTGTAAAGACTATATTCTCTAGCTATCAACAGTAATTAAAAGGTGGTTTTATTCCCTAACCTCACATTACATTTCACACTTCTCTGATTGGATTTTATTCCCAAGGTATTCATTGAATGGGAATATCAAGTTTATTTTTAGGTGATTCCTTTGTGTTTATACTGTTTACTTTCAAATTCTTGGAGACAGTTATAGCTAAATGCCAAAGAGGAGAATTTTCGACACTTTGAATAAAGTTGTTATGTTTGCTGAAATGTGGCCAAGATAAACATTACCCCTTTTCTTTTCGTTCTTCAAACATGTTAACATAGAGTCTCTTTTGTTCTTGTGTCTGAGTCAGATTCCCTTCATTTTGTGATGGGGTTATAATAATGAAAAGAATTACCAGAGAAAACAAAACAGTGAGATAGAAATTGTACAGAGAAAGGAGTGAGATAAAAAAATAAAGAAAATAACAGTGTTTTCACTTTCTTATGGATTTTTTTGACAACATTTTTGAGTATGTACAGCTTGTTTTGGGGAAAGGAAAAATATATATGTTACATATCTTTATTAAAAGAAAAAATAAAAAATTAAGTTGATAAGACTAAAAAGAACCTACAGATTAATCACTATAAGAGTGATACATGGAATTTATTAAAAGTGCTTCTGGATTTTATCTAGCTAGAAAAAAATCACTGTGTTTGGATATCAGATTATTAGATATTGTATATTTCCATCTTTTATTTATATATGTTCACTAATGTATGCTCATGTATGATCATTGGTTCCACAGAGTTTCTGGTGCTTTTACTTACACATTATATTTTTCAAGTAGAAACCCTTTCATAATCTTCCAGTAATCTTTTAAGATGTTTACAGGAGAGACTGGATCTATAATACAGCTGATAAGACACTTGCCTTACACATGAGAGGCCTAGATTTGATCTCTGGCATCAGATATGGTCCCCTGAGCTCTCCAGGAGTAATCCCTGAGTGCAGGACCAAAAGTCCTAAACACACTCAGGTGTCGGCCCTACCAAAAAGGATGTTTTATTGGAAACACTAATTTTTAAGCCATCTAAATTTATGGGACTGGTAATAATAAGTTACAATATAATCTGCTTACTACGTATAAGTCACAGTACTAATCATACTTCCAGATATGTGTTTTTTTTTTATCACAGTAGCCTTCTAATTCAGAGAACAAATGTGTGTGCATTTCACCCATTGCTATGTCTTTAGGAATTTGTTATGATGATCCCTGGTTTATAAATTTAGCAAAAAAAAAAGAAATATACCATCTTATAAAGATATATAAGACTGATTAGTTCTAATTATCCTTATTTATAATGTTTAGTTTTTAATTTATTTCAGGCTCTTTATTTTTCTCAGCATTCGTAAGAAGTCTGGGTAAGTAAGAAGTAAGTCTGAGTAAATAAGAAGTAAGAAGTCTGATAGTTCCAGCATCATTTCTAAACAGCCTGGAGAATAGCACCAGACTTTAAACTGGCTGTATATAGAAACCATTGTTTTGGGATTTGAGGGGAGGGAGGTGCTATACATGGCAGTGCTCAGAGATAACTCCTAGATCTGTGCTCATCAGGGATCACTTCTGGCAATGTTCAGGGGAGTAGTCGTGGTGCCAGGGTTGAGTCAGTATCAATCATGGGCAAGCACCTTACTGCTGTACTGAATGAATGCCTGACTCCTTGAAAAGAAATTGAAGAATATTTGAAAGTAAATAAGAAAAACTTTCAAAAATTTGAAACCCAAACACAAAAATTTGTAAGTCTACAACTGTACCTCATGATGTCTCACTAATAAAAATAAAAAAAATCAAACTTAAAAAAATATAAGCAGTTCTGGAGAAAAATTTATTGAGACTATTAGAAAATTCATCAATATAATGATTCAGTTTACCTTGTTTTCAGTTAGGAGCAAAAGATAGCAAAGGTGTTTTACGTTATTTCATTTGTTTCCAGTATGTCTGTTACACCGATATTTGAAAATATTCTTTTAATTTAGGATAAACAAGGAAATAAGAAATATGCCATGGTTTTTAAATGTTACTAAGAAAATCAGTTTGTACATTGGTTTTATCTCCTAACTCCACTTTATTGTCATTAAAATGTTTCATAGTGTCATTTAACGAATTTTAGTTAGGCTGATATGCATGGAGTTTCCCTATTAGGTTTATTTCCTGCTCCTAGTTTTCTGACCCATATTTGCCACTTTGGATAGTGGACATACAGATCTCCACAGGAGCGTCAACGTGTTACATCTATACGAACACTCAACTATTTCAACGTGGCGTTGACCAAAGTTCATACTTTAAAGTACAAACTTAAGGACTAGCTTAAAGATCACCAGTTCTATCTTTCTTACTTTTTTCTATTTCTATTTTCAGTTGCTCTGTACAGATAGAGATTTTTTTCTATTCCTCTGCAGTTACTGCAGGAGGCTCAGTGATCTTCTGTCACCCCTTTCAAATGAGCCCAGCAAATGCCTTCAGTATCTATAGAGACATGGAAGTTGTGAGTCTCCATGCATGTCTCTGAAAGAATACCATCAAATCTGACTGTGGTTCGCCCTTCTCCCTTTCTAAGATGCCATTTGCTTTTAAGTCTGCTTCTCTCTCTCTCTCTCTCTCTCTCTCTCTCTCTCTCTCTCTCTCTCTCTCTCTCTCCCCTCATTACTCCATCTGTGCCTTGGGACAGAGTCTAGTTTAGGAAAATTGTCACTGAAAACTTAAAACGTTAAGCCAGGTCAGCATCTCTGCCTATGTGGAACAAAAAACCATTCTTTCCATTTACAGGTGGCTGTCATCAATGCCCATATCTTCCCTCTACGTTTCTTCCTTCACTTGTTTGTCTTTTCATTTACTTTTGGTGACATGCGAGTGTTCAAAGAAAACTCCTGGTTCAGTGCTCAGGGATAACTCCTAGTGGTGAGAGAAGACCATATACTGTGCTCAAAATTGAACCCAGGACTCTGTATGCAAATCACGTTCTCTAGCCCATTGAACTATCTCTCTGGTCCCATTTAGGCACTTTCAATTGCTGTATATGGCTTTAACCTTTTTTTCTTCCAATATCTCATTTTTCAGTTACAAATGTCATTACAGAGGCTAACATTCATTTCACTGGTGGCATTAGAATGAAAGGGTATGAAAAGGGAGAAGGTATTGAATTCTTAGAAGTAAAAGTGAAGATAGGTAGGTAAAGCAAAAATATGAAGCTCAGATGCAGGTAGCAATATTGCTGCTATTTAACCAAATGAGAATTCAACCAATAACATAACTTTTCTCAGAAATTTCAAAACTCAGTTCATTTTCAAACAAAAGTATAGAGCAGTATCATACCATCATTTCCATATTGTAGATTAGGCACATTTCCTTACAGTGGTGTCTTCACTTATAAAATGAAGAATCTTTGTGCCTACCCCAGGCAGTTACTACATTAAGAAATGTAGCACTGTATCACTGTCTTCCCATTGTTCATCAATTTACTCAAGAAGGCACCAGTAACATCTCCATTGTGAGACTTGTTGTTACTGTTTTTTTGCATATTGAATACACCACAGGGAACTTGCCAGGCTCTGCTGTGCGGGGAGGATACTCTCCAGAGCTTGCCAGGCTCTTGGAGAGGGACAGAGGAATCAAACCCACATCAACTGCATGCAAGGCAAATGTCCAACCTGCTGTGCTTTCTATCACTGCAGTCCAAGAAATATAAATGCTTAGAATTTATTTTATGTCCTGAAACATAAGAAGCACTTACTAAATAGAAAATAAACCTAACTTTATTGCATCTTATTCTTATCATATATTTCAAGAGTTAACTAAGTACTACTATGTTTAGCAGTTATAAAATGAATATATTACACTGTGTAAATCCCTAGATCTTACAGAGGATCTCAGAATAAGTATCTTAGACCAATCTCAATAGGGGAACAGAAAAATCTCAGTGATTATGTTCTAAGACATGGAGTGAGGGACTTTATACTGGTGTTCAGATGTTCCAGATACAATATTTCATTCTTACTAAAATATAATTTTGTGTAATTATTTAAACCCTTTAAACTAATTTTAAGGTGTATAAATGAGTTGTCTAATTTGCATACACATTGGTAAAATCATATAATGATAATCTAGTGGGAAGATATTAGCCATATCAGAGCTGCCAATAACACCAGGGTTAGAGAATAATAAGCTTCTTATCTGGTAGCAGCTATATTACAAATGCAAATAAAGCAACTTTTGTTACCTCCTTGGCATTACAGATCTGTAGTTGAGTGGAAGAAAATGTATCAAAGATGGCCTTCTGAAAATTTTTTAATGTGTAAGAATGTGAACCAGCAGAAAAACTCATTACTTGCATACATGACCCTTGGAACCAAATAAAATAAGAGAAGATAAAACACAATAATAAAATAAAATATTTCTAAAATTCTCCTATTATTTTTATTATTTATATAGTCTTTTGTACTTTATATTTAAGAATAATAGAAACACATACAGAAATAATCTTAAAAAAATGAGCACATTGTGATAAAATTCTTGACACTAAAAGCTCTAGAGAATATGTATATATATATATATGAAAGTTTGTGGAGTTTTATTGTGATTTGCCATGTATTGAGATTTATTTGATTTAAATAGATAAGGAATTGTGAATTTTTATATGATTTTTAATGTAACAGACTTCATTTGATTTCAGTTGATTATTGGTAAGTGGAAATCCTAGATTTTACAATAACACCCTCCACCCTTAGATTTTCAGTTAATTAAGTTTTAGCATTTTACAAATAACTCATGTCTAGTGAAGTTTTCATAAGCTATAATATGCTCAAGAAGAAAAAGATATTTTGACAGTATTTTTCGTTCAGTAGATAATTTTTTATGTGTTTTCTCAGATTTCCTCTACCGAATTTTTGCTTTTTTGAATATCATCAGTACTTTCTCTCAAAATTAAAATACAAAAGCAAAGTAGAGAATGAGGAAAACTTGCTTGATCTTGAATTTTCCCAGCATCTACTTAAGTAAAATAGCAAAAGAAATTAATTACTGGGCTGGAGCGATAGCACAGCGGTAGGGCATTTGCCTTAAAAGCGGCCAACATGGCCGACCCGCGTTCGATTCCTCCGCCCCTCTCGGAGAGCCCGGCAAGCTACCGAGAGTATTCGATATGCCAGACACAGTAACAACAAAGTCTCCAATGGAGACGTTACTGGGCCCGCTCGAGCAAATCGATGAACAACGGGAGGGCCTTCTACATCCCATGTCAAGAAGCCCAGTGTGGCCCTATCCGTGGCTGCTGCCTGTCTTAAATAGGTGGCAGTAACAGTGAAAGAGGGGAAAAAATAGTACTCTTTAACAATAATTGGCAGCCAAAAGTCTGTACCTCTTTTATACTTAATAAAAAGCAAAGGCTCCAAACCTTAAGTTGATTTCAATAAGACCAAGCCTTCAGGCAGTATAAATGAATGTAATCCCAAGGTTTTTAGTTCACTGAGGATAAAATCCTTGCGTTTTCACATAATGAGAAATATGAGCACATGAGAATTGAATATTCAGGAATCTAATAATAAGCCTGAAAGCAAAGAAATTTTTCACACAAGTCCTTTGAAAAATACGAAGGAAATGTGTCCTGATCACAGTTAAAATTGCATTGTAGTTTTGTACTTTTTTCTAAAACTTTGCATCCAGATTTGAGAAGCTGAAATTACTAAATGCAGAGCCTTTGAACCAGTGCAAATTTCAGACTCATAAATTGATCAGATAATTAAATGTACCTTACACTAGGAACATCCTTTAAATAATTTATTTGTCCCTTACTGTCTCCTTCTTTTTCTTCTTTTTTTTTTCAGTTTGCTTGCTGCTCATTTGTTTGTTTTAATCAACAAGTCTATTCTTGTTCCACTTCTACTGTTACTTTAAACTAAAGTGGTAGAGATTCATTAATGCAGATAAGTGAGTGCCTGGAGGTGACCAACACTTACTGAGTGCAATTCTTATTTTCCTTTTCCATATATTCTCAAGTGAAGAAAAGTTAGCTTATAGAGGAGAATTGAACCATTTCAAATAAACAATAGGCTTATTTCTTTATTTAAAATTGTTTTACTATACTGTGTATATTGGAGCAGATTATCCGCCCTCGGAATAGATGTGCTACTGCTTTGCATTCTGATTTTGGTAGCTGATGGCAACAGCATAAGCACATTCCCAAAGTTTAATAATAATGCATATTTTCATTCTTTCAAAAACAAAGTGAAAAATGTTCATGATATTCAGCATTTTAATTTCTACTGAAGTAGCTAGCAAGCCGACTTTAGAACTAGCAGCAAGCATATATAAATTGCAAGCTGAGTGCAGGGAGATTTTATTACATGAACATTTTATTACATGATGTAAGGAGTGATGTTACAGGAGTTTGGCATAAAGTCAAAACTCATTGCACAAGATCAGATTTAAATATAGTATCATGTTTTAATCTATTTTTGCCTTTGTCAAATT
This sequence comes from Sorex fumeus, assembly GCF_029834395.1. Taxonomy (NCBI): domain Eukaryota; kingdom Metazoa; phylum Chordata; class Mammalia; order Eulipotyphla; family Soricidae; genus Sorex; species Sorex fumeus. The sequence continues at coordinate 7,795,068 of NW_026606172.1, read as the reverse complement.
GACAGTCATCTTTTGTCTTGTAATTAAATATCAGTTTGGACCCTCAGGCCTCTGAGACAAATTGGTTGTATTCTTATGTGTTAAACACTGACTTAATTCAGTTCAATCTTTTAATTCTTCTTCCTTTAATTACTTAGTAGCTCAAACTAATAACTGGTTTTGTTTCTTTAAACTTATCGTGTACTCTTGCCAAAGCAAATTGCTATATCTGATTTCATGTGAACGCCAAGTTGCTTAGCAACTTAAGTCCGCCTTATATTTTATCATTTTGCATGTTTTCTAATCTCTAAGTTTTTATTAGGGTATAATTTAAAGCATCTATCTATATTTATTCCAATCAGTTTAGTACTATTTATTATTATTCACCCAAAGTGTTATTTGTGGTCCATTGAGTTTGAAAGTACTTGTTTGTGTTGGGAGAGGTTGAGAAAGTGAATATCAGAAATGGAAATAGAAGAAAAGGAAACAATTCATTTATGATTTACCTTCTTGTATCTATTAAGTTCTTAGATTTGTATTCCTTTTTTTTTTCTGTGCGGTTCATGTGTTCTGCTTTGTCTTCCAGGTACCTCAGCTCCTTCTTTGTAACCTCAAGGAAGAAGGGGATTTTGTCATCTATAGTAGTTCTTGCACTATTTCATGCATAATTGGCATTCAGACTCAGAAGACTCTTAAAACAGATCTGTTTTGAAGCCTTGTGTGGCTTTATCCCCAGAGAAAAATTATCCCTTTGGGAGGTTTGTCATCTTTGGCAGGAAGAAAATGCTGTTACTATTTTGTACTTTCATTGTGTCCTGGCAGAAAGGCTGTGACTTTTCAGCCAGTTTCATAGGCTAATTGTATAAATGATGAGAAATGTCAAAATTTTAAGTGTAAAGTATCTTAAAGTAAGTGACAGTTGTCAGTTTGCTTACTTTCCGCTCTTTGCTATAATAGGAACCAAACTACAAAGGAGCATTTGAAGGAGAATAAAGATTAGTTTCACACATGCATAATATTGAAAGGAAATGAGCCTTAAATATTGGTGTACATTCCTTCAGAATGTAATTACCCTACATTACCCCATTACTCACTCGTCTTCATCAGAGGCCAGAAATAATTTCTCCAGCAACTCTCCACTCTTCCAAAACCACTCTCATAAATAGCATACTCAGAGGTGTGTTGCTTACAAATCAGGAAAACAAGTGGCAACAAGAGAGTGAGCACCCATTATTTTGTGCTTCCCTTTTGAGAACTGCTTCAATCCTAGCTATTACTTGTTTTAGGCATGAAAACAATCCTCAAATTTCAAGCTATGAAATGTTGGGCTGGAACAATTGTACATGAGTAGGTTGCCTTGCATGGAGCCAGCCTGAATTTGATCTCCCCCATCCCAGATGGTCCCCAGAGCCAACTAGCAATGATCCCTGAGCACAGAGGCAGGAGTAATTCTGGATCACTATTGCATATGGGCAAAAACTAGAAGAAAAAAATTATGAAATGTTGGTTTTAATGTTATCTTTTATGGTGGGGCTTGGGCCCATATCTAGCAATGTTCAGGGTTTACTCCTGGCTCTACACTCAGAAATCATTCTTGGCCTGCTTGGGGGACCCTATGGTATGTTGAGAATCAAACCCCAGTCAGCTATGTGCAAAGCCTTCACCTTTCCTGTTTTACTATCTCTCCAGCCCTTAACATTATCTTTTGATATATTTATTTTTGGTTCTCAAATTTAAAAAAGGTAGTCACAAAGTTTAATGACCAGTTAATTGATTTTACATTTGTTCATGGATGTTTGAGGAGCTCTCTCTCTCTCTAATATATATATATATATATATATATGTATATATGTATATATGTTTTGCATTTGCTGTGCTTTTATTCATTCTTTAGTGTTCTATAATATTTGACCAAGCATTTATGGTCATTTCATTCCTTTTTAGTCTCTATTATTAGCACATTTTCAAGGAAATTTTAAGTGAATGGTACATTTCGTGTATATTGCAGAAGAATGATTTTGTCCAGCCTGATGCCACCTAACTCAAAGCTTCATATGAATGGTAGCAATCTTCCTTCTCTCCTGAACTGCCTTTCAGCATTCTTGATTAAATTCCCTGAAGTAAATTACCTGGCCATACTGCAACATATACCTGTAAGCATCAGTCAACATCTGACATCATATTATTGTCCTATCCTAACGTCATGTCTTCTTACACCAGCTCCTGTATTTTTTCTTAATCATTTCCACTGTTTTCTCCATAGTCACTTAAATAAGTCATATTTCTTATATTATCTGAGATGAAATACTTAATATTCATAAAGCAGAGCCTTTTTTCCATGTCCTCCTGAAAATCCTTTGGCATAAGTAGGAACATCTGCTATTCTGTCCACCTCTTAGCTTCTTGATGATGGAAATTTCACCTTTCATTGTTTTTAAATTTTTATTAGTGAAACACCCCAGCACAGCGGTAGGGCGTTTGCCTTGCATGCAGCCAACATGGTCGACCCAAGTTTGATTCCTCCACCCCTCTCGGAGAGCCCAGCAAGCTACCGAGAGTACCTCGCCCGCACGGCAGAGCCTGGCAAGCTCCCCGTGACGTATTCGATATGCCAGACACAGTAACAACAAAGTCTCCAATGGAGACGTTACTGGGCCCGCTCGAGTGAAACACCATGAGGTACACTTGTAGACTTACAGATTGTTGTGCTGGAGTTTCAGTTATACAATGACTGAGTACCCATCCCTCCACCAGTGCCCATTCCCTACCTCCAATGCTCCCAACATCCCTCCCACCCCCCACCCCTCATCCTACCCCACCCCTGTGGCAGGGCATTTCCTTTTGTTCTCTCTCTCCTTTTGGGTGCTGTGGTTTGCAAAAGAGGCATTGAGTGGTAATCATGTTCGGTCTGTACTCTACTTTCAGCATACATCTCTCATCCTGGGAGGATCCTCCCAACACCCTTTACTTGGTGCTCCCCTCTCTATCTGAGCTGCCTTCTCCTCCAGCATGTGCGACTGGCCTTCAAGCCATGGAGTGTACCTCCTGGTACTTATTTCGGCTATTCTTTAGTGTTATTCTTCCATTTTGTTACTTTATATTCCCCAGATGAATGCAGTTTTTCTATGTCTGTCCCTCTCTTTCTCACTCATTTCACTTAGCATGATACTTTCCATGCAGTACCACTTGTATGTAAATGTCATGACTTCATCTTTTCTAACAGCTGCATAGTACTCCATTGTATAGATTTACCAAAGTTTCTTTAACCAATCATCTATTCTCGGGCACTTGGGTTTTTTTTCCAGATTTTGGCTATTGTGAACAGTGCAGCAATGAACATAGAAGTGTGGATGTCATTTCTGGTGTACTTTTTGCCTCTTCAGGATATATTCACAGGAGTGGTATTGCTGGGTCAAATGGGAGCTCAATTTCTAATTTTTTGAGAACTGGTGTTGGCGTGGATGTGGCGAGAAAGAGACTCTTCTTCACTGCTGGGGGTAATGCAGACTGGTTCAGCCCTTTTGAAAAACAGTATGAACAATTTTCACCTTTCATTTAATGCTACAGAGGCATGTGCTGATGACTTGACATCCATGATGCTAAAGTTTAATTGTTCCAAAGGAGTGAGAGGGAAGATGTTTACCAATGCTACAACCAATCTGTGTTCAATGCAGGGGTACATCTATTTAGTGGTAAATGAAAATAATCTGCAAAGTAGAGCTGGGTGATGTGAGATTTAGATTGTAATCCCCAAAGCAACTTGGCTATTCTGCTTGTGCATGATCTGTTATAGCATTAAGTGATGATACTTACTCTGGTTAAAGATTACAAGTCAGTCAGAATAGTCTGTCCGCCTCCCCATTATAAATGGAGATATATATTTAAGGGGGGATTAGCTAGAATCTGTATATCAGCTTTCTAAAATTGCTTCTGCTCAGCACTAAGGATATTCTTTGATGTGGGTTATATTTTTTCTTACATTTTTGCCAAGTCTTTTCTGGTTTAAGATACTGTACAGTGGTTTTGTTTTTTAGAAAAGACTGACTTATCAGACAGGGATAGTTCCAAAAAAGTCAGTTGCCAAGAAAATTTCATGAAATTCTTCGGTGGCTATTTGGCATTGAAGCTAATAATATTTTGTTTTGAAAAAGATTTTTAAGTGTCCTTTTCATACTTTCTTTTCCTGAAAGAATCTCAAGTGATAGAGAACAAGCCAGAAAAATGATGGATATGGGTTAGAAAAAAATAATCCCTCAAACTGATATGTTTCTAACACTCCTTAAAAGTGGACACATACAAAGAATATCTTTTTGTTCATTACATCTGTCACTGAATCCAGAGTCTGGTACTCTGAAAAATGAACCCTGATTCTACCTGGTCTGGTCTGTTAGGATACTCTTAAAAATGAGCCTCTCAATCTTTGCCTATTAGGCCAAACTATTTATAATTGTTTTTCTATCATTCACATTACTTAATGTTGTTAAATTTATATTCTGATTGATACTTAACATCAATTGCCACTTAAACTCACTCAATAATTGGTGGAAATCTAAATCTGAATTTGCTTTGCATGAGGTGCAAGAATGATTTCACTTGACATTCTTTCTTCTAGAGCATGTGATAGATAATTTGACTTGGCAATTTCATGTGAGATATTGTTTAGCATAAAATAAAAATATAGCAGCAGGGAAAACAATTTTCTAATTTACATAACATTTTAAAATATGTTGCAACTTAGTTTTGCTTATGTATATATTGACCTCTGTTTTCATGCTTTTAATAAAGGTAATTTATATTCTTCAGCGTGGGTTACTTACAAACAAATCTATCCTAGTATAGAATGAATAACAGTAAATTGAATTTTATGTATACTATAACATTATTTAATATTTGACCTTATATATTTTATAATATTTATAAGAATGTATAAGATAGGGGCTGGAGTGATAGCACAGTGGGAGGGGCATTTGCCTTGCATGCAGCCCTACCCAGGGTCAGTTCCCAGCATCCCATATGGTCCCCCGAGCGTGGCCAGGAGTAATTCCTGAGTGCATGAACTAGGAGTAACCCCTGTGCATCACTGGGTGTGACCCAAAAAATAAAACAAAACAAAAGAATGTATAATATATATTTTGTTTATATTATTAGAGTAAATATGTAAGGACTATGTTCATTCTTTTATTTGCTATAAACACTCAATAAAATTAATATAGGAAACAATTTACAAAATCTTTTAAAAGCGTTTTATAAGGGAGAGATAATGAAAAATATTCAGAATTTCCATGTAAGAAGGTATATATTATTAGTTTCATGGTGCCTGATTTAATATCTTCTCTACAGAATATGTACTGGCAAAGGATCAGAAAACTTAACCAGAAGATTTATCTATCATTTTTCTATATTTTTTGGCATCAATATATTCATCAGCATTCCTAAATAGCCATCATAGGAGGATTGGCTTTTTTTTTTTTGCTTTTTGTGTCCCAAAAGATCCAAAAGTGGGAAGGTAGAGAAGACAGGACAGGTGCTTATGTTAATTAAAACCATATTACCTGAAATTTGATTTTAAGTAGTGGTTTATGCTATGGGGAAATTAGTGAGCAGTGTACACCAATCTCATTTCTAAGTGATCTAATTATTCTTAAAAATGTTTAACAATTCTGACCACACTATCAGTCATTAAGTCATATTTGTTCAATTGGCCTTTGGTGGTGATTTGTTTAATACAATCAAAGGAATGTACTTCTTTGTATTATTCTAAAAATATACAGAGATTCAGTGAACCACAGCTTTGTTTCTCCACTAGCTACCACAGTCCCAAATATATTATGAATCTCTTTGACTTTTAGGAAATAAATCCATTCATTCATTGTGACCCCGGACATGGAATTAAACTCCCATTTCCATAACCAGCAGCAAAACCCCATGGGGTCAATTATAGTTATTGGTCTTTTTTTTTAATTGTATCTTCTAAAGTATAAGAGCACTATATCTGTTGCCAGTATTCCATTATAATTAAATTTTTCAGTATGTAAGCATCTACTAATTGGTTGAAAAATGCAAATTTGCTTTATCTACAAAATAATAAGTCAAATCAAAGGATAAATTTTCAGAGAACAATAATTTTAGAATAGCATCTTAGATCCTCATGCTTAAAAATATAAAATTAACAGAAAACATTTTATAGTTTTTTTTTAAATACAGTAGTTATCATTGATAAACAGAATTTAAAAAGTATTTGAAAGGTTTACATAATAAAATGTTAGATAATAAAAATATGCTTTTTAGGCTCCAGAGCGTACATACAGTAGGTAAGGCGCTTGCCTTGCATGCTACTGACCGAGGTTCCATATCTAGTACCCACCAGTAATCATCCTTGAGGGAAGATTCTGGAGTAAGCTCTGTACACAGCCAGTGCAACCCCAGGATGGGAGAAGCATGCTGAAATTAGACTATAGACCGAACATGATTTCCACTCAATGCCTCTTTGCAAACCACAAAATCCAAAAGGAGAGAGAGAACAAAAGGGAATGCCCTGCCACAGAGGCAGGGGGTGATGGGGGGGGATGGGGGGTGGGAGGGATACTGGGATCCGTGGTGGTGGAAAATGGGCACTGCTGGAGGGATGGGTATTTGATCACTGTATAATTGAAACCCAAGCACAAAAATTTGTAAGTCTACAACTGTACCTCATGATGTCTCACTAATAAAAATTAAAAAAATTAAAATTAAAAAAATATGGCATTAACATTTAGTTTAAAATAGAGTGGGATCATGTCATGAGAAATATTTTACTTTCCCTGTAGCACAATGAAGTCCTTGTTAGACACTGTTCCACCAGACAGTTGTTCACAAACTGCCCATTATTTTATTCATGAGCACACAAAAATAATTATTGTGATAAGATTATCAGTTTTGTACTCTTGATTTATAAGTTACTATGGTGCTAATATGCCTTAAAATGGAAATTATAATGCAAACTCTAATAGCGGGTGTGATGACTATTAGTGGTTAATAAAGCTTTCCCAACAATGGACATTATAATTTGGGGTTTCCCAATGATATTTTGATTTACCATTAATGTTTTCAATGAGAGTAATTGCATAGAAATTTATATACTCCTTTTTAATAAATTGGAACACAATTATGGAGTAAGTTTACAAATAGGCTACTATGTAAGGAAAGAAAATTACAAGGGAAGAACAATGATGTGAATGCAAACAGTATGTAAGAAACAGTGCCAGTTTTTAGAAACTATTTAATCATCATTAAGGTTTTCAAGTTTACATATATGAAAACTAAGGCTAATAATGATAAAGATTACACAATGCTTTTTTCATGGTTTACTTCAACTCACATTCAGTGCTTGTGAACCAAGTTTTATATAGTTTTTAAACTCAGTCATAACCTATTGAAATTATCAGAAAAACCATTACATATTGCAATTAGAATAAAAGCAGGAATTTCTTAAATATATAACCCAAAACTCATGAACAATTACAATTTATTTATGCAGTGTATTAGTATGCTAAGCACTGTGATACAATCCTTTTAAAAGTCTAATAGTAATTCAATGTTTTTCAAGAAACTCTCAACTATTCAGTGTGCTAAGTGATAAAAGAATGCATGGAAGAAGAGGTAATAGTTTTGCAAATGAAATATAAGTAGTAGGAAAGATATTTGATGTGATTTGGTTTATAAAAAGGTGAACTTTGACATCTGTTGGGGAGTTATGAAGAGTGATCAGGGGTTTGTGTACAAGAATATGAATGAAGGTCAAGATAGATGAAACTATTTTTAGGTTAGACATAACCACACAAAGCTTAAAACTGTAACATCCTATTATATGGAATTAAGGTAAAGTATAAAAAGTGAGCAGAGAAAACGTCTTCGAACTTATATTCAATACTGAGATATGTGGACTATTCGAATAGGGATTGTTGAAGTTGAAGTACCTGGAAGCTTTTTTGGATGGCATAGACATGAAACTCCTCTCAGTATCCCTGAAGCAGTCAGAAAGCTGAACCAGAAACCCACCACTTGAATTTGGGGTGAGTCATCATTCTCAGGCTGAGACAGTTTTTTAGTTTTCCAGGAAATATAAAATCAACCCCAATTTCTACGTGGCCTTCAAAGTTTTTGTTTTTGATAACAGAAAATAATTTCCAGGAAAGAAAATGGCATAATATAGTTTTGTGAAGGAAATAACAGAAAAGAAGAGAGAGGGAGAGTGAGGAGAAGGAGAAGGAGAAGGTGGAGAGAGAAGAGAGAGTCTTGTAAAGAAAAAAGAAAACAATACACAATACATTTAGTTGAGATTGTGTGTGTGATTTTAGAATGGAGTACTTTGAGTATTTAGGCAATGTCTGTATGCCATGTCTAAGAATCTGGGGTTCTGATACAGACCAGAGTCTATTTCTAAGGATTATCCAAGACTTTGAATTCTGGTAGTCCTCTTCAGTCCTCTCAGTCTTCTTAGAGTCTTATCTACATTTCTTTCTGCTAAATTGTGTCTGGGGTGGTCCATGTGTTGGGTTTTATCTGGGTGTCTTAAGTCTTGTTTCAGGTGATAGGATTCTTCCTTTTTTAGAAAATTTCTTTTTTTAATGGCTTCCTGAAATTTATTACCAAGACCTCTGTGACTGCCTACCTCCTCATAATAAATGTGGCAATTGAGAAAGGCAATCCATAAATCAAAACTTAAATTATCTTGGCAAGTATTATTTTTAGTTGCTTTTGTGCTCCACCTGATAGTGCCTAGGGGTTTCTCTTGCCCCTCAGGAATCACCCCTAGTGGGGCTTTGGGAGACTATATGAGGCACTACCCATGGTAATATCTTTCCTGCTCCAAGTATTAAACTTTAAAGAAAAACACAAAATTTCAGTTTGAGTGTAATCATGAAGATGAGGATTTATTACCTTTGAAAATTAATTGAGACAATTGTAATTATAGTTGTAGAAGCAAAAATGACAATTTCAAAACAAAATTAGTGAAATTGTGAGGACTTGGTAAACAGTTATATGGTGTGAGGAAAAATTTTGTTGCTGGAGCTCCAGTATCCCACAATATGTAGAAGAGAGGATGATAAGTTAGAGACATTTTTTTTTCAAAACTGTGGGCATTTTATTTTTGGGTGTGAGTTTAATATTTTTTTCTTTTTGGGTCATATGTGGCGATGCACAGTGGTTACTCTTGGCTCTGTACTCAGGAATTACTCCTGGTGGTGCTCAGGGAACCATATTGGATGCTAGGAATTGAACCCTGGGTCAGCCGCGTGCAAGGCAAATGCCCTACCTGCTGTACTATCACTCCAGCCTAAGTTTAATTTCTTAAGAGATTGAGATTCTAAAGCACAAAAGAGATAATAACTAGTCATGTGTTTAGATAAATGGTCTAAAATTGAAAGAAAATCTACAATGATAGCTATGTTTTGAGCATAAGAAGAATCAGTGGGAGATTGTCCTAAGGAAATTTGGAAGGAAAATATGACTAGAAATTAGATCTATGAAAATATAATTAAGTGTAATTAGCAGAAAATAATAGACAGTACAAAGAGAGCCACAGGGTCTTAACAAACATGGGGTAAGAAATAGAGAAGGTTACAGGAAAAAGGAAATGGTTAATTATGCCAAATAGCAGAGTAGTCTATTTTGATGAAGAGAAAGGGTAAGTGGTTCATGGAGTTGGCAATTGAATCATTGGAGACATTAGTGGAAACGCTTCAATGAAGTAGTGCGAAAGAATTTCATTTTGTCTGGGTACCTTGCATTGAAAGAATCTGTAGAGAAGAGCAGTGGAAATACTGCTTTTTAAAAAATTCAGGTGTGTGAAATGCCCAAGATAATTTAACTTTTATTGGTTCTATCTTTAATGTTTTCTTTATCTGTTTCCTTGTGATCTGAATGTCTTATTAGCAATTCTACATAGAATCTTTATTTAGAGTAACAGCTTTAAAAAATAAGTATTAACACCTAGATGAAGTGGTGTTCAGTTGTTCCTGAAAACTAATGATAGCATGCATGTTAGGCAGATAATTAAATTCTCATCCAACTTTTTCAATTACATAATTTGTAGTGATTTAATATTAGCTTTCTTTCCCACTATGTTCTTGCATTAAAAAATGAAATTTAGACAGCCAGCTTTCATAATAGAGTTTTGCTTTGCCACTATTTTTAATATTCAACTAGTATTCATTTTCTAATTAAAAATGTTACTGTGGTGTGAAAAATGTGTATCTTAAGTGTCTAATGTATGGAATAATGCCTATATATTGTAACTTACATATAACCTTAATAATACTATTTTCAAAAAAAATTGAAGATTAGACGGAGAGTCTGTCAGACTGAGAAATAACAGAACTCAAATCATGGTTATTCCATGAATTAGTGTATTATCAAATACTCAAATTATTTAGACTTACTTTACCAGTTTAAAATGAAAAAGAATTTTAAACGCAGATAGAAAGTTTAAATGACATAATTTATGTAAAATATTTTCATATTTTTCAGATTATATGCTTACTAAATTAAATTATTATATTTCCTTTAAAATTATCTGTTTACAGAGAGAAATTGAATACTAATAGTACCATTTTTTAGTTTTTTTCCAAAATAAAAGCTTTTATTTATACAAGCTGTAGGTTAAAGGTAATTGTCATATAAATTTCCATAAGGAAATTTATTTCATATTTTTATTATTTTAGGATTTTTATTTTATTTATTTATTTACTTTTTGCTTTTTGGATCACACCCAGCGATGCACAGGGGTTACCCCTGGATCATGCTCTCAGGAATTACTTCTGGCGGTACTTGGGGGACCATATGGGATGCTGGGAATCAAACCCGGGTCGGCCGTGTGCAAAGCAAACGCCCTATCGTCTGTGCTATCGCTCCAGCCCCTATTTTAGAATTTTTATTGCTTGATGAAATCCGTTTCACAAGATGATATCTGCCTTTAAAATTACCTTCTTAAAATCTTTTATGTAACTATTACTTTATGTGGTTAAATCTTTGAATATCCTTAAAAGCGATGCTCAAAGAAAATCATTTTCTTATGAGAGCAGAAAAAAAATGATATTACATATATGCCTGCTCTTTTGTGCTAGACGGAGTTGGATTATAAACCTTTGTAGAATTTCTACATGTCTTCCATCAGGCCTTTCATTTAAGAAAGTATCTGGGAAAAAATGGATTAAAATTGCTTAAAATTCAATTTACTTTTGTTTGGGGCCCATACCCAGCAGTGCCAAGGGCTTACTCCTCGCTCTGTCCTCAGGGACCATATGCAGTGTGCAGGATGAAACCCTGGTCAGCTGTGTGAAGGTATGTGTCTTACACACTATTTCTCTGGCCCCCAAATTACTTGAAATTCTAAACAGAAGGTGCATGCTCAGATTTCAGCTTGATTTACTAAAGTAATATGAAAATTTCAAAATATTGATGATACTATATTTCACAATTTATATACAATATCAGTTAAATGGAAAACATAGTTTTTTATATCATATATAGTAAAAGTCTATCAAGCAGTAAGTGGAAAAAGTCTCTTATTTTTTTCAAAAAGATCTATTATTTGGGGGGCAGGAGCGATAATAAAGGGTATAGGGTCCTAGCTTTGCATGCATCTGACCTGGGTTCTATTGCTAGTACCCCAGCACCCTATATGGTCCCTCAAGCCCACCAGGTGTGAACCTTGAGGGCATAGTTAGAAATAAGCCTTGAGCACTGCTGGGTGTGACCCCCAAGTGAAAGAAATAAATGATATGTGATGTATTTATTGCCCCCTTTCTTCCATTCCCTTTTGTTGTTGCTGTTGTGATGACCAGGGGTCATACACACTTGGTTGCAGCATGACCCACACTTACTGTAAGCAGTCACACACTTTAGATGACAATGCACTCTGGAAATTGATAACAAATGTAATAATTGTGACATCTGCAGGGCTGGGGATAACTAACACAGTGCCACTGGAATCACATGTGACAAGTAGAGGTAATACCAAGGATGGGATTGAAGGAACTTCTCTTCAGATGTGCTAGCACTGTGCTGGCTTCTATGCTGATTTGCTTGAAGACAGGTGTTCCAGGCTTCATAAATGATAGAATTCCAGAATTCCCCAACCTGCCTTGCCGTTACCCAGTAGCAACATATAGGGCTGCCTTCCTTCTCAACTACAAAAGAATATATATATTTTTCTCCCAGTCATTATTTCAGTACTATTGGAAATCAGTACTCTATAGGGTCCCTGAGGAAAACTTTAGGAAATATCATCTCCCAAACTATAATCAGCATGGAGAGGACAGCTATCAATGATTCAGCATTGATTTTTTTATTCTCACTATTAAGTCTTCTAGCCCCTGGTACTCTATTGGGATTTCAAAGGCTATTCAAGTCTCAAGGTCCAAGTAGAAAACTGAACTGCCTTCACAGTAAAGAAGCAGGGGACCAGTATCTTGGACAGCTGCATCCCAGATGTAAAGTAGCTGGCTGGTTAGATAGGTTTGACCCTGAAAATAGTATATATATATAATCCAGAGGGAAAAATTGCAAAGATGTGCAACATTTTAGAATATTCTATGGATAAAATGAGGTATAACTTAGGGATTCTCCATGACATGTTGTAATTGGTAATTGTTTTCAGAAAGCTTTATAGTTTCTAGGTGGATTTAAATCTTAATAGATACTAGAGCCAAAGTCTACTCACTAGTAGGAAATAAGGCATTATAAGCATTTACAAATAAAGAAGTAGAGAAGTGAGAAATATAGTAATTAAGTAACATTCATCACATTCATCACAATTTGAAAAAAAATCTCTAATTTATGGGATATAAAAAATTAATAGAGGAACAACAAATAGCCAACTGTATAAGACTTCATTGAGATTTTATCTAAAATGATAGAAAGAGCCCTTGGTACTCTATGGAGGAAAAGGGGCACTCTGGTGAAGGGTGCTGAGTTATAATGATGGAAAATGGAACATATAATTAATATTATTGTAAATTATGGTTCTTCAATAAAGTGGTAAAGAAATGAAAATTTCCAGGTAACAAATCCATTAATGGAATCTAGTGAGTCACAGTTAAATAAGGTAATTATAGGTGATTCTTCCATGAGTTATGTCTGCACATGATGCTATATACATAAGAATTTAGTAATGAGACATTCAAATTGTGTAAGCTATCTCACAGCATTCTTTATCAAATACTTTAAATATTACAAATATGATACATGGTTGCTGTTTAAAAAGAGGATGAGAAGCTTTGAATTCCCAAAGTTATGCATTCTAGGTGTACATGACCACGGGGGCAGGTATAAGTCCCTTTCTCATGTCAGTTTAGATGTGGCATGAGGAAATATATCAGGGATGTCAAAATTCACCCAACTTCCTGCTGAAAAGCTTGTCAACAAGCTTCTTACTATTCTTAAATGAATGAGCAAAAAAAAAAAATTTTTTTTTAAGGCTCCAGACCTTTCCAAAGCATCTATGGAGACTCGCCAGACTTCTGGGACTCAGAATGGCTTGATGACTTTCTCATCTGTCACTTGAACTTTCCTGACATGGAAAAACTTTGTACAAGTTCTTCCAAGCTGAAATTTAAATTATTAAGTGACTCTAAATATAGTTGGAAAAATTAAAAACCCTTCTTACTGTCGCCATAATAATTTACAAGGGCTGGGGTCATTATTTAAATGTAGAATGCTCCTCACCTCCTAGACATATTGCTATTATGTAAAATGCGAAATATTCAAATTCATGCGTATAGTAACTTAAGTTGGAATATGGAAGAGCTACCGTCTAGCAGTAGAATTTTTCCAGAAATTAGTTTACAAGTTGGAGTGGTAGAGCACATAGCTAGCATGTGGGAGATACCTCTACACTGCCTAGCACCCAGAATACCATCAGATGCTACTGCTGAGTCCTGATCACCAAAATATGCAGCTTCTCTTTAAAATAATAATTCAATAAAAGCTAATCCAGGGACTGGAGAGGTAATACAGCTGGTAGGGCATTTGTCTTGCGTGCAACAGACCTTGGTTCAATCTCCAGTACCCCAATTAGGATCCCCGAGCTCACCAGGAGTAATTCCTGAGTGCAATCAGGACAGTTCCTCAGCACTGCCAGGTGTGCCCTACTAAAAACTCAGAAATAACTATTGTCTACCTGAGAACGAAGTTGATAGATGTGCAGTCCACTTTTCTATGTGTGATCATCAACTTCTCCATGATGCAAACTAAACATATTATTTGCTTAATTTTTCTTCAGTTTCATTGGCATTTGATTTATTTTGATCTATTATTTTAAAAAATAAGATAAAGAAGTTTGGGGGGCTAGGAAATATAACTAAAAGCTATCTTTATTAGAAATCTAGGCAAAAAAAAAACCCTGCCTCTTAAGATACTACAAGTGATGAAATTTTTTTTCTTGTAGTTAAACCACTAACTTCTTAGTGCCTAAAATAAATGACTGGCTTAACAATCAAGGTCAATAACCACGGAGGCTAAGGTTCTATGATCATTGAGGAAACCAATTTATGCACAAATGGCTCTGTGGAAATTATCCAAATCTTTTTTATTCAATAATGATTGACCTAAATCAACTATACCATTGATGTCCATTATTATCACACTTTAACAAATCTTACAACAGTTTTATACAGGGTCTGCATAAATATTTGCAGGACTAATGTTAAATTTACTGACTTTATCCAAATTTGATTACTTTGTAATAGAATTTCTCAGTCTATTTAGTAGGTCTTTTGGGGTTAACCAATATTTCTCCTTCATAATAGGCTATACTGTTTTTTAAGTACTTTTGGGGGTGTAACTTACTTTGAAGAGGCATAACTTTGTACCCCTAGAGGTAGGTACACTGATGGTGGGTGTGGTTTTAGAATTATGTACATGGAAAAACCATCATTAACAGTATTGTAAATCACTGTTTATCAGTCAATTAAAAAAGTTGGCAAAAAACTGTAAGCCTAAAGCATATGCATATGTATAAACCAGTATTACCTACATTACATACAATGTAGAATTATAGAGATTATTTTTCATACTTTCAGATAATTATCACTAAACAGTAATGTTAATTTTAGTATATGTGCTGCTGAAGCAAGCACAAGTAATGCTAATTTTACAATAAAACCCAGTGCTACATTCCTCCAGTAAGAAATCAACTCACAATTTTAAGAAACAGAAAAGTTATTTTTATAACGCTGTCATTTAATTAAACAAATGGAGTTTTTTGTCATGTGCCTGAATTTCTAATTTATATAACTTGTAATTTTGAAACTATTTTGCTTTTAAAACATGTATTTCAATTAATGTAGATTAGCCAAACGTTTATGTTAAGTATATATAGCAATGCCTTTTATATTAAAAACATATAATTACGTTTTGCATAGATGAAAAATGAATTAGTGTTGCATTATAAGTGGTGACATTTTTTTTTGTTTGTTCTAAATTCACTGAATAGCTTCAGTAAGCTTCCATGGTACAACTCAGAATAGCTCATTTGGCTATGAATGCAATGACTTCAGTTAGTATTAAGAGACCAGTACTATAGTAAGGAAATAAAATCATGCTTTTAAGATTCTGGAAGACGAATGCTGGTATCAACAATTGCCAAGTAGGGTATCAAAATCAGCTTAAAATTATTAGTATCAAGTAAAGTGCTTGTAACTTATATTATGAGGGTAAACTTAAGGTTTCGAGAACTAAAGGTTTGGAACTATTATTAGTTAAAAAGTACTTAGTGGTACAAATCTGACAAAAATATTAATGAAATTTGGGTTAATAAAGTCAAATGTACTATCATGAAAAATTGATACTGCTATCACTTTCTTTCTTTTTTTTTTCTTTTGGTCACATCCGGCTATGTCAGGGCTTACTCACAGCTCTGCACTGAAGGAAGGCTCAGGAGACCTCATGGAGTGTCAGAGACAGACTTTGGTCTGCTGTGAACAGGGCAAGCACCCTACCTTCTGTACTATCTCTCTGGCTCCTGAGAATACTATTTCTGCTTTTTTTCTCTCCGCCCATTCTTACAGACTAAAAACTATTTAAAACTTATTTTGACAAACTGACTTGCATATACTGGGAAAAAAGTGTTCAAGAAATTGAGGATATAAAGCTGATTTAATTGTGTGTATTGAGTTATAAGAGGAAAGAAATAACCCTGGTGATCAAAAGCATTTTTCAAGTAGAGGGCTTTATGGTGAAAAGTGTATGTATTGAACAAAGGATGCAAAGTAATATTTTATAAAGATTATTTTAAAAATTATATGTGCTCTTAAAACAAAAAGCTGTTATAGATGTGATGAAATCCAAGTCTTTAGAGGGGCATAATGGATTTTGGAACCAGATAAATGTTTGTAGAAGAAAGTATTCAGACACTGGTTTAAAGTAGATGAACTTAAATGTCCCTTCTTACTCTGAAGTTCTCTGACTATGTAAAACTTTATAAATATGTCTTTACCATCTGGAATGGCTGCCACCCTCATGTTTAATTGGGACAGCCTATCAAATTCTGAGGTCTTTTTTCAGATGGAAATGTTTTTAGTTAATTGAATTTCTTATTTTAACAGAACAGATTCCTGTAGTCCTCATGATTGCAATGAACCTTCTGTGATATTTCTTCCGTTAAAAGAGCTAAGTAATTTCAAAATGCTTTATCTAATTATCACCCTAATCATCTACTGTTAGAATTGTATAGTTAAATTTGTTGCCATCAGTAGTTACTAAGAGGCTTTTAAGTATAATGTAGAGGTAACAAATATTCTTTTAATTAAGAATGAGTCATAAAGGTGTAAAGAAAACCAAAAAATAAAAATAAAAAAAAAGATAAAATAAAAAGCAAGAAAGGAGGAAAGAAAAGTAAAGAAATAATATGAGAAAAATACCGAAGAGTTTCACAGGGCTAGACTGAGGAAAGACTATAAAGTAATTGTGAGAGATAACAATTATTTGAATTGACCAAAGGGACTGTGGTTGAGAGTCATGCATGGGTACATTAGTGGGATGGGCTGCAATGAATTGGTATATCAACACCATAAAATTTGAAACAGTTGTAATCATATTACTTAATTATAATTTAAAAATTATAGGGAAATTAAGCATTGGAATCAGCTGGACAAAATCAGAAGGAGGATGAATATAAGGTATTTAGTATGTCATATCTTTACTAAACAGAAATAACTGGAAACATAATTGGGATATCTCAGATATGGGGAAACATAATTGGGATATCTCAGATATGGCTTTCTTAAGGCTTAGACAGTATGGACTTAATTCCATAGGCAACAAAGGAATGATTAAGGGCTCAAAGTAGGTGAACCACAGGATTACCTTATAGCAAGATTAATCTTACAAATTATGTGGCGTGGATTAACAAGGGAGAAAATTTGTCTTTATAATAACTAGTTATTAGCTTATTAAAATAAGTTGACTGACATTTGAAACTGAAGTAATTTTATAAAGGAGAAATATGCTCTTTGATCCCTAATCATATTTAGAAATTCTTGAATGCTTTTGGTTAGAAAAGATCTGTCCGGAAGAACTCTTTTGACCATTTTGGCGAACAGATACATGGACAAATACTATGTTATGAAATATGTGCAAATACTCTTGATAAGTAACAACTTACTTGAAAAATACTACTTTTAAACATGTAACAATTGCTTCTCTTTATGATGCTTGATGTACTTGAGTAAATAGCCCCAAGTCTATATGGATTTTGAGAAAAATATTTATTAAATAGTTGAGAAGCTTCACTGGTGTGAAAAATGATTATGACTACCACAGCAAGCAGTCAGCAAACAGTAGATGAGTTCTCATAAATAGAATACTTAATGTACTTAGTATCAAGTGTTGAAAGGGATTTCATTTGGTCCCTAATGCGTTGAAAGCATTTTAAACTGCTGAATTTGATTGGCCCTGTCACTGTTCTTCTGCCACGACCACACAGCACTCGCATTCTGCTCATCTCTTTCCGTTTATTCTTACTTATAATAATGAACTAAAAAAGCAGAGCCATCCAAGGTTTGGCAAAATGAGAAAGGACTCTGTAATCTTAACACTGCAAGTTCAATTGACTGTTCATAGGACTATTTAAAAAACAGCATGCCACGTGGTTCAGAGCTTCATCAGCATAGGGATCGAGAATCTAAAACTATTCATATGTCATGCTTGTTATTCTAATGTAGTCTTGGAAACTTTCTTTTCCAAGTCATGAAAAATCTGTTTTCCGACATATCATCAAGTTAATAAAATGAAATTGCATGCATGCCTTACTTTTCCTCATCATCCGCATTATTAGAAAGTGTCATCATCAAGTAGGATTTATTAACAGCTCACATGCACTGAGTGCTTCCAGTTCAAATTCAAGTGTGGATTTTCTTACATATTTTATATGCATATTTTGGCAGTATGTCCAAAACTGAGCTTTCACATCAGTTATTTTGGGGAGTATGTAATGCCTACATTATTTTCTTCTTCTACCTCTTATTTCTTGATATACTTGTGGCTGAGTAGAAAAACTTCTTCCATTGTAAATACCTGCATGTTTTCTGGTGGCTATGCTTGATTTCTATTGTTATTTTTTTAATTTTAGAAATAATTTACTACTGTTTTTACATTTTGGCCATGCCTTGCAGTGCTCAGGGCTTACTCCTGCCTCTGCATTCAACAATGACTCCTGATGCTGGGATACAGGGGACCATATGGGGTACCAGGAATTTACTCAGTGTTGGCCACATGTATACTATCTCTCTGACCCTAAAAATAATTTTAATAGAAGTTCCAGTTTGTGATGCTATACAATGGAATGGCACTTCTGTTCCTTGCCAGATCAGTGGACCACAATGACATTCCTGGCAGGTTGTCACATGTACAATCTCTCAGCCCTTAAACCATAGTTGCTTTTTTTGGAAGCTGGCTTTTAATTAGACACCAGTCTGATTCCTAAGGTTAGAGAAGAGCAATATATATAGTTTTCATTGTGTACTAGTTTGAATTGAAATTGGCATAGTTCAAATTTTGCAAGCGATAAAGTTGGTTGCTTTTCAGTTCTCTGTGAATATAAATGTAATACAGTGAGTGTTCATACTTTTGTCAATACGATTGTTGACCCACTCAGTTAAAAATTATCATACAAGTCAATTATCACTTAAGCAATAGTTCTTTGGTTTGTGTCTAGCATTTTCTCTTTTTAATATCCATGGATGCTTTTACCTTTTGCAAGGTGATTTTTTAAATGGTGTCATACATTAAAAGAAATGCATTATGTGTTCAGCACAAGTGAGAGCGAACAGTGTAGGACTAGAAAAAAGAGCATAGGCAGAAAGTGAAAATAAAGAGTTTATAGCATTTATATTCTGTTAGTGGTGTGCTTGGAGGCAAATTTCTTCAACACTTCTGAATCTTAATTTCTCATTTAGTTTAGACAAGAGAATGAGTTTGAACTAGCATGAAGCTTATGTTTTCAGTTACCTGATTTTAAGGGTAATAATAACAAAATGAATATATATATATAGTATAATTGTAAGTAAAGAATGAACTTTGATGTTAACAGTTGCAAAGATAGAGTAGCATTGCACTGTAGCACTATCCTGCCATTGTTCATCGAGTTGTTCGAGTGGACCCAGTGACGTCTCCATTGTGACACTTGTTGTTACTGTGTTCGGCATATCGAATATGTCACGGGGAACTTGCCAGGCTTTGCTATGCGGGTGAGATACTCTCAGTAGCTTGCTGGGCTCTCCAAGAGGGGTGGAAGAATTGAACCTGGGTCGACCTGGTTGGCCTCGTGCAAGCAAACGCTCTACCACTGTGCTATCGCTTCAGCCCAAAGATAGAGTAAGGAAATCAAATTTAAAGATTTAAGTTATGAATTTAGAAACACCTAGTCGCAAATAACTAAGTCGTATCATTTACTGGAAGTTGTTTCATGCTAAGAAATTGCTTTATCTTTGTATTAAATATCTCCATGGAACTCCTTGTAACAAAGAGAAAATATATGTACTTCTCCTAGTAAAATCCTTCTACCTTATAAATGTGTAATACTTGTCAAGTGTAAGTGCTTTTCGTCTTCTATACTGAGGTCCTCAAAATTGCGAGACATTTATTAACAGTGCTTTGGATATTATATTAAGATCTGAATACTCATACCCCTATGGTAGTTGTGCCTGTTTATATAAAGGATTAGTACTTAAAAATATTTTAAAACCTTAGGAATATCCAACAGATATGAAATCATCTCTTAAATTACAGGACTTTTAATACGGAGTAAATTTATGTCATGCCCTGGATAGTAGTGTGGCAATTTATAGTTCTAGGTTTTTTGAAATGAATTAAATTCTAGTAGATATGAAAAGAAAATAAATTATAAAATACATGTACCTGTGCTTTTAAATACTGACTTCTAAGTACAATCACTTGTGCATTTAAAAAAAAAAACTCATGCCTGGTTCCTATTTTCAGAGTTTGGAAATTAATTTTTCTAAAGTTATTTTCAGACATCGGGTTTTTTTTTTAAAAAAAAACAAACTCTTATGTAATTCTGATGTGCAACTAGGTTTAGAATCTCTGGTGCAAATAAGTTCTTGAATTTGTTGTTGGCAACTGCTACAAATGAACATAATATATTGACAGATTTCTTAAACAGATGAAATTCAAGCCCTGTCAACAACTTATATGAGAGTACACTTATTATGCACAAACATGCGCTCCCATCAAATTTAAGGAAATACTTGGTAAAATCATAACAGCACATTTGCAGTAAAAATTGTCTAAACAACAGCAGAAAAAGTCATTTAAGGATAGTTATTCATTAGAAACACATTACTTTCTGAAATGATTTGTTCTCACAGATTACAGTTCATGTGTTTTATAGTCACTTTAAAAACATTTTAGTCTTAGACAAGCTCTGTATATGCATTCGGACAGTGCATGTGATTATTTAAATTATATTAGAATATATATTATTTTATTTTATTACTGTTAAAATTTTGCATCAAATTTATAATATTTGATAGCATCTATAATTTTGATTTATTATTATTTACCAACACCTTGTACAATGTTCATAATTCTCTCTGGTTAAGTGTTCATCATTGGAAATAATGTAATTGCTTGTTTACAAATGAGCAAAATGAAGAAATTTGCCATAATTTAATCAAAAGGCAAACTAGGATAGTTTTAACAGTAAATTATTGCAGCTAATGTCTTCTAGTACAAAAAAATTTAGCCATCTTTGGTAATTCATTTACATTTAGTGTTTTGAAGATTGGCGACCAGCAGATGTCTTGAATGTAGATCTTTTTATTGTGGAACTGTTTGTGCTTATATTTCTCCAATTTTTCAGTTGTTTTGGATTGTATTTTTCCTAAAGAATCCCCCACCCCAAATTACATTTAAGACATTTTTTCAAAACCTCAAATTTTTAAGATTTAGGCATTTAGGCATATAATTAGTCTTAAACTGGTAGAGCAAACTATAATCTCCTGTATCTGTAGGTATAATTATCCTATTCTTTATGTTTATCTGTCTTATGTGTCTATGCACATACTTGTATGTTAATTCTAGAAAGATCAGTTGTTTGGCTCTGCTTTTTATAATGTGTGAAATTGTCTTTTTGGGGTAATCATTCTATTTTTTAAAATATTTAGTAGACAAACATAAAAATAGTTATTAAAAAGAGAATCTTTCTAACCAAACTAAAAAGGATGGGCACTAATGTGTATATATAGATGTAAGAGTATAGATAAATATGTATACATATTTATATATGTATGTATGAATAATTCTGTAAAGCTATAAAGACTTCATTTTGAAATTTTTTGATATATCCATATTTCTTATTTACTTGACTAAAATTCTTTAGTAAATAACTCAGAATATTTTCATGTAAATATAGGTAAAATTTTATTCGCTATATTTGAAATCTGCAAAGATTCAGTTTATTTATTATAGACTATTACTATTATTATGTGCTGGAGCGATAGCACAGCAGGTAAGGCATTTGTCTTGTATGCGGCCAACCTGGGTTCGATTCCTCTGTCCCTCTAGGAGAGCCCGGCAAGCTACCAAGAGTATCCCACACAGCAGAGCCTGGCAAGCTAATGTGGCATACTGAATATGCCAAAAACAGTAACAATTCTCACAATGGAGACATTACTGGTGAATGCTCGAGCAAATCGATGAACATGGGAGGATAGTGCTACAGTGCTATGAGAAAGCTCTGGAATCAATAACTGAATGAATAAATGATTGTGTCTAATGACTTATGTCATAATTTCCCATTGACTGTCACAGTGATACTAGAGATATAATTTCTATCTCTCCAGCATTGAAGTATTAAATATTTGTTATAATGAGAAAATCCTGTACCAAAAGAAGTGTAAATGCTTATATTAGGGACCATAGAAATAGTATAGGGATGGGGACTTGATCATTGTATAACTGAAACCCAAGCACAAAATTTGTAAGCCTATAACTGTACCTCATGATTTTCACTAAAAAAAAAAAAAAAAAAAAAAAAAAAGAAATAGTATAGGGATTTCTTCACTATGCCACCTGCCCTAGTTTGATCTTCAGCACTGCACAGCCCCTCAAGGATTGGTGGGGCCAGTCCTATTATTGGCTCTATCCCCGGAGGACATAAGCAGCACTGCATTCTCTGGCCCTCACATTGAACTCTGGTCGAGATGTCTGAGAATTACCTGTGAGATTTTTGGTTTTTGGTTTTTTTTTTTTTTTTGGCTTCCTGAGCAATATTTGAGAGTTTCCATCTTCCCCACATCCCCCACCTCCTCAAATCTTTATGTGGGAGACCATTTATCAGGAATTATTCTAAGTGGTGCAATCCATATCCAGGGTGCATGTAAATAGACTATCTGTACCGTAAATAAATATATATTATTTCTACAACATATTAATGCCTACAACTAGCAGTATTTGATGTACAATCACTATAATACATTGAATAAAGGCAGACGTTTATGGCGGTGTTTTTCAACTCTATTATAAGGGCAGACTGGCACTAATCTGGGCATTAGTGGTTGCAAACCACTGGTTTATGCATTTAATTTTTTAAAAAATGAATTGTCATTAAAGACAAAGCAGGACAAATATTTCACCAAGTTTGGAATAAAGCATATATCTGAATGGTAATAACTTAGAATTGTGGACAAGTAACAAGTTATAATCTTGGACAATCTAACTGAATATGGAGGGAGTACTAATAGTACTTGGAGGGAGTCATTTAGTATTTTATTCTTTCAGTCCAAATGCAGTATTTTATTCTTCTAGTTCAAATGTATATGATATCCCTTTCATCAACTCAGGCACTTGGATTAAACTATGACAAAGTCAGAAAAAGTGGAACTCCGATTCAGAATGCAGTAAAGTGTATCTGTATTTGAGACTGTCATGCAGTGTATTTTGTTGGTCACATTTTGTTATTTGTTGATTTTTCTTAGCTGCATTTTATTTTTATTACCTTCAGAATTATATATTATAGATGGTAGGCAAATGTAGCCAGAGTGATAGTACAGCAGGTAGGCCATTTTCCTCACACACTGCTGATGCAGGTTTGATTCCCTGAATCCTTTATGTTCCTCTGAGCCCACCAGGAGTGATCACTGAAAACAGTGCCCAGACTAATCACTGAGCACTTCTGGTGTGAGTTCCCCTTCTGAAAAATAAAGGTAGCCATGGTGTTAAAAAATTCCTTGTAGAACTTTTAACCGTTGAATTACACACTGCCACCGGGACACCCCAAGAACAGGGCACTGTTTGGTAGGACATGCTGGCCTGGGCAGGAGTTAGCTGAACTGGTTTTTAACCAGCCTAGTTAAAAACAAGAGCTTTTGTGAAACAGTGCAGAGATAAAATTAGTTCGGGCGTTTTCTTATGCTGCTATTTAAAAGTTTAGTGAATGCCAATGCCAATGGCTTTATTGTGTGTGTGTGTGTGTGTGTGTGTGTGTGTGTGTGTGTGTGTGAAAGCAAGTTTGTAGTGTGAAATTGTTCAAGTGTCCAGGTCTGGTGTGAAGATTTTATGATTTAAGGTAATTAAGAAGATTTTGAAGTTAAAGTAAAATATGGTCAATATTTTACCATCTTAGGTGCAATAACTGTCATAATTTATTTTCCCGGCTTTATAGTAATAGCACAGCGGGTAGGGTGTTCGCCTTACAAGCGGCCAACATGTCCGACCCGAGTTCGATTCCTCCACCCCTCTCGGAGAGCCCGGCAAGCTACCGAGAGTATTCGATATGCCAGACACAGTAACAACAAAGTCTCCAATGGAGACGTTACTGGGCCTGCTCGAGCAAATCGACGATCAACGGGAGGGCCTTTACCTTTACCTGGGAGCTGGAGCAATAGCACAGCGGGTAGGGCGTTCGCCTTACAAGTGGCCAACATGGCCGACCCGAGTTCGATTCCTCCACCCCTCTCGGAGAGCCCGGCAAGCTATCGAGAGTATTCGATATGCCAGACACAGTAACAACAAAGTCTCCAATGGAGACGTTACTGGGCCCGCTCGAGCAAATCGACGATCAACGGGAGGGCCTTTACCTTTTACCTTTACCTTTATAGTAACAAAAGTGCTTTTTGGACCCAATTTTAACAAGCAGGAGACAGGATAGTTAGACTGAGAAACGAAAAAGACGAACAATCCCCTTGGCCGACAGGGAATTTTAACCCTGGGGACTGCCCTTCCTTTCTCAGTCTATCAGTTTGCCTTTCCCTGCCTTTCCCTGCCTTTTTTGTAGGGTTAGATTGATTGATCAAGTATATATGTGTGCACATGTATATGTGATGTTTGTTTTTCTGTCTGTGTTGAGTACTCAAATGTTAGAATAAGGCTAAAATCAGAAGTAGAAATCCTTAATTAAACCTAGGCAAGCAGTCCCACCACAGAGGTCAGTGATATGCAATCCAGCAATTTAAAAAGTTTAGGCGTTTTTGGAACTTGTTAAACAAAGGTTTAAACAAAGATTACTAATCAGACTGTGGTGCCTACAGAGAAATTGAAATTCTCAATCTAAATTCTCTTATTGGAGAAACATTAATGATTATTAACAGTTGAAAATCTTGTTTTAAAATTAGAGCACTATAGACATATATTGAATGTTATTAAAGTACAATTTATTTTGCAATAGGTCATTTTTACTTTGGGCAATTTTGATTTAATTGAGGCATTATTTACTTGCATACTATTAAATATTAAGATTTAATGTTCTAATATAATTGAAGAGTTGTACAAAATATAAACTTCTTTTAATCTTTTTTTTTTTTTGCTTTTTTTTGAGTTTCACCCAGTGATGAACTCAGGAATTACTCCTGGCGGTACTCAGGGGACCATATGGGATGCTGGGCATTGAACCTGGATTGACTGCATCCAAAGCAAATGGCCTACCTGCTGTGCTATTGCTCTAGTTCCCCAAATATAAACTTTAAAATGTTTGATATGTGCTTTTAAAATCATACTAATTAATATATGCATCATAAAGAAGACTCATTACATTTCTATCACAATTGGAAATTTAGTCCATTGAATTTATTGTCTGATAACATGATTTATACAGTATCTTATTTTAAATTAAGTCTAAGGAGATATTTTTAATTTTAAATGTAAATGGGATACTTAATTTTTGAATCTCCAGTGATCTAAAGTAAAAACAAAAAATAGTGAAGGACCTGAGAGTGTTAATCAGCAAAAAACAGATTTTAGAAATACAGATATAATACCACATACTAAATGTTACTAACAGTTACAGCCACATATAAAATAACAAGACTATGATACTTGTATATTTTGATACGTCCATACATTTGGATCAGAGCAAAGGATAAAATTCTAAAAGATAAATCACAAGTTACACTGAACATAAAGAGAACTAGGAATAGTGCAAACTTTCATCGCTCTCTCTTATTTTAGTTGACTTTGAAAATTATTAGGTACCTGTGGGACAAAAGAACTGTATTTGAAGTGGACCATTTTATTAATATTTTGAAATGGAATAAAGATTTTTTAAACTAGTCAATTATCTGAAAATGAGAACAAGAGTTCTACCTTGACAAGCAGAATGTCTTAAAATAAATACAAGAGATGTATTAAAACTCATTAGAAAATGCATGGGGGAAAAATCCTGTTTCACTTGACAGCTCACTCTAAAGCATTAGCAGCTTCCTCCTGGGTGTTGGAATTAATTCTGCCACAAATATATTTAGTATGTTTCAGGTCCCTTCCCCAGTAGGTTTCCACACTTCATTCTCCAAGTTATTGCTGCTTTTCTGTGTCTCGTGCTGTGTAAAGAAATGATAAGATATTGAAGGAAAACCGATTACTTTGGATTGTCAACATAATGTGTTCAATTGTTTTTGGTGCCTGTTGCTTCTGTTCCCTAAGGAATACTTTCTCTCTTGCTCCCTCTCTCTCTCTCTCTCTCTCTCTCTCTCTCTCTCTCTCTCTCTCTCTCTCTCTCTCGCTCACTCGCTCTCTCTGTTTCTCTCTCTTTCTGTCTCTCTGTCTAGCTCTGTCTCTCTCGCTGTCTCTCTGTCTCTCTCTCTCTCACTCTCTCTCTCTCCCTCTCCCCACCTTCATCTCCTTTGCTAACCTTACCCCAGGAAGCAAATTTGTATCATTTTCTTGCATTCTGTTTCCATGATGTGATAACTTGAACTGAAGTTGCTGCTGTAACTCATTCTCTAAGCACTGATTTGTTTCATACCTATAAGAAGATCTTGAGATAAGCTTATCTTTTCTTTTTTTTTAATAATGTAGGAGTACTGCTATTTGTTCAGCCATTGATTAAGCTGATTGAATTGGACATGAACTCCACATTACTTTTTTATTTTATTGTATCATCGTGAGATAGAGTTACAAAGCTTTCATGTTTGACATTCAGCCATATAATGATGAAACACTCACCCCTCCACCAGTGCACATTTTCCACCACCAATGTCCCAAGTATCACCCTCCCCCCCACCCACACACATACACATACATACACATCACAGTCCTCACCCTCACCCTGCCTCTATGGCAGACAACTTCCCCAATACACTCTCTAATTTGGGACATTAATTTTGCTCGAATTTTTCCACCACCATTCAAGCCTACCTGCCAGAGGCAGACACTAGATAATATATTTTCCATAGCTCATTTCGAATATCACGAGAGCTCACACGGACAGGATTGTAAATGTAAACATTGTAAATTTATAAATGTAAAATTGTAAATTTCTAGATTGCAAATACCCAACCATTCACAATCTAGAGACATGTCTGTATGGCACTAATACATTTTGGGATTCAATTGGGAGCCTCTGGGCCAAGGCTGTTGGTGTGCTAAGATGGTGTCCGGAGGCTAATTGTGGACATGACAGTCTTCCCGGTGGTCAGAGGGGAAGGGACAACCTGAGTCCTCTGCTGCCATGTGGCCTGGAGATGTGGTCCTGGAACCTGGATACCTGGGCCTTGCTTATGGAAGCTCTTGGTCACCGAGGTTCCATCTGGAGTAGGGAGGGAGACTGCACCTGCTCCATCTGGGGTGTCCCGTGATATTGGTTTGGTATGGGGACCAAAGAGATCTCTGACACTGTGGTGTATTCTGTGACTTGCTGCTGTGTCTCTGGGCCAGGGCTTGGTGAATTAAAATCCACATTGCAAAATTTTCAGCAGATTATATCTTGGTGAGGTCCATCCTAAGAAGGTGGAGTCAGGCTTGGGGTATAGCAGCAATTTTGGATTGTGGAAGCAAGTGGCTGCCGAAGATTCTGCTTGGGCAAGCACAGACCAACCCGTCCCCTCCAATTTACTCCAGATTGTTCAGCCATGTATGGGCCTGAACATAAATGCAGCTTTTGATGTCTTTTGAGATTTATTTAGGGGTCCCAGAGGTAAGGCCAATTGTAAAGCTTAAAGGGTGGCTCTGGAGTTGGTTCATGGTGGTTACTGCCAGTTCTTCCATGTGCATTGGGAAGTGAGGGAGGTAACCCATCCCAACTCTGAGTGAGCTTGTATAACTGAGCCGGAGGTGGTTTGTGAGTGTGACTCCCACATACCTAACTTTTGGCCATTTAATTTTTTGGTAAACTTGTTCCCAAGTTGTTGTGGTCTGGCCAAAGGCACAGCAGCAATTTTGGAGTATCAGAAAGCCTGAAGGCAACATCAGGCTGCTGATGCACCCGCCCTATAGGTACAGGTTGACCTTTTGGCATAACCACACCCCTGAGATAAGCTTTTTGAGGGATGTTGGAAGAAATCGCATCCTAAAAATGAACTATTTACATGTTTCTGATGTGGATTTATTTTCTTGTTTATGTTTATACCCATTTATGTTTATTATGTTTATGTTTATAATCATTTATGTTTAATGATTAAACAATCTACCTTTAATTTTTGACAGTTTAGTCTTTTCTTTGTTGAGGAAGGACTTAATGTTTACTGAAAACAAAAGGGTTTTTATTTAAAATCATGAGGCTTTTTTGATATTGTACCGGACTCTATTTTTTATTTGTTTGTTAAGTAGACTGCTATATATTTTCAAAAGTATTGTTTTGTAGTTATATTTCTTAATCTTGTCTAGTTTGTTTTTCGGTTGTCGCTTTTTGTTTCTTGGGGCGAGAGGGCATTCTAGTGGTGCTCAAGGCTTACTCCTAATTTTTTACTGAGGGATTGCACCTGGCTACCCTTGTTCCTTTCAAATGTAGTACCTAGCCATAGTACTGTCTCTCTTGCCCCAGTTTTGTCTCCCTTTGTATCTCTCTTGGGTCATAAAGAGTAAGGGCTGTAGTTTGTTGAGGTCAACTTTCTACCTAAGTGAAGTCATGATGATACTTTTGAGGGAGTATTGAGTCATAGTGTAAATGATGGAAGCAGCATTATTGATAGCTATGACAAACCACCTTAGATAGATTAAGTCTTAAGTTTGCCGGCTGACTGAATACCGGAATCAATTTCCTACCAAGGAGGGATGTAGTTTCTCTGGTTAAAATTAAGCTTCCATTTAATTAAAAATAAATAGATAACATACAATTTTCTCTTTACCAAAGTTCCTAGCCTATTGTAGATTATTTAATGTATTTTCAAAATTGTTTCACACATTAGAAGTGTGTTATATAAGAAGTCAGAAACTTGGAAGTTTATCTTTATTTCTAAGGGTATAAAATTTTAAAAGAAATTCCATTATAAAACAAAGATTATTTTTTCCTAATAGGTAATACTATGTGTACTTTACTTGCAAATATGTAAGGCTATTTATCATAAAAATAAATAAATTCTGCAATCATGTTCGTAATTTTAACCAATTTTATCTTCTGTATTTTCTTGAATAATTCACATTTAGAGTATTTTTCAGTTATTTTATATTGAGCTAATGAATTGAATGAAGTCAAAACTATATAGTGCATCCTAAAAGTATGACAACTTTAGCATAAAAGAGATTGTTTCATTTTAAAATATATTCAGTTGATATTCCATATCAATTTAAAATTACTTTAATTAGCTCTTGATAATCGAGGTTTAACTACAATTAATTAGCTGTTTCTCTATTTTTAATCATTTTTCTTTCTGGTTCCTAGATTTCTCATTTGTAAAATAAATAGATTGAACAGAAAATCTCAAATGCACCTTCATGCTCTAAACTTCCTTGATTTACAACTGTGCTTATAAACTGTGTCAAGCTCATAATTAACATTTGCTCTTTCAAAAATCATTTCATAGCATTTGAAGATCTGAGTATGATTATTTTACAGCTTTTTTAAAATCTGAATTTGGTTAATGTTAACTAATTAAAAACTAATCTTGGAATTGTTCGGATATTTGGTGGTGAGTTCCCCATCCAAGTTGAGGGGGCCAAAATTTCACTGATGGTGATACTATGTTCATCAGGACTGTAGCATCTTGCCAGGGCATGTGTGGGAACACTTCCCAATGCCAGGGACCACAAGGGTGACTTTGAGGTCATATTTTTGATCTTCAGAATCACACTCCATAATGATCATATAGTTAGGTGATGCGGGGAAAGAAACTGGGTATCAGGCACAACATACGCAAGCGACTGCTCTAACTCCTATGCCATCTCCCAGGTCCCCTTATTTTATTTATTTATTTATTTATTTATTTTGCTATTTCTCTTTCATCTCATGTGCAGATAACCAAGGCTGCAGAATATGTACTTTTTTTTTTATTTTCTGACAATGCTTGCAAAGACTTAGCAACCAAGTTCGATTGTGTACACCTCAGAATCACATGCATAATTTTAGTTTGGTTCATATTTGATTTACATAAAATGCATTTATTTACCTAAAACAACAGCATTTTTTTCTTAAGCAAAATCAATAATTTATTAAGTACCTGTGTCTATGCCATGTAGTAGTTTAAAGAGTGGATCAGTTTGGAACAAAAACTATCAGTTCTGGACTGGAGAAATAGTGCAGCAGATAGGGTGCTTGCCTTGCACGTGGCAGACTTGGATTCCATTCTTGGCATCCCATAGCGTCCACTGTGCACTCTCAGAGGTGATCCCTGAGCTAATAGCCAAGAGTATCTACTGAGCACCACTGGGAGTGACGCCTAAGTGAAAACAAAAATAGAAATGAAAACTTTCAGTCCTGCTTCATTCTTTTCTTGAGGTTTTATTTAAGCCTGTATAGAGGGATGGAGAAATGGTACAACCTGGTAATAAGCAAGTAATTGACCAAGTACATACGGTAAAATGCTGTAGTAAGTTTTTAAAGGACTGAAGCTTCATTGAACATTGAATAGCAAGGTGGGTTGTCAATAACACTGTTTGGAAAGTAATGAGTTAGGGTTCATGCCCAAGTATTTCTAGCTTCCATTACTCACAGAGGTGGTATCCCTAATGCTGACTAAGACACTGGAGGAGCAAAACTGACAAGAGACCCTTGGTCTAGGAACAAAATCCTGGAATCTGTATTTTCAAACAATAAAAGAACATTAAAGTTATTTTTAGGACAATTAATGATTGGAACAATATTTGAGAAATCTTGAAGTTCAAACTGTTCAGTGGCATTTTGCCTTTTTAACCTGGCAGCACCAGATATTTTAGCCACAAAATAACCTGCTCATAATATACACACACATTAATGAAGCACAATTGCTGATGTATATATACCATCACTAGAGAGCTTGATTTTCTCCGATAAATTTTCATCTTTGCATAAATATATTCAGCGATTGTGTCACTCTTCAATCTCCCACTGGCAAAATCTCACTGTCCCTTACAAGTTCAGTGAAAATTATCTCTTTTGTAATGTCTCGGTGATACAGGAATGCAATTTCCCTTCAATTCCCATATCGTCCTATGCACCTCATTATTGCAGCATTTGTGCCATGTTCTTATTTTAGCTGAAATTTTATTTAGAAAAATATTTAATCCAAGTGTTAGACCTATTAATATTAAGGTAAGGTAAAAGGTAAAGGCCCTCCCGTTGATTATCAATTTGCTCGAGCGGGCCCAGTAACGTCTCCATTGGAGACTTTGTTGTTACTGTGTCTGGCATATCGAATACTCTCGGTAGCTTGCCGGACTCTCCGAGACGGGCGGAGGAATCGAACTCGGGTCGGCCATGTTGGCTGCGTGCAAGGCGAACGCCCTACCGCTGTGCTATTTGTAATATTAGAGAAAAAAATGAATGCTTATTAACTGGAAATTAAGGTATATATCAGTAATAGTTCTGATTAATGTTAACAATTTTCTCCCACTAATTTCATTGTTAGATTTTGGTGATTTACCAGTGTCAGTCACAGTCACAGTCACTGTCCTCCTGTTGTTCATCGATTTTGCTCGAGCGGGTCCAGTAACATTGTTAGACTTGTTACTGTGTTTGGCATATCAAATATGCCACGGGTAGCTTGCCAGGCTTTTCTATGCGGGCGAGATACTCTCGGTAGCTTGCCGGGCTCTCTGAGAGGGGTGGAGGAATCAACTCGGGTAGGCCATGTTGGTTGCTTGCAAGGCAAATGCCCTACCCGCTGTGCTATCACTCTAGTGTACTGTTACAAAATTTTTTTTAAATTAAAAATATGAATAAGAATAATTCAGTGACTCTTTTAATTTTATTATTTTAGTTATAATTTTTCCTTCTAAACATTACACGTTTGCTTGGTATTTCATTTAAAAAGAAATATTTTTTGAAACTTCCCACTCATCACATATTGAATAGCTAGATTTTTTCTCAGTGTAATAGTGAATAAATTTGTATTATTTATCTTTAGAATAATAGAGATATAATTCACACTTTATATTAAAATATTTTGTGAAACTGTTTGGGAACAGTGTCTTATGTCTTACATTTTGATTTCTTCAAGATTATATCAAGCAACTGGGCATTTGTTTTTATTTCATAGTTTTGTATTATTGTTGCTTCATATTTATTATAAGGTATTAATTTAATCTAGATGATCTGTAGCACTGTAGCACTGTCCTTCTGTTGTTCATTGATTTGCTCGAGCGGGCACCAATAACATCTCCATTGAGAGCTTTCTTGTTACTGTTTTTGGCATATTGAATATGGCAAGGGGAGCTTGCCAGGCTCTACCAGGTGGGATGGTAGCTTGCTGGGCTCTCTAAGAGGGATGGAGGCATGGAACCCGGGTTGGAAGCCTGCAAGGAAAATGCCCTACACGATCATATAAGTAAATTTTGGAGAATTGTTGCTTATAAACCTACTATTTCCTATTAAAAAATATGCCAACGGACACATTAAGAAATCATCCAGTGATTACTTTGAATTTTCTTCATAGCAATTTATATCATAAATTCTCATGATATTACAATTTGATTAAAATGTCATTATGTTTAGGAACGTACAAGTCAATATTGTCAGTGTTGCTTACAGTCCTTTAGAATCAGTGTACACCTAACTTAAGGTGTGTGTATGTATTTATTCAATATTAGGTCCAAAGATAGTTATCAAAATATGAGCAAAAATTTCATCTCAGACATTGTCTTGTTAATGTATATATTGTAATGTTTCTAGTAGAAAATGTATTGCATTATGCCTGAGAGATTATAAACTATATTATTATTTATGAAAAGCATATAAAGACTGGGAGTCCCTCAGAACTTTTACTCAGAGAAATGAAACCCTTGTGATATCTGGCAATATTGTATGTCACTGTATTTTACTGCTGATAACTATTGTTATTCTACAGAAGCATCGTTAATGCACTATCACAAGAGAATCTTCTACCTTTTGTTTTTCTCCTGCAAGTTTGACAAAGGAGTTCCATTTTTATTCACCATCTCTTTCAGGTGTTTATGTCAAATAATTATTTTTCCTCTGGAGAGACTAAGATTTTGAATTGTAGACAGAATTCATTTAAGCTGCCTTTTGTATTCGAAGCACTTATTTACATCATTTCTTTCACAAAAAATTCAGTTACGGTAATTTTCAGTAAAATGAGAACTAGATATAATCCATGTGGACCATCATTGTGCACATGGCAGTGTGGCACATGTAGGGATGATTTATTTAATCATTTTCCAACTGATGAACTCCTGAGGGAAGTGTGTGTGTGTGTGTGTGTATGTGTCTATGTGTGTGTCTGTGTCTGTGTGCATGTGCTTTGTATTTCCCTTTTTTTTTTTTTGGAAGTGGTAGAGGCAAGAGAGATGGAGATGGTTCAGGTCAACAAGCTCTCAAATAAAATAATCTCAGGTTCAAGAAGATCGTGTTTTTGTGGATACTATTTATCATTTTTGATGATTATATTTTGTTTTAAGTACCATTCGGAGAGCCCGGCAAGCTACCGAGAGTATTCGATATACCAGACACAGTAACAACAAAGTCTCCAATGGAGACGTTACTGGGCCCGCTCGCGCAAATCGACGATCAACGGGAGGGCCTTTACCTTTACCTTTAAGTACCATGGTTTAGAATAGTTTTATTACAGGGTTTTATGCACAAAACATTTCAGAACCAGAGTCTCCACCAGAGTATCCAGCACCCTCCGGTATTGTGCCAGTGTTCTTCTTCTGACTCCCTCAAGCTCCTTCTCCCTCCCTGTGGTAAGCTTGCTACTTAATACCAATTTTAGTTACTTTTACCCTTGGCTTCTTGTTATTTCCCTATTATGTCACTTTATATACCAAATATGAAAGTTTTTTTTTTCTGTCAGTACCTCTATTTCTCAGGGCTAGGATGAAGGAGACTTTACTGGGGCCTGCTCGAGATAATCGATGAATAACAGGATGGTCGTGATCGTGATCGTGACCTCTATTTCTTACTAATTTCTTACTACATTCATTCATATATGAATAAATTAGATATACATATATGCATGTATGTGTGTGTATATATATATGTATATAATAGTTTCATTATTCCAGTCATCTTTTCTTGGACACTTGGGTAGTTTCCAGATTTTGGTTATTTTAAATAGTATGCAGTGAACATAAGAGTGCAAATTTTTTTTTTCTGAATAGTGTTTTTGGGACTTCAGGGTAGATTCCAAGGCTGGACTAGTTGGCATTCCCACAGCAGTGGATGAGAGTCCCTTTTTCTCCTCAGCTATGCCAACACTGGTTGTTTTAGTCTTAATGATGTGTTCCAGTTTCACAGGTGTAATATGATATTTCATTGTTATTTTAATGATTTTTGTGATGATAAGTGATGCAGAACATTTTTATATGCCTTGGGCCATCTGTGTATCTTTGAGCCAGTATCTGTTTGTATCATGATACTGGTCTTTGAAGCAGAATTTACACATTTCTCATTAGTATGTGATTAAAAGACTTTAAAGATAATATTTTCCTGGGAGCATTAAGAATGGTGAAAATATGGCGGGAATGTCTATGTATTCTATAGATTCATTTACTGTTTAAACAATCTAGGCTAATTTTTCCTACTCTATACGATGGTTACTCTACCCATTTTATTTCCATTTATCATTTTCCTATACCAGTAGTCAGAAATGCACACAAATTTGCTATAGGACCTGGGAGGGATCCAAGTATAGGGTCCAAATCATACAAAATGGCAATATGTCCACTCATGCTTACTAGGGATCACCTTGTGGAAAGATAGATATGGAACTTGAATTGTAAACTGGGAAGCATGAAGTTAGAACTTACAACATTGAGGTAAACATTGATACCTATTTCCTCAGAAAATTAATTGTGAACAATGCTTGCCAATTGTTCTCAGGCACTGCCTGATCTGCTGTCATGTCCATAAGCTCATATATATTCCATATAATGATGGCTTGAAAGCCATTAGTCTAGCATTCTGAGTAAAATGGTTTGCTAATCACAAATATTTAATATGTCTTTAGAATGCTTAAAAGACATAGAAAAACACTGAAAGTATGTTTTTTTTTTAGTTTGGGAGTTTTCTTTACATAAGTCGTATTTATTGAATTATCTCTTAGTATGTAGCCTTTAACTTTTAGTAGAACCACACTATTTTACAAAGATTGCCTTACAGTAATGAATAAGTCACTTTCATGTAAGCTAGACTCAAGTCAGTGATTTGGAGTAATAGAATCTTTGTCTCATCAATCTCATGAACCATTTAGTCCCCATCTCCAGAGCAGTTTTAAGTCTATTTCTAAATGTGTATTCTATTTTTATATTATGCCAATCAAATACGCTCTCAAAGGAAAGCAAGTGAATGGTTCAATTATGGCCATTGATGCCTTTCCCCTCCATTTCAGGCCCAGTGCTTCTGAATTACTGTGGGCAAAACTTGGATATTCCCCATGGGGAAGAATAATGGAAGAGAGAGAAAAAAGAGATTTGATACCAGAGATTTAGAGTTCAGTATTTTTTTTCCTTAAATCTGTGTTCTCTTTACTGTATGTGGTTATATTACACTTTTATAATTTGTCTATAATAGTTTTACAGTATTGTGTTTGTTTTGTCTATTTAAAAAGTCATCTGTAACCTAAGTTGCATGCTTTTTGCAAAAAATAAAAAAAATAAAAATCACTCAGGTAGTTTAGCATTATATGATTTGCATTTATAAGAGTGAAATATAGTCAATGAAGATAATCTACTAAAAATTGTTAAAAATCAAAACAATTTTATGCAAAGTTAAATATAAAATAGTTTTAGCTTTTACCTGCTTGCTGCTTTCTAGTAAATGCTAATATTTTTCCTTTAATTACAGGTTTAGTCAATATTTACTTTTACTTTTTCCCACTGTTTATAATGTACTTTGTATTACATACCTATAACTAGCAACTATTTAAAAAATGCAATATTAATGATACTTTTGACATCACGGCTATATAAAACCTGAAGAGAAAAATATACTATTTTATGACCTACATATTTATCTTAATGATCAGACAGGACACAACCATTAGTACTACTTTATTCCTTTTTAAAGAAAAACACAAATGTGTTTGAAAAATTGATGTGATTTTCTTACACTTAATAATGACTATATAATCTGGATCATATGTTCCTATATATTTCTCTCTTTGCTGAGATTGATTTGCTCGAGCGGGCCCAGTAACATCTCCATTGGAGATTTTGTTGTTACTGTGTTTGGCTGAGATTGAATTTTAACATTTTTTACTTATTCAATGCCTTTGTCTATAAATGCCTTTAAAATCTTAGGATTCTATGATAGCAGTTTTGTATTGCACTTACATGTTAGCCAGTGCTTTCTGTTCAACTTTTTAAAAATTGTTGACTTTCCATTTTAGATAATCAGAATTTTTCACTAATGCTTAAAGAATGTTAAATACTGGCATTTTTTGTATAAAGTTTTATTATATGCTCTATATTATATTATCTATATGTTTTCTTTACCCAGTTAAGAAGTATACTTTATCACAAAATGTTGTGATTTTGTAAGCTAATTTTCAAAAGTTTTCAACATATGCCCAAGTGGTTAAATGTGAAATATGAACAAACCACAGAAAATTGGTGTGAATTTATCTTTCTCATTTGGCACACTTCTAAAATATAAAGCCCGACTGTATCAAAGGTAAAATTTTTCTTATAAAAGATTTAAGTTCTATTCCCCTAGATTCCTGGAAACTATGCGCTTAAACAATATATAGAAAATTGGGTTATATGTTTGTCTTTTAAATGTTTCAATCTAAGGAAAAATGAATTTTAGATTTTCATTTTAAAGGCCTCAGTTTTCAAATAAAAATTATTTTTAGGTATAAAGACAATAGAGCAGTTAAAGTTCACTCTGGCACCCCATATGTACCTTGGGTCTGTCAGGAGTGATCCCTTAGCACAGAACAGAGCCACAAGTAAGCGCTGAGGATAGCCAGATGTGATACCATCTCCCATCCCACGCTTCACCAAATGAACAAACAAAAGTTATTCCTAAATGGGAAAGAGTACTGTGAGAAGAAAGTGTTGGGCCACACCTGACAATGCTCAGGGAACACTCCTGACATTGACATTTCTCAATGGAGCATATGGTGCCAGGGTTCATCATATTTATATATATATATATATATATATATATATATATATATATATATATATACCTTGCCTCCTGTATTACCACTCTAGCCCTGAACCACACTATACTGATCTTATGTTTACAACATACCTTGTTCTAAAACAAATTAAGTGAAGTTTAAAGAAGAGATGGTGCCAAAGAGAGAGTACAGCAGGTAGGGTTCTTGTCTTACATGCTGTTGATCAAG
The DNA here is from genome assembly GCF_029834395.1 of Sorex fumeus. Taxonomy (NCBI): domain Eukaryota; kingdom Metazoa; phylum Chordata; class Mammalia; order Eulipotyphla; family Soricidae; genus Sorex; species Sorex fumeus. The sequence continues at coordinate 7,757,434 of NW_026606172.1, read as the reverse complement.
GCTCCAACCCCATAGAGTCCCCAAACCCACCAAGAGTAATAATCCCTGAACTCAGGTCTAGAAATAATTCCTGAGCATAAGCAGGTGTGGTCCAAAAAACGAAAAGCAAAAAAAAAAAATGAATAGTAGATAAGTAAATGCTGAATTACTTTTTTCACAAAATGAAAAATATATACTGATTTAATTTATTGTAAAACTTAATTATATGGCAGGATAATTGGAGGTAGAAAGAAAGACATAAAAGAAAGCAGGATGGATGAAAGAAGCAATGATAGGATGATGGGAGAGGAGGGATAAAAATAAGAGGATTATGAGAGGGCATATAAAGTGAGGGAAGAGATTTGTGTCTGGGACTTTGCAAGGACAAATTCTTAAGTAAATTCTCGGAAGTTATTTTTTCCCACATAAGGGAATCAAAGAAACCAAACAGTAATTTACCTGCAATGCTTCCAATTTTTGTCCTGTCAATCTCAGGATTCCTGTGTACAGTCCTATATTCTCTTTTTAAAAATGTAATTTCAGGGCTGGAGAGACAGTACAACAGGAAAGGTGAGCACCTTGCAATAAGCCCACCCAGTTTGATGACCTAGAAGTACCCTTTAGAACTACCAAGAGTAAGCCTAGAACACTGGCAGTTGTGACCCAAAACAAACCTATCCTCCCCCCACCTCCCGCCAAAATAAATAAACAAATAATCGGACATGTTCCATATAAAGGTATCTATGGGAAAACAGTTCATTATTTATTTATTTATTTCTATTTGAATTTGAAATAAATAAATAAATAATTAACTGCTTTCCCATAGATACCCTTATATAGAACATGTCCTATTTCATTGTGGTAAATACCAAATTGTGCACTTGGATTTTAAAACCTTTTAATACCAACAATATTTTTTAAAGGTGATAGAAAGACATCTAACTTGTCATATGTGAATAATGCCTCAACTTTAAATTTTGTGGAAAAATATAAAAAGAAATTTTTGGGGTGGGCAACCAACGATACTCAGGGCTTAGTCCTGGTTCTGTGCTGAGGAATTACTCCTGGTGGTGCTCAGGAGACCATACGGGATGCTGGGGAGCAAATCTGGATTGGCCGTTTGCAAGACAAGTGCCCTACCCATCATACTATTATTCCAGCCCCATAAATTTAGTGAAGAAATTTTAAAGACAAATTTGTTTTCTTCTGTTAAATATCATTTTGATTCATTGTAAAATAGTTTCAGTTTTATAGGTCAAAGAGCTATCTTACATCAGAAATCATAATTGTTGATAACAAGTGTTCTAGTTATTTTTAAAAGTTTTATTAGTAAGCAGAGGATACATTTTTCTACATAATAACATTTATATATAAATATTGTAATAAAATTATTTAATATAGAAGAATGTTAACTTTAAAATCATAATTTTCAAAAATTTCTGTTGCAATATGGAAGAAATGAATAATTACCCAAATGGATATACCTGTATTTTTTTTCTGTTGCTAATTATTTTCAATTATAATTATAAAAAATTTCAATTTTCTTTTCTTATGTATTAGAGGGAGAATTGATTTTAAGTGTAAATCTACCCTGTCATCCTGGCAGAGAGATATTTCTCTTGAAAATTGAACAATTTATAACACCAAAAGGACATATATTTGAAAGATTAATCTATTTTGTATCCTTTAGTTGGCTAATAGCTATCACTTATTAAATATTCCCTGATGAGAACTTACTGCTTTTACCAGTGAGTCTCCTATTTTAAAAACCTACTTCACAGGTATTAACAGAGATCTAAGTGAAAAATAAGCCTAGTGAATGGCTGTTCAATTAGGGTGTAAAACCTTTTTAAGTGCCATTTCAAAAAGTAAGACTATATACTTGATAGAACTTAGAGGACGTCATGTACTAAAGAATACTTACAGTGATTTAATTCATTCATTTTATAGATTGCAGTTTCCGCTCTTCGATTGATGTACAATGGATTTATGTGTTTAACTCCCATTAACACTAATGGTAATTTTGTGCATAAACGAGAAACACATTTAATAGAAACATTCACTTTTATTGAATATTACCTATGTAGTCCCTTTCCTATATAAAAATTTGAATTAAAATGTAAATCCAAAAAAAATCTATAATAAAGACATTTAAATTGCCAGCATTTTATATAGAAACATGATTGTTTCTCTGGGGCCATGTCTAACAGTGATTGGAGGTTAATGCCAGGTTAGTGTTCAGAGGTGATACTCTAAATATTGTGCTCAGAGAATCATGCAGTGCCAGGGAGAGACTCTGGGCATCCACATATAAAGCATATGCTCCAGACCTTAGCACTGTCTCCCCTGCACCACTGAGAGAGATCTCATTATTACCTAAAAGCTTAGTATTTTGAGGTTTACTTTTTTGAATGCAAATGCTTTAGGATTAATTTTATACTTTTTGAATTGAAGGATTTTACATAGTGAAAATTGTTATTATTATTACAATATGGCCAAGTCTTAGGCATTTCTATTGTTAAACATTTACAAGAAGATGCCTTTCCCCACATATATCATCCTACGTTAGAGTATATTTTTAATTTTTAAATTGTTTTTAAATTGGGGCCACATCGGTCAGTGCTCAATGCTTGCTCCTGGCTCTGCACTCAGAGATCATTCCTGTCAGGGAAAGGGCAACTACATGGGATGCAAGAGACTGAATCTGGTTTGGCTGCATGCAAGACTATCTCCCTACCCACTACACTATACCTTAGGCCTAGTCTATTTGATTTTTTAATTCATTAAGGAGTATTTAAGACACTGATCCCGATTTGTTTAAAATAGTTTATCTGACTCAGGGTTGCAGAAGCAAAACTTATGGACAAGTATCTGATGAGTTAGTTGAAATTTAGTACCAGGACCTGAAGGTCCTGAGATTTATTTTTAAAGTTAGTGGACACAACTACAAGGTATTCAGAGCAAAGGGGAGTTAGAATGGGCTAAGCATACCTACCTTTGTATGAGTGGTCCTAATTTTATGATTAGATAAATTTATAAATACTCTAAATGATATGAAATCACCTCTTCAAGTAATCAAATGATGTTACAAAATACACTGTCTGAATTTACTAAAGTATTAATTTTTGCGAGTGATACAGATGACATGTATTCAGAATAATTAAAAATCAAACCAACTAAAACCCGTACTCAGGTTTGGACAGTTATCTCAATGTGTATTTTATGCTTTCAATATGGTGCTGGATTTTATGCAAGATTAATTTTTATATTGTCCCTTGTCTTTTTATATGTAAACCTTTTTTAATAATAAGAAAGCATGACTTACATAGTTTATAGGTGCTTCTCAGGCAAACAATTTTTTGACACTGATTCCTCCACCAATGCCAACCTCCCTCCATGAATGTCCCTAAACTTCCTTTTCCCTTACCCTCCAAGCCTGCCTTCTTGACAAACACATTTTTAACTTTGGTTGTTGTGGTTAGGTTTTCATGTTTTTAGTGTTGCTGGCTCTATAATTTAAACTACAGAGCTAACAACACTGAAAATATGAGATATATATCATGATATATGTGTGTGTGTGGTGTGTACACATATATACATACAACACACACACTTCTGTACCACCAGTGCGCTGTATGCCTCTAACCCCTACTGCTGTTATCTCTTATCTATTTCTTTGTAATCTCCTATCCTTATTATTTCTGTTATCTAGGGACAAGGCTATTCTGAGTATTCCTCCATTAATACCATGTATTCCATTCTCCTATTATTCTTCTATAGATGACAGATAAGTGACATCCTCTTGCATTTGTCTTTCTTCTTTGGATTCATTTTATTTACCACATCCTCCTGTTGCATCCAAGTTGCAGCATTCTGATCTTCTGAATATTTTTATATAGCATTGTGTTGCGGTAGTCAAATTTGAAGTCCCTCATATAGCACAGTGGGTAGGGCGTTCGCCTTACAAGCGGCCAACATGTCCGACCCGAGTTCGATTCCTCCACCCCTCTCGGAGAGCCCGGCAAGCTACCGAGAGTATTCGATATGCCAGACACAGTAACAACAAAGTCTCTAATGGAGACGTTACTGGGCCCGCTCGAGCAAATCGACGATCAACGGGAGGGCCTTTACTTTTTTTACTTTACATGCTACATGTAGTAAGTGGTTACCAAATTACAAAATGTATCTTTATGTATTAGAGCTTTTGATTTCCAGGGTTCTTTTTCCCATTTTTTCTCCAACTATATCAGCCATCTTCTCCCTTTTCTTGTGGCCTTTACACTGCTTCCTTCATCTACAATATTTTACCTTGGGATCCATATAACTCCCCAATCCTTAAAATCTTTGCTTAAGTCTCAATTATTCAGGGGGCCCTACTATAACTCTGTTGTTGAAAAGCAACTTGTATCTCAATATCCTGCCCTCATCCTTTTTCCCCCTTGAAATTATCTCCTTTCAACTACTGAATTTATTCTTTTTTTAAAAAGTTTATCTCTTTTGAATAGGACGTACTCCTTAATATAATAGGAATTTTTATCATTTTTCTTCACTAATATTTCCAATAAGCTGAAACAGTATCTGGCATAAAATTGCTCTTTAAATGAATTTTTTGGAGTTGAGAATAAAATAACTCCCAGAAGTTTTGATTTGTAAATTGAGGGACAGAATTTGGGCTCTATAGAGGTGAATAATTTCATTATAATTCTGTTTAAATCAGCAAGCCATTTCCTTCATTAAGTGCCCATTGGGAGAAGAAAAAAGTCAGAGATCATGGGAGAGAGAGCCATGAGACTTGATTTCTTTTCCCAGTTGTATGTAGCTATGTGACTTCAGGTAAATCATACTACACTTTCAGGATTAAAATATTTTTGCTTTTATATTATTAAAAATGGATCAGTAATCACTAAGCTTCCTTCGATTTCTAAAAAAATTATCACAGAGTTACTCTTTTAAACATACTTCCCCAAGAAAGTTTGAATAAATCCATCCACTGGGAGCAAAATGCAATTTAGCATAGCTCAGTAAGCAATGCGATGCTGTACATATTTGCAAGGCTTTGCACTCCAGAGAACACCATAAAATCAGAGCTTATAATAAGGAAACAATGAACGAATAAATGAGAGAAAGAATCTGGTTTACCTAGTATTGGAGAATTTGAATAAGGAACTTTTGATGATGAATAAAACCTATATTGAGAGACGTGTGGATGTAAAATGCAGTGAAATATATTTTTACAATAATAAATCCAAGCTTTCAAAAATATATCATTAGAGATCATAAAATATAATTTTAACCAGTAGACATTTAGCAAGATCTGGAAATGATATAATCTGCTACATTTGAATTTTTCTCCTATAAGTAATATTCTTCTGTATGCCATGGGAAATCTGAAAATAAATAACTACCTGCATATGTCTTTTAAGTAAGATGGGGGAATATTATAAATGGTATTATTGACATAATGTAAACTTTTAAATGTAACATTCATATTTCATTATATTGCTAGAGGTAAGAGAACCTACTTATAACAGAAAGAAAAGTTTTATTGGAAAGATATTACCAGAGTATTTTAATTTGTATTTGCAGTATATATACGTTTGCACTCTAATTTGTTTTATCTCATTATATTACTACAACCTAATTAAGTATTAATAAAATATTAAAAATTCTAGAAATAATAAACCAGAACCAATTTTAACTTTATAATTACTTATGTACCTGTACTTATATTTTCTGTGTATTTAAGTTTAATTTCATTTATGTATTAATTGTGCATAAGAAATATTTTAGATGATATCCTTCCATTTTTTGTTGAAGGTGGTACTTCAATTATTGAAAACCAAATGAAGATAAATGATTAAATCAAAGTTGATAGTTTAAAATCTCTAGCTGTTATAAATCTAAGGTCATTAGTTAATTAAAAATCCTTTTAAAATATATGAGGATATCACTAAAAGAGGACTTTAATTTATAATAGAAAAATCTATTCAAATGATGAAAAATGTATTTAATGATATCACCTGTGTAGCTCTACATTGCAAGGATAATACCAGTTGGGTTAAGTGAATGTATTCAAAATAGTTGATTCTAGAAACTAGGTCTTTTTGCTTTTTAAGTTCTGTTATAACTAAAGTGTCTGCAGAAAGAACTTTCACTAGGGGTCAAGAGTAGGAGGAAAGTATTTACTGAAAAATTTTGATACTTTTGAATTCTGTATCAGCTATACATTGTTAATTTTTGAAATAACATTTAGTTAAAAGTGTTTGAAAAAAGTAACAGTTATACATACTGACTGATAAGATATTATTTTATTTATGACAAGCTATTTGTTTTAAATATAATTTTTATTTTAACAAATATTTTAAGTACAAACTAAAGATCGTTATTAACAATAAGATAATGTTAAAAAAAACAGTGCTTTCCATTTAAAATGGACATAACTGGGGCTGGAGTCATAGCACAGTGGATAGGGCATTTGCCTTGCACGCGACTGACTTGGTTTCAATTCCCAGCATCCCATATGGTCCTCCAAGCACCGCCAGGAGTAATTCCTGAATGCATGAGCCAGGAGTACCCCCTGTGCAATGATGGCTATGACCAAAAAAGCAAAAATAAATAAATGGGCATAACTAAAAAATAATTTAGATTGTTATATCTTAAATTTTAAAAGTTTTTAATCAGTCTTCTCCCTATGCTAAGCCAATTTAAGTACTTGAGAAAAATATTTTTAGCAGATAGTATTTATTCTAAGGGCCTGTTTTAATTTTTCTTGCTATTGTTATGTAGTTGTTATTTTTATGTGAATATCAATATTTTAGCATCTAATTCATTATAAAAAATATATGTCTCTTCCTTTTGGTGTGAAATTTGCATGCATTATTTCATCAAATATGCCTTGACCACACACAGAAGACCACTCACAGAAAAGTAACTAAAGCCTGTTAGAATTGAATCTCATTTATTCACAGAAATCATTGTGAATAAATGGAAAAATGTCATATCAGAACATATACAGGCAAGGGAATTCTCAAAATTTTACTAAATGATTATTTTTATCAGATTATTGAGAACATGCTATATGTTAGCAGTGATTCCCGTACACCCAATAGATCAATACACTGTGACAGTATCAGTGTTGTTGGATAAAAGATATGATAGAATTGATTTTAATTGCCAAGATAGCAGTTAGAATGCTTCTTTAACAGTGAAGAGAGACTTTATTATTAGTGTGCAAAAATGTGTGACACACTATATCTACATGAAGATAAAGATCTTGCCTGTCATCAGTTGTTCTGGATGGAGAGAGTGCAACAGGCTGGATGGCATACTTAGTATTTGGAAACCCAAATTGTTCCTGGCCAACACAATGTGGTCTCCCCCAGTACTGATAAGAGAGACAGCCTTCACTTGGAGCTGGGAGTTACATATACATCTACTGGGCTTGGTCCCAAATTAACCAGTCAACCAACCAGGAAATGTTTTCATTTTGTTTCAGGTTGCAAAAAAGTGCCACTCAGGTAAGGGTTATCAACAATGGAGACTATTCTTGTTTGGGTGCGCAGTCTTTAAAAGGAAATGTGCATATCATCTCCATCTTTCTGTGATCCCTAGATTGTTCTTTAAAATATTAAAGTCACAGAACAAATGGAATATGATAAACTGTCACAGAGCAAAAGAGGAGTCAGAAATCATAAAATTATAATAATAATTTGATATCCAATAGTCATGGATAGAATCTTGTTACAAAAAATAGACATTAAAGAGTGTAATCTGGGGGCTGGAGCAATAGCATAGCAGGTAGGGCATTTGCCTTGCACGTGGCCAACCCAAGTACAATTCCCAGCATCCCACATGGTCCAATGAGTGCCACCAGAAATAATTCCTGAGTGCATGGCATGACCCAGGAGTAACCCCTGAGCACGCTGGGTGTGACCAAAAAGCAAAAAAATTAAGTGTGTAATCTGAGTATAATGTATTATTTAATCACTGATGTATATATAAACATCAGTGTGTTGTCATCAATGTGCTACACTATAAGGTAAGATTGGTGAAACTGAGTAGAGAACATTGGAGAACTCTGTAGTAGCTCTGCTATAAAACAAAATTTACAAATTACTTAAATGTGTGAAAAAAGTCAAGATTCTCTCTCTTCCCAAAATATCTCCTATTTACCATGTGGCAAGTGCTTTTGATGTTCTATGCATTTTCTCACCCTGGGGGAGGAGGAATTCTGTAATTATATCTCCAAATAATTTTAGAGAAACACTAACTACTATGGAGATAAGTAACTTGATCATATTAGTAGTAATGCACCTGGGGTTGTAGTTCACTTTCAATGACTTATCTTGGGTTTGTGGAAGCAATAGAGCAGATTTTTGTTGCAGTGATGTCAAGCTGGCTGACCATAAAACTACAACACATCTGAAGGGCACTTCAGGTTACGGAAATGAATTCTTGCATTCTCATGTATCTTATGCTATTTTAGGATACCAGGTTCACCTTCTTGGTATGCTTCTTCTGGAGAGTGGTATAAGATATTAGCGTTTTCTCAGAAGCCAGGATTTTTGCCTTAAGAAAGCTGACGATAGCCACTAAGTTAATAAATGTCAGAGTACAAGGAAAGAACTGTTGATACATTAATTTTAACATTAATTTTTATATAATATATGACTCATTTAAATGAACCAAACAAAACTCCCTGGAAAATATCAAATCCAATTATCACTGTATCACTCTCCTCCCATTGTTCATCCATTTTCTCGAGTGGGTGCCAGTTACATCTCCATTAGTCCCTGTCCCATGCCAAATGGTGTATTGGGGACTCTTTCAGGGTCGGGGTATGAGGACGTCATTGTTACTGTTTTTCACATATTGAGTACACCAGGGTAGCTTGCCAGATTCTGCCATGGGGCGGGATACTCTCAGTAGCTTGCTGGGCTCTCCGAGAGCGACAGAGGCGTTTGGGGAGGCCTCTAATCACCTTTACAGGTGTTCCCAGTCTACCGAATGCAAGGTTTTGGTCGACTGGCATGTTGAAATGATCTGTACATCAAATCCAAGTAGTAATAAATACTGCCTTGCTTATGGAAACTAGAGGACACTCTGAAATCATTAGTGGGTCAAATAACTTGGAGATGGGGGATAGGCTGAGAAGCAATTTGGCCAGAGCCAGAGGTGCTGAAGACTCACTTTGGTGGCACTCAGTGGCCCATTCTTAAAGTGCCAGGGATCAAACTAAGGCCATCCAGGTACAAGGCATGTACTGTCTCTCCGGCACAGATCGAATAACTTTTTCCCTAGAAGTTATCCATTATATTTAGCCCAATTCAAAAGTAATTAAAAATCATTTCATGTGTTCAGTGATTGCTAGTTGAGGACTGATTACTATATTTCTGTATTATTTCATTACACTGGAAACTTTATCACAAAGGATCATATCAATGTTAAGAAATTTAATAGTACAATATGCTTAGGAATTACATTCTCATTTTTTTTTGTTTTTTTTTTCTTTTTTTCACACCTGGCAATGCACAGGGGTTACTCCTGGCTCTGCACTCAAGAGTTACTCCTGGCGGTGCTCAGGGGATCATATGGGATACTGGGAATCAAACCCGGGTTGGCCACGTGCAAGGCAGATGCCCTACCCGCTGTGCTATCTCTCCAGCCCCATTCTCATTTTTGACTACAAAATTTTTCTTTAGAAAAGAAGGCAATGGTTTACAGCACTTGAAATTATGCTTTGTATGAAGGAGGTCAGGGTTCAATCCTAGGCACATCATAATACATTGAACTCTACTGGGAGAAACTCTTGTTTATCCCAACCCCAACAAGGTTGTGTAGACCTTGAACATCACATAGTTGTGGCTGTAAAGGTAAACCAGCAAAAATTTTCATTGGACACATATATTGTTTCCAAATATATTTTCACGTATGGCTCCATATAGCTGTTATGGTCAGGTAGTGAATTGTTTAGCCCTTGTCTTTTTATATATGTGTTGTCCCATTAAAATTACAAAGATTTATTTTGAGATGAATATGACTACAAACTAGTAAACTAAAACTATAAAATTCTCATTGGTTTATTTTGTAACTTTATACATTAGTTATTTAACTTGCCCAAAGATCTAGGATATAAAGTGATCTTATTATTTCGTATTAATAACATAGCGGGTAGAGCTTTTGCCTTCACGCAGATGACCCAGGTTTGATTTCCACATCCCTCTCAGAGAGCCTAGCAAGCTACCGAGAGTATCCCCCCTGGGTGACAGAGCCTGGCAAACTACCCATGATGTATTTGATATGCCCAAAACTGTAAGAACAAGTCTCACAATGGAGACATTACTGGTGCCTGCTTGAGCTAAGCGATGAACAACAGGACAGTGCTACAGTGCTACACAATGTATATAATTATTGAAAATATAAAAGACAATTAAAATAAAGTTAGATGAAATAATTCATCATTAAGTTTTTGAACCACGCCCAGCAATGCTCAGGATTTACTTGTTCCTTGCTCTGGGCTTATGCTTAGCAGGGCTCTGGGGTCAAGATGTGGTGTCTGGGATTGAACCAGGGTGGACGTATGCAAGACAAATGATTGGCTGCTGGACTATGGCTTCAGCTGCAAACATATAGCATCATGTTTCTGACCAATGGTACATTGTACCTGTTTTTAAATGAAATAACAAACTTAGCTAAACACAGGTAATAATAAGCAGAATTATACCTTCAATACATTATTCAGTAAGGCATGTTTACCACTATCTATGTTATATGATATGCTTCTTATTGTTGTGTAGAAGTAAAATCTGGGCTCTATGTTTGATGCACACAAACCCTTCCAAAAAAAGAACTTACCTTTACAACATTTGCTCCATTGACGGTTTCTAATATTTAATGTCCTAAGTATATTTATGTGCATCAAATTTTATGTGGAATATGTATGGACATATGTTTTAAAGTATCAGTGGCAGTGATGTTAGTAAAAAGAGTAAGGAATAAATACCGGTAACTACCTCAAGCATTTTTAGATCTTTGTGTCACCATTTTTCTTTAAACTATTTTCATAAGTTGTATTGCAAAAAAAATAAAAAGAAAGACCAGAAAAATCCATAGTTTTCAATCCAACCTATAACAATTGCTTTGTGTTGTTTTGATATCTCAGAAACAAATCTTAGGAAATGCATGGCATTATTACAGATAAACTGTTCAGGCCTGTCACAGCTAGAAAGTTGGAATTGTGATTTGGGATCATCACCCACCAGCTTTACAGAGCAAAGAAGAACAAAACAAAGATGTTCAATTTGGATCAACATAGTATCTTCTATAATGCATATGTATATAGTTAAATATAAAGCTTAGACACTTTAGTAGCATTACATCACCAGCATAAATCTGTACACTACTCATTGAAACAAAGATCATTCATATGCGTGTATTTGATGGAAGTCCAGAAACTCTCCCAGTTTTACCTTCATAGCTTTCATTCACAAGAGTCTAGTGAATAAGTAGTCTCTTCAGTGCCCTGTTCTTTCATTCATTCTTAAAATGTACCTTTTACAATCTATTTAGAAACAATATAGCGGTTTTCCCCTTGGGCATTTTCAAGTGCATGCAGGCCATCACCTAAATCTATTTGCAACCATGTTTTTATTTTCTGTCACAAGACTCCGTTTTTCTCTCTTGCCACCAGGCTTTGAAAATAAACTTTGGTTAGCAGGAATTGTCTTCTAGGACGTTTGTAACACAGCAGGAAAATTTTAACAATACTTTTAACATCATTTCTGTCTTAATCACCTATTGAAATAAATGCTTTAAACGGTCTGATTTTAATATGGTGGATTTTTGTTTGATAGTTATAGTGCATTATGGGTAACATTAACAGGTTCAGTTTAAATGATATTTCTATGTATAATTTTAAGAGAATTCTCAAAAAAAATCTACTCTTAGTGGTAATTTAGTAAGCCTAGGCATTTCCATGAAGGAGTAAAAAGTTAAGCTTACAAAGTATCTGTGGCATAATGCAATTTAATAATTTTATAAAATAAATGTATTTCATATATATATATGTATTGATTTTGGGGTCATACCCGGTGATGTACAGGGGTTACTCCCGGCTCATGCACTCAGGACTTACTCCTGGTGATGCTTGGGGGACCATATGGGATGCTGGGTATCAAACCCGGGTCGGCCGTGTGCAAAGCAAATGCCCTACCCACTGTGCTATCGATCAAGTCCCCGTATATATTTTATTATATACAGCAGACCCACATAAAGTGGGGTTTTGTGCATTATCCATCTTTCCTGCAGGTAATGGTAATGACAACACAATGTTCATAATTTCAACTTCTGTAACACACACCTCCATTTTTGTATTATAAGTACCGAAGTGACACATTATTCAGTAATAGGCACGGAATAATAGTAAGGGAATTGCTTTTTATTAAAATATCCACAAATAGTACTATTTTCAAACAGTAATGTTGATCTTAAATAATGTAATCACCACTCACTCAAAATGACCAACATTGTTATACTAAAATCTGGGTATGTGCTTATCTCAGGAAGGAAGGTTAGTGAAGAATGCACAAAATATTTTGATTCTTTTAATTTCTTGGCAAACTTAAAAAATACATTGTGAAACAAAATTTTAGAGTAATTTTAACTAATTATACCATCACTAAGTAAACTTTTTTTTTATTGAATCACCATGAGGTAGAGTGTTACAAAATTGTTCATGATTGTGTTTCAGTCATACAATATTCCAACACCCATCATTTCACCTGTTTAGTTTTCCAACACCAATGTCCTCAGTTTCCCTCCCATCCCTTCAAGCCATCTCCACCACAACCTCTCTCTATGGCAGGCACCTCTCCTCTCTCTTTCTCTTTCTGTCTCATTTTAGTCATTCTGGTTTGCAATACAGATGCTGAAAGGTTATTATGTATATCCTTTTACCTGTCTTCAACACTCAGTTGTTGTTCAGAGTTTTCATTTCCAAGTAGTATTGTCTTAATGGATCCTCCTCTAACTTAACTACCCTCCCTCTCCCACACCATTGAGCAACCATTGACCAATCCTCCTGGCCCATTTTTATAGGGCTTGGACATTAGTTTCATACTGTTATTTTTTTATATCACACAAATAAATGCAGTCATTGTGTATCTGTCCCTTTCCTTCTGATTAATTTCACTCATCATGGTGCTCTCCAAGTCTATCCATTTATAAGCAAATTTCATGAGCTCATTTTTCCGAGTAGCTGTGTAGTATTCCACTGTGTAGATGTACCATTTTTTTTATTCATAAGTCTGTTCTCAGGCACTCAGGTTGTTTCCAGATTCTGACTATTGTGAAAAGTGCTGCAATAAATACTGAAGTTCACATATTCCTGCTGTGTGTGTTGCCCCCCCCACCAGGGTATATCATCACTAAGGAAATTATTGAAAGACCACAAAATATATTCAGTCTGTATAAAATTTAAGAGGGGTCACCAGAAAGAGGGAGGGTGATTTTAACAAATGTGTAGAGGGACCATATGATAGAAAGATTACACTAGAATTCTAGTGTTGGGGATAGTGAGTCTTATACATAAAGCTGTACAACAAAAATTTTAATCATGGTAAACTAATGGTGAAAAATGTTAAGTCCCAGACAAAGATTATGATACTTAATTTGTGCAATAATGGAAGGAAGTTTAAATTCCTGAAAGTGCAGTGTGAAATAAAGTGCTTCAATTAGCTGATTACAAACTTCCTTATATACCTTGTGGTTTTATAAATATACAAAACAATATTTCAGTAAATTTTTATTGATCTCTCAAGTCTTTTATGTGTATACTTCATTGTACACTTTAACAAAATCTGAATCCATACTTGGTTGGTCAATATATATCCTTTTAGTTTAACTGGTGTACAAAGGTGTTTTAAGTCTAAAACTAAGAGTTAGAATTTAATAAAAGTAAAATACCTTCAGTGTCAATGAATTATGAAAAATATCCAGACAATGTAAAGGAAATAACTTCAATTATCATGAAAACTAGAGATGTTATAGATTGTGTCATCAGAGAGACTGATAAGAACTTAGTTCAATGTTGCAATAACATTATCAAACTAAGAATTATAATAAATTTAATGTTGACTCAGTTTACTTTTTCTTTGATACAAAATAAATATTTTTAAAGGATTATAAATTATCATTTAAACTTCTCTGTATCACTTAATCACTTAACTTCCCGTTAGTCGTCGATTTGCTCGAGCGGGCGCCAGTAACGTCTCCATTTGTCCCTGTCACGTGCTAGTGTAGCCCAATGGCATCTGTTTGCTCCGGGAACATGAAGGGCCTCAAACCAATCGTTCATGATCTTGACGAAGAAGTATGACCATCTGGTAGGTGGGCAGCCACGCGGTCTTTTGACATCCCGTGGAATCCAATCAGTAACAGCTCTAGTCCAATGGTCATCTTTAAATCTCATTACGTGACCAGCCCATCTGATTTTCGACACCTTGGCAAATGAGACAGCGTCCCTGATCCTTGATCGTAGACGGATGTCAGAACTCCGGATTCGTTCTCTCATTTGAGTGAAACGTGATATTCCAAGCATAGCTCTTTCTATTCTTCTTTGGGAGACCTGAATAGCATTCTCATCTTGTTTGCGTAGGGCCCAGGTCTCTGAGGCATATGTTAATGCAGGAAGAACAGTGGAATCAAAGAGATGTGCCCGGAGCCGGAGGTTCTTCGTCCTCTTGGCTATTTCTTCGACGTTCTTGAAGGCGTTCCAAGCCGCTCTCTTCCTCCTGTGCAGCTCGGGTGCCAGGTCATTTGTCATGTTGACTTCTCGACCTAGGTACACATAGCTGTTGCATTCGGAGATGGTCGTTCCATTGAGAACGAATGGGGCGTCAGGAACAAGGCTGTTTCTCATAAACATTGTCTTCGTAAGATTCAGCTGTAGTCCTACCTTTCCACACTCACGGTCAAAGTCGGCCAGCGTTTGTGCCGCTTGGCTGATGTTTGGTGTTATTAAAACAATGTCATCAGCAAAGCGGAGGTGGTGTAATTGCCGACCATCTATCTTCACTCCCATTCCTTCCCATTCCAGTCATCGCATGATGTTCTCGAGGGTGGCACTGAAGAGTTTCGGTGAAATGCTATCACCCTGCCGCACCCCTCTCTTGACATCAACGATCACTTCTTTGTAGAATGGTGAGATCCTGGTAGTGAATCCGCAATAGAGCTCACGGAGGATCCTGATGTATTGGGCTTGAATGCCCTGATTGGCTAGGGCTTCAATGACCGCTTCCGTCTCAACAGAATCAAAGGCCTTCTTTAAATCAATGAACGTTAAACAGAGCGGCATCTTGAACTCCCGAGAAACCTCAGTGAGCTTGGTTATTGTGAAGAAGAAGACAAAAAAAACTTCTCTGTATGTTGGTGGTAAATATAACTAGACAATGAAAAAGTTTAGTTGTGTATTTGGCTGTAAAACTTCTCCTCAATTGGGACCAGAGATAGTACAGCAGTAAAAATGCTTGTCTTGATTGGCTGACTTGGGTTGATTCCCCAGAGACCCATATGGTTCCCTAAGTCTCTCCTCAAGAGATGCCTGCGTACAGAGCCCAAAGTAAATCTTGAATACTGCAGGGTACCAATTAAAAAATTTCTTTGACTTATTAATCTATGCAGGTTACTCTTCTGTTAAGTTGGTGATGGTGACTATTGTGAATATAAACAACTCAAAATTACAGCACTATCTGACCATGGATAAGTTATGGAACTTCTCGGGGATGTAGTGAAATTTTATCTAAGACTCCAATAGTCACTGTTGTAAAACCCTATTCACAGTGCCCAATACCTAGTCTGTACACAAAATATAATGCTCTCTACTTTATGACTTCATTTGAATGTAGTCAGCAAATGTGAGTTAGCAATTATAATTTTTGTATTTTCTGGATATGATTTTAATGATCTAAGTTTAATGATCTCAGTTTAATTCATATCTGGAAAGCACTGTGATCTACATGTGGACACCCCAGTCTAGCAATAAAATCCTAACTCCCAAGAGAGGCTACGTGGGATGTTCCTAAGTCATGAAGGCAGAGCCACTAATAAATGGTATTAAGAGCCTGGCATGGCTCTTATGAATCCTCCACCCAGATCTTCCATCTTCCAGTAGGCAGGGTCACACCCACCATATGACCCCCAGCGCCATGTAATCCCATCAACGGCCAAGACCCAGAGACTATAAAACCCAGCTCCCAGAAGAGAACAGCGCAGAGAGTCTCCTGCCCCCGCACCTGGCTGTCCTCACTAGGGCCCCTTGGAGGGGGGGTGGGTTGAGTTTCCCTCCCCGCCCCGAGCAGAGCTCCGTCAGTCGAAGACCTCCAGATCCAGCCACCACCATGCTGAGACCACTCTCTACACGCAGGAAGGTACCAGCAGAGGAACAAGGGCATGCGGATCCCAGGGCTGAGATCTCCAAGCCTGCTCGGATCAGGGCTGAGCATCCTCCACCCAGATCCTCCATCTGCCAGTAGGCGGGGTTCACACCCACCAACTGACCACAAGCATTATGTAATCCCATCAATGGCCAAGACCCAGAGACTATAAAACCCAGCTCCTGGAATCTTATTACCTACATCTTATTATCACATTCTTACTTTAGACAACCTGGCAGGCTACTGAATGTAACCTGCCCACACGGCAGAGCCTGGCAAACTCCCCGTGGCGTAACCAATATGCCAAACACCAGTAACTATGATGGATCTCATTCTCCTAGCCCTGAAAGAGCCTTGAATAGGGCATTTTTTAAAATCTCAGGGCTAGGAAGAAGGAGATGTTACTGGGGCCTGCTCGAGGCAATCGACGAACAACAGGATGATCGTGATTGTGAAGAGCCTGGCAAGCTACCCGTGATGTATTTGATATGCCAAATACAGTAACAACAAAGTCTCCAAAGGACACGTTACTGGGCCTGCTCGAGCAACTTGATGAACAACAGGAGGACAGGACAGTGAATGTCCTTATAAAAGACTCCTGAGAAAGCGCCATTGTCCCCCTAACCCTGGGTGGTTATAGTGAAAAAAAGACTCCCATTTCTGAACATGAGGCAAGCACTTTACTCCCTGTACTATAAAGACAGTTCCTGGTACTCTTTGGCCTCTTCCCAGGGGAATTCTGATATCCAGGGGTGACACTCTGAGAGAGTGAGCCCATGTCAGTCCAGACCTGATGGTTCAGTATTTAGGCGTCTTATGCTCAGGGGGCACTAAATGTTCTTGAACTGAAGTAGTGATGCAGCATGCTCTGCAGTGGATCGCACTCAGAGACTAGTTGAGAACAAGGCATGTGCTTTGAGTCCTCTCCGTAGCCCAGGTTATGGCCTTTCCCCCCCTAAAATTACAAATAAATTAAGATAAGTATTGACTCTATCATATAGAGGAGTGAAGGAAAGCCTTCTGGTTTTCCTCCATTGGTGCTTCAGCTTTGAGTCAAGCAGCCCCAGGTCTCCTCAGGCAAGAGGGTCCATGTTTTCCCTGTGTTTACAAAGCTGACCTGTGGGGTAGATACAGTACAGTGTCTTCTATTGTCTATACTGCAGATCTGACGGGATATATAGAAAGCATTTCTAAACATTTCAGAAATTAAGATTCTAGGGTGCCTTTAGTACTCAGCTAAGAAAGAAAGTAGCAGTTCCTAATAGATCTTTGCTAAACATTTATTGTCAGCTTGATGCTAGTATTGCCAAAGGTTCTTAAGAATTAATACCACATGCAATTTTCAAAAATAACACCTCATTTACCTCCATGCTCATATTTTATTAGGATATATACATATCTCATATTTAATAGGGGAGAAAAGCCATGTTAACTTATTTACCCAATTAGTAAGAAACAAGTTCAGATAGTCATCTTGTCTTTTCTCATCTCATCGATATTTCCTCAGTGTAAGTTTTGTGCTAGATTCTTATGATTCAGAGACAGAAAAAGTACGATTATGAGGAAAGCTAGAACTAAAAATCATTAATTTATACATGATTAATTGTATCCTGTTAAGGTATTAATAGTTTTATAACTATAATTCATTTTTATATGTAAAACATATACAGAGAATATGAGAAATGAACTCATTCCTGACATTCCATTTGGAACGAACATCTCTGAATGCAGCAGTTATGTGTACCTAGGTCCAGAACTCAACATGACGGACGACCTGGCACCTAAGCTGCACAGGAGGAAGAGAGCGGCTTGGAATGCCTTCAAGAGTGTTGAAGAAATAGCTAAGAGGACGAAGAACCTCGGCTCCAGGCACATCTCTTTGACTCCACTGTTTTTCCTGCATTATCACACACCTCAGAGACCTGGGCCCTATGGAAACAGGGTGAGAAAGCTATTTGGGTCTCCCAAAGAGGAATTGAACGAACTATGCTTGGAGTATCACACTTCACTCAAGTGAGAGAAAGAATTCAGAGTTCAACCTCTGTCGATGATCGAGAATCAGGGACGCTGTGTTGTTTGCCAATGCGTCAAAAATCAGATGGGCTGGACACGTAATGCGATTTGGAGACAATCAGTGGACTAGAGCCATTACTGAATGGATTCCACAGGATGTCAAAAGATTGCGTGGTCAACCCCCTACGAGATGGTCAGACTTCTTCATCAAGACCCTGAATGAAGGGTTGAGGCTCTTCATGTTCCTGGAGCAAACAGATGCTGTTGGGCTACACTAGCATGAGACAGGGATGGATGGAGACATTACAGGCACCCACTCAAGCAAATCAATGAGTAACGGGATGTCAAGTGATCAAGTGAAGTTACAGAGTATTAAAGATAAGTTGCACACATTTTACAAACTAGTTGAGATTCTTACTATGTCCCAATACACAGGGTATATTATTTGATAGTATGTGGACATAATGTGACTCTTTATGAAGGACAAAGTTATTTCACAGTTCTGAAAGGCCACACTCTTTCTTTAGAACAGTGACTACAGATTGAAAAATGCAAAGCCCTTTGCTCCTCAGAGTTATTTTTCCTCTCAGCTAATGGCATAAATCGCTGAACTTTTCTGGAACTTAACACACTTCTTAACCTGTGACATAGAAGCTTTTCAGTAACTAGGTGCCTGTGTACTTGAATATATAACAAAGAAGATTTTTTTGTTTCTTTTTGTGAGTGTGTTTTTGAGATGTGCAGACTTTAAGGCACATGTGTAATAGCTTTTTTACACAGGTGCAGTGGATGATTTTCCAGCGAAAGCCTGAACAAGGGCACAACACATTACAGGCTGAAAAACATACTCCGAAAGAACAAAGGCATATTTGATTATGCGGAAGTGTGTAGCAATGTTGGCAGCAAACAACAAGCTTCCCTACCCTTTTCTCAAATGCAGTTTTTTCACTGGACTCCAACTAACAAATATGTGTTGTGTGTGTGTATATTTTTGTTTGTTTAGAAAGATGCTTATACAAAAGAAAAAAAAATAAAGAAGAAAAATTTTATTTTTTGTCTTGAATATTTTATAGCTTTGAAAAGGCATTATTTGATGAATTCCAGCCATCTCTGTGTTAGCCCCTTTCTCCAAAATCTGTGTGTATTTTTTGCTGTCAAGATATAAAATCCTGGAGGCAAAGCAATAGTACAGTGAATAGGGTGTTTGTCTTGTACCTGGCCAACCAGGGTTCAGTCCATCACACCACATATGGTCCCCAAGATACTCCCATGTGTGACACCTTAGCAGAGAGCTAGAAATGAGTCTGAGCATTTCCAGGTGTGCCACTGCAAACCAAAACAAAATTAATTAAAGTCTTATTATATTCTTAGTTGCACTATAGTTAATGATAGTTTCTTCTACATCTTTCCAAGATCATACCCACCATCGCGGTGCATGCTTTCCTCCATCAGTGTCCTAAGTACTCCTCCCATCAGCATCCACCTTCCCCTCAAGTTAAGCTCAGTTCTGTAGATAAACACCCCAGGTCTGATATCCTTGACTGCTTGTTGTTTCTATTTTATATCCCACATAACAGCTCTCTCTCTCTCTCTCTCTCTCTCTCTCTCTCTCTCTCTCTCTCTCTCTCTCATATTTTGTTTTGTTTTGATGATCATATCTGACAGTGCTGAAGGTGTGCTCCTAACTGTCTTCTGAGATCCCTGGTGGACTTGGGGGTGGGGGGAGCATTTCTGGTGTTGGGGATCAAATATGGGTCAGCTGCATTGAAGAAAAGCACCCTAACTACTGAACTATCTCTCTGGCCCCCTAATTCTATTAATTTAATAAGGTTAGAAAATGTATAATTAGAATGGCACAGATGGTGTTTTATAAAGAATTGAGAGAGAACCTTGATCTATTACTTTCTCTTTGTCATCACAGTACTTCTAATTCAGTTTCAGTCAAGAATGTAGCATTGGGAATTGATGTATTTTGTGGAACCAATAGAACTTTCCCCCTCCTGTATCTATCACATGAATATGGGTAAGGACTGTGGCCAATACATTTGGTTTTGAAACACTGTCTTTTAATTTTTTTAAATATTTATGGATCTGGAGCATAAGCATGCAAACCCCTTGGAAAGATGGTGTTTGCTTTTGGTTTGGGGACCACACCTGAGGGCCATTTGGGCTTACTCCTGGTTATGTGCTCAGGGAACACTCCTGGTGATTCTGTGATATCAACATGGCACCAGTGATTGTTGTTGCAAGCAAGACAAATACATATACTCCTATATTATTAAAGAGAAATACTTATACTCCTTATACAAATAGTCCTGTATTATTAAGAAGAGACAGTTCTTAACCAAGTTTGTCATTCACTTTCACCTGGTGACCTGACAGATTAAGTGTCTCATACCTTAAATTCTCCCACAGGTGTCCTATAATATTTAACTTTGAGAAAACAATAAGAAAAACATCAAAATGCTTTTCCAATATTGTGAAAGGATGCAATTAAAGAAACTTTCTCCATGCTTTCGTTCTCCTATTTTTTTGACCCTAAATATTGAGCATGAAATACTCAGCAAGAAAACAAAGGGTATGTAGACACAAACTCTTATCAATTTATGTGCTTCACTATGATAGAATGTGCACCTTATTCTACAAAACAGAATGGTGTTAGCATTGAATTTAAGTTCCTATGGGAAGAAATAGCGCATTTAAACCTATAATAATTGATCCTATTTCCACCCATATTAAATACTTTCACTGATATACTGACTGAATCATTAGCATGCGATGAAGTATCCAATTATTATATGCCCTGCTGTTTTCAACTCTTGCAGATTGTCAGTCCTTGGTTTGAAATAAGCTGCATGATGTGAAACGCAATGCTCTTTCTGTGACTGGTCTGCTGAACTGATACGGTTTCTGAATTCCTTAGGCTTTTCTTTAGTTGCAAGTCAATGCTAATAGCATGATGCATGCTTTTGGTTTTAAAACCATTTATACGGCAAAGGATTCTTAAGAGGTTTTACTTTGTACCACAGTATATGTCCTTTTATTTTTCCCTTCAGATATTTAAAAATGTTGATCGTACAATTTGCCTTAAGCCAAAGAATATGTTGTTTTATTTAAAGAGTGAACATACTTTACAGGCTTTGTTCATATGAAGACCTTGAATGGCATTTCGTCTTAAGGTTCTTACAGATCCAACTATCACTTCTGCATAGTTTGTTTAGGAAAAAGCAGAGAAAATTCAAGATATGAAAACATTAAGCCAGTACTTCTGAGTAACAGTGGCCAATGCCATGCGAGCAATTCAGCTGTGTGTAGTCCGGTGTACTCCAAACAGAAATATGCCTTTATTGGGGTTATCTCAGTGGCACTTAGAGACCACTTGATCACTACTGGGCATAGTCAGGAGGGCACAGAGTCCACTAGCATGTGGTGTACTACTTCCACAATCTCCTGCCTCTAAAGAAGATTTTAAAAACACTGAAAATAAAGAATTGAAAAGATCTCATTCATAACTTTAAACTGATGACAGTAAAATGATGCATTTTTAAAAGACTTCATTAAATAGAATCACTGTATCACTGTCATCTCATTGTTCATTGATTTACTTGAGCGGGTGCCAGTGACGTCTCCATTCGTCCCAGCCCTGAGATTTTAGGGCCCTCTCCTTACTTGTCTTCCCAATGCTGCCATATCAGAGGCTCTATCAGGGTCAGGGAAATGAGGCCCGTTATTGTTACTGTTTTTGGCATATTGAATACAGTAGCTTGCCGGGTTCTCCGAGAGGCTTATTTTATATTTCTCTCTAAGATTTGTTTCCTACTGTCTGAACCCCATCAAATATGGTGTGGTAATGATGGAAAATATTGAGTATGCCACGGGTAGCTCGCCAGGCTCTGCTGTGTGGGCGTGATACTGTTGGTAGCTTGCAAGGCTCTCCAAGAGGGATGGAGGCTTTTGGGACAGCCTCTCATTCACCTTTACAGGTGTTCCCAGTCAGGCATATACAAGGGCAGGAGATTCTCGGTAATCTGCTGAGTTATCTGAGAGCGATATCTAGACAGTAAGAGGTCACTTCCAGAAACTTGGTTTTATAATCTCTGGATCTTGGCCATTGATGGGGTTACACAGCAGTTGGTGGGTGTAACTGTCTAGCTACTGGAAGATTTCTAAACAAATTTATGTAAATGTAAAAGATTTGGAGGAATGAGATGGGGTCAAAGGCCTCAATACATGGGTAGTGTAGAACTGTGGTATGTCTGTATGCACAAACTGCACAGCCAACTATACTGAAAGCATGAGATCCAAACCACAACAACCAAACTTAAAAGTATGTCTGTCAAGGAGCCAGAATGGGGGTTGGGAAAGCGCCTAGAGATACTGCTGGAAAAAAATTAACAGTAGTGATGGGTTTGGTGCTAGAACACTGTATTCGTGAAACTCAACTATGAATAACTCTGTAAATCACAGTGTCTTAATGAAAAGATTTTGTTTTAAATGGTGAGGAAAAATTCAGCATAGTACAAATTAGAAAATTCAAGATGGACTACTAGACATGGTTATTAAAATTGTACAGAATAAGTCTTTTATTGTTGAAGTAGCTGATGGAGAGGACAAAGGATGTTAAATGTCTTTCTATATAAATTGCTTTTCATGAAGGCAAGTGTGGAGCGTCTTCTGTATTTTATTACATACTCTATGAGAAATTTGGAAGAACGGAAAGAGAACTGCTCACAGGATGAATTCTATTTCTC
Organism: Sorex fumeus; assembly: GCF_029834395.1. Classification (NCBI taxonomy): domain Eukaryota; kingdom Metazoa; phylum Chordata; class Mammalia; order Eulipotyphla; family Soricidae; genus Sorex; species Sorex fumeus. The sequence goes on along the minus strand of NW_026606172.1, from coordinate 7,734,261 downwards.
TCCCAACTCCTTTCCTTTTTCCCTGAATAGGTCTGTCTGGAAAAGCAGGCTAGGTCTTTGTTCCCTCTAGTCATTAAATGAAACTTAGTTTAAAAGAAAATTGCATTTGAATGACTTTTTCTCTTGTTGAAATTTCAAAATATTTAGAAACTGAACTGAATTAAAACATTTTGAGAAATGGGGAGTGTTTTAAGTAATAAAGACTTTAATATGCATGTATTAGGCCTTGGTTTGATCTAAGTACCCCATTCCTCCCTCACTCACCCCCATGAATAAAAAATGAATTATGTTGATTCTGTACCTTATCAGAGCAAAGTTAGATCTTTATGAACATGTGTCTTATATGGGTTTTGCTTTTTAAAACAATTTTGTCATTGTTCTTTATGCTTTAGGACATTCGTTTTGTGTCCAGTTTTAGAAGCAGAAAAGTGAAAAACGTTGTAAGTTAGTAGAGGGATGCTGCTTCCATTAAAAAATAAAGAGTGGTGGGTTGAGATTTAGTTCTGTGGCCTCTACACAGAATGTATAAAGATAAAATTGGAATTCTAGGGCAGTTTCTTGAGGGAAGAATCAGAAAGGTCAAAAACTTCTGATGACAGCAGAAAAAGGTAATCCTTTTTGTAAGATCTGAAAGATGATCCTTGCGTCCATGAATCTCAGTTAAGAGAAAGGTCAGCGAGTGGTTTACTTACTGTCTCAAGGGTTTTAGCTACATGATGCTAGACATCCACATGGTTCAAGGTATTTATAGAAGTGCTTTGGATAAGAAAAATTTCTAATTGTAAATTTTTCTTCTTTCCATCTGGGTATAATAGGCATTGTAGAAACAAGCCTCATTTTGATGTTTGATGTTTATTTGATAAATGAATTTATTTATTTATATGTAAACAAGGAGTTTAATAAAGCTATAATACTATTTATATCTTTATAATTATATATTATATAATCATATAATTCTATGATAAATAATACATATAGATTATGGAGGTGAAAAATGGTAGTTTCCTTTTTCCCAAATTTAGCTTATTTTGGATATTTGTTCCAAATATTCTTTTTGACAAAAAAAAATACTAAGAGGTATCTTTGACTTCAAAACATTGTTGTTTATGGATGTTTAATTTTTTATATTATTAAGTTTAATTTTGAAAACTTGTAGATAAATTATATTTATATGTAAGTGATTGGGAAATTTCATGTGTTTTGTGATGTCTCGTACACACATTTTGATACAAAGGATCAACCAATCACTGCCATTTTAAATTAATTATTTTTGTTTATTTGGGGGCTTCAATTCACAGTGCTCAGGTCTCCCCCAGATCAATACTCATAAGTCACTTGTGTTGGTGCTTGGAGACAGAATTTAGGATTATTGCATGCAAAGCATATGCTCCAGCCCATTGAGCTGTTTCTCTGGTTCTTGCTCTTTTTATATTTATTTTTTATGTTTTTACTTGACATGGTTGATAATTGTATTAATATGTGTGTAGTATGTATCCAATGCTATTGAAATACATCTACCACAAAATGCCACTATCCTTGTACCACTCTTCCAAGGTCCCTTCTCATCTACCCTTTCTCCCCTCATAAATACATTCACTATTTAGAGAAAAGAAGCATTTATATTTCTTTATATAGCATCACCTCTTCATACATCGATTGCATTTTCTTAAAAAAATAAAAGCTGAAGGGGCTGGAGTGATAGCACAGCAGATAGGGCATTTGTCTTGCACATGGCTGACCCAGGCTCGATTCCCAGCATCCCATATGGTCCCCTGAGCACCACTAGGAGTAATTCCTGAGTGCAGAGCCAGGAGAAATCCCTGTGTATCGCCAGGTGTGACCCAAAAAGAAAAAAAAAGGCACAAATAACATCTAAGATCTTTGTTTTCACATTTACTTGTCACTTTCTTCATAAATCTGTTACTCTACATATTTTATTTTACTGTTAATCCTTTCTTGATTGTGGAAACCAGAGCGTCTTTTTTATGCACAATAGACACCAGTGCATATTTTTTAGTGCATGGTGGCTATTCCCTAACAGATCGGAAACTTGGGAATTCAGTAGACTTGCAAAACATTTTGTTTTCTCTGCTTTATCTAGAGTAAGAGTCTGACTATCAACTTTGCTATTCATATCATTCTGTAACATCCTGTGTATGTTTCAATAAGACTAAACCTATATTCTGACCCAAACATTGAAATAATGCTGCAGTCTGACACTCTCCTTACATACAAGATTATGGTCCACTCCTAAAAGCAGCTGACACTCATGTATCTAAGAAATGAAAAATCTTTGGGAACCTTAAATAATAAAAGTCCTTGGAACAAGAGTTGTATAAGTTTTTAAGTTGTGGATAAATATTAATTACCTTTTGGTATGATAAATTCTTAGACATGGAGTTTTTAGTTAGCATAATTAAAATATGTATGATTTGGAAGCATCGGAAAGCCATTAGTGAAATTTTAATCTGGTGCCATTTATTTATATTACCATGAATGTGACACACTCACAACAAAAACAATAAGACAGAATCACTTGTCCGATACAGGTATTAAGCTCCTAAAAACTGTGAACAAGTCGTTTGAGTAGATGACATAAGTAAAAAAGAGAAAAAGTAATTCATAATTATAACTAAATATCTATGGAGTCAGATGTGAATTATTTACCTTCCTGGGGCATAGTATATATTACTAAACAAAACTAAGACACTTCTTTGACATCAAGATTTTTTTATGAGCAATGATATGAGAGTTCTGCATTATATTATGACAACCATTATGCCTAACATGATTTACTGACTTCACAGAGGGGGTGTATTTGCTGAATATATTGGATAATACAGCGTTTTTGAAAATGTGGCTTGCTGTATATTTACTATTTATGTTGAAAGTAAGGGAATAAAATTTAAATTTAAACTCCCTTCATGAGAAATTTAAGAAAATTTCTAAATTCCTAAGGAAAACTCTGTGTCCCATTTTTTTCTTTTTAATGTTTTGTAACAGAAAAATATTGGAGTGGTTTGAGTATTTAAAAACTTGATACAATGCCTCATTCCTCACATCCAAGTCATTTAAATTCTTTCTCAGTGCCTGTTTTCCACCAGATTGTGTCCAAGTTTTGCTGCTTAGTCTGAAGTTCATTATCAACTGAACTTTTGACTCACATCAATTATTTTCAATGAATTATAATTAAAATTTTATATCAGATGATTAGACCTGATCAGAGATATTTCTATTTCAATTATTAGGAAATAATATTTCAGAGCTGGACAAATCAATCCTACTTCTGCCCTTTAACTGAAACATTCTTTTTTTGCCTTAATTAGGGTACATTTATTTACTTTTAGACTTCCAGACTGTCTGTACCAAAAACAAGCTTTGGGTTTGAATTTTTAATCCCCTAAAGAAAACAGTAAAGTAGGACAGCATGACTTGTTCTTACCCACAGTTCTTTCCTATTTGTGCTAGGTTTATCTTCATATACTGAAAAATGTTCCTTTCTGCACCAAAAGGTTAGTGTGCCAAACAAATTGAATTTCTTTTTCCTCCACATCTCCACTGAGTGGAACAGGAAGTTTTTCTGGATTTCCACGTAATCATCGTTTAGCAGTGTATTTTAGTTCTGTGAACTGTTTCAGCATTGCTAAATTCTAATATTTCAACTTTATTTTGCTTTATCTTATGTTTTCCAGAACATTTTTTACTGGTAATTTAAAATTTTAAATGACATGCAAAAACAGTTGCTTCAGGTAGGTTTAGATGTAAAATAACTATGATATTTTGCTAAATGAATTGTTTCTTTTCACTTGATTCTAAGTTTTATTTGAAAATAATCTGTGGATATTAAAGAAAATCATAGTCAATATATTTATTTTATGTGTTATACGATGTCTATATAATATAAAAGTACATTTTCAAATGTTTCTCACTGTCACAGTCACTGTCCTCCCATTGTTCATCGATTTGCTCGAGCGGGCCGAGTAACGTCTCCATTGGAGACTTTGTTGTTACTGTGTTTGGCATATTGAATATGTCACGGGGAGCTTGCCAGGCTCTGCCGTGCGGGCGAGATACTCTCGGTAGCTTGCCAGGCTCTCCGAGAGGGGCAGAGGAATCGAACTCGGGTCGGCCATGTTGGCTGCGTGCAAGGCAAACGCCCTACCGCTGTGCTATATGTAATATTAGTAAAAATTTATTGCAATCTAGTTAGATTAATGTGATTACTATAATCTAAAAATTAATGTGAGCTAACATGGGCAAAATATAAAATCAAAATACTTTTGTATCTGTGCATTAAAATATGTTTCTTATAACTGTGAAAAAAAAATTTTTTTTTTTTGGTGGTGGAGTGGGTAGTGGTTGGGCCATGCCCAGTCAGTGAGGTGCAGGGTTTCCTTTTGCCTCTGAAATTAGGGATCACTCCAAGCAGTATCTGGGGACGATTTGGTGGCTAAGGATTGACATTGTGCCAGTAGTGTGCAAAGCATGCATCCTACCTATTGTATTCTCACTCCAGTAACTTTTATGTTTGAGTGGTTTAAATTGAGAACTGTCCATTGAATTTTTAAAATGATACTTAGAATTGTAGCACTCTAGCACTGTCATCCCGTTGTTCATCGATTTGCTCAAGTGGGCACCAGTAACGTCCCCATTGTGAGACTGGTTACTGGTTTGGCATATTAAATACTCCACGGGTTGCTTGCCAGTCTTTGCCGTGCAGGTGGGATATTCTCAGGAGCTTGCTGGGCTCTCTGAGAGAGGTGAAGGAATCAAACTCGCGTCGGCCCGCTGTGCTCTAGCCCATACTTAGAATTACCTTCCAAATATGGAGTTTGCCATTTGGTAATTTTCTACTTCATTAGTCATATTTCATTTCTGAATTTTAAAATTTTTGAATCTAAGTGTAAATTTTTTAGCAAGAAAGTTGAATCTAATAAATATGGGCTACAATGCTTAAAAAACAATGTGTCTCATCATCATAGTAAACCTGAAATAATTGAAAACTTGTTGAACATGTGATCACATTTTCAAAGCATAATTACAACTGACTTATTTAAGTGTTCTCCTTCATAACATTTATTAGCTCCACCACTTAGCTGATTATAGATATAAGAAACCCAGAAAATTGTCTTATGCTCGACTATTTATTTTAATATTATATTTTTACTTTGAATATTTATTTATATTTTTTAATAAATTTTTGAATTGGTTCTTTACATATAATCAGAAATTTAGTTGTTTGGTTAAGTATGAAAAAGACACCAAAAATTGCTTATGTTTTACAGATAGTAAAGTGGTTACCTTTACAAAACTTCAGTTTAGGCAGTTGCCTTCTTGCTTGAGCCTTTGTCAAAGTTCAATACCCCACACTACAGGGTCCTCAAGCCCTGTCAGGAGTGATTCCTAAGGACAGAGTAAAGAGTATATCCTGAGCCTGGCTTTTGAATCACAAAGAAATGCTCTGTATTTTGCATTAACTTTAGACCTATGAATTTTACCAAGAGAAAATCCACAGTAACTCCATTATTTTATTAATTGACTAGGTCGCAGAATGTCTGGTCTGATGATCAAACTTTGTTAACATACAAGCACTGTATTGTCCTCAATGGATCTTTATATAACTGTTTCAAGTAGTCTCTGATGGAGTCTATTTCATTAACTCCATATTCCTTCCTGGAAAAAAAGTTATAACCTTTAAACCAAATTAATAAATATATATTGAATCACGGTCACGGTCCTCCTGTTGTTCATCGATTTGCTCGAGCGGGCCCAGTAACGTCTCCATCGTAAGACTTGTTGTTACTGTGTTTGGCATATTTAATACTGAATATCCAAAAAAAAAAAAGAGTATGTCCTGAGCATTGCTCGGTGTGGCCTAGAAGCTAAAACAACAAAAAATAACAAACTATCTATTTGTGCTTTTGAGTTAAGTGAATATTAAATCTGTAATAATTGAGGTATCTGTTGTTATATATACAATATGAAGATTTTCTGTTATGATGTTGATATGTGGTTTGCAGGTAAGCATAGATAAAACTTTTGTTTACTTGCTTAACCATCTTGATATAGTAATATAATCTCGTAATTTTTAAATTTAAGCTCATTGATTCCAAATTCTTTTGCCTCTGTAACTACCAAAAAAAGTCTTTCACCGAAATAGCCACAGCATTTATCATGTCACTCCACTGTAAAAAAACCTCTTGAAACAATTACCTTTTACCTTTAAAATTAAGCCAGACTTTATCCATATTCCTATGCCACTATAGCTTTATATACCCTTTACACTTTCCCCCTTGAAATATATTGCTTTTTCAGATTTTTGGTTTGGTTTGATTTGAACTACAGACCTTTGTTATACCAGACCTTAGCCCATACTTTCCCGTATTTCTGGAACATACTCCCCCCCCACTATTTGTTTAATTTATATTTGATAGCTCTATTTCTGGATGCGCCCAGACAAAATTCAAAGTTCTAGGATTTATACAGTATAAATCACAGGCACAATACATCAGAACCATTGATTTTACTCTTGCTGACACAAGACAGGATTTTAACTGTCTGTCCATACTAACATGACCAGGTTAAAATACATCCACAAAACAGATATACCATCACATAGTCATATTTTGTGACAATCTCCTAAATTCCATGTGTTAATTAGAATATTATTGGTGATTAAAATATCCCTAATAGAATATTAGCAAGGGGAAGGGTAAAATGAAGAGACGTGAGGTTAGTAAGCTCTTGATAAAATGAACATGGAGAGCCAATTTTAGAAAATAGCATTGTCTACATAAATGTTTGTATAAGTCCAAGAGTATTGCCGATATGCTCTTAAGAAATAATTTTTTAAAATCATGCACGTCAGATACTGATACCTCTATGATTAAGACAATGAAGGCATCATTATTTTAAATTTAAGACAGGCTTTCTCAGAAAGCAGTTTTCCCTACTTTCCTTTGGGAGGATGAGCATTAGGAAAGGCGGGATGACTGGGGGAGGATGGAAATGAATCCTTCCCTGCAGAAGGGATGACAGGTAAAAGATTGAAGGTGAGGTAATTAGCAAAGCTAGGTGGGAAGAGAGGTGCTTCTGGGGCAGTTTCTGAGCTGAATCTGTAAGTGATATCCCCATTTGTACACGGGTGTAATAGATTTCCATTTAAAATGAAATTAAAATATAATGAAGCAAATTTAGTGTCTGCCAAGTTTGTTAAAATAGAGCCCTACATTTACTCGCACTTCTCAACTGAGCTGATACAGTGCAGGAATGAAAGAAGATTCTGCTATTTTTTTCCTTCCAAAGTCTTAAGGATAAAAAATGAATATAAATATGTATTTAAAAATGTTTATAAATAAGTTCCTTCTAGGGACTTATTTAATTCATTATACCAATCCAGCAACTACCTAAGTGACCTTAAGTGAGTTCAAGGCAATGACTTAAGGCATGGGTTTAGCCTCTTATATGATTTGCTGTAGCAATAAATTATTCCCTTTCTGCTGGCCTGTCATTTTATAAATGAATATTCATTTATATATGTGTATGCATATAATCATATAGCTTGGTATATAAAGCTGAAGTGAAAAAGAAAAAGCTGAAGTGAGCAGTGTTAGAGATTTGCTTAGCTGCAGTTTATTGCTATGAGAATAAGCCAGTCATTTTAAAGGATAACATTTGGGGGGCTGGAGAGAGAATCTCAGAGGGCTATGGGCTACAGCACATGCTTTGCATGCAAGAGGCCTGGGTTCAATCCCCACCACTACACCCAAAAGCAAATAAATAACATACAAGTTTTGCCTTTATGTTTTGGGTGGTTTCACGGCATTTTTTTTTTCACTGTTGTGGGGAGTTTTATTTTATAGTGGTAGATTTGAAAACATTTAAAACAAGGACGTAATTTAAACTAATATTGACCTATAATTTATTGTAAAATGAATTGCTTTGCATCTAATCACTCCTAGGGAACTGCAGTTGGACTTTAAGAACTTTATGCTTTAGGACTGAATAGATAGTACTGGGTTAAGGTACTGCCCTGAATGTAGCTGTCCCCAGTTTGATCCCTGGCATGAGACGTGACCCATGAATGATCCCTGAGCACATAGCAAGAGTTTCATTAGGTATGCCCACCCTGCACACCAAAAATAACATTGTGCTTTTGTTAAAAAATGTATCCAAATGTTTATACTGTCCATACTGGTATAAGATGAGAATTCCACATTTACCTAAACAAACATGTTATCTTGAATATATAAAAGCTACTTGTTCACTATTTAGAAAAAACATCAAGATGCTAGTAATCATAGGAAATATTTTAAGTAGATTAGTTTATATCACATATTAATAATTAATATGTTCCAGACTTTTACCAAACAAATAATTTGATTTACTAGACAATAGTATTTGAACATTGTTCTGAATTCATTTGAAATACATTTACACTTTTTCAGTGTATAAAAGAATATAGGAGAATAGAGAAACTTCTATAAATGGATAGGCATTGATATCTTGTAAAATATTTGTCTTTTCCAAATAATTATTTATATTAATTTGTAGCTAACTAAAAAAGTAGGAGTTTATATTTCTGTCAAAATCTTGACATGTGTTTACATATCAAAATGTGGTCTCTGAAGAGAATTGAAAAAGCTCATTAATTGTGCTCCAGGACATTATACAAAAATAATCTCAAACAGCATTTCTTTTCCAGTGTGCAGTAAAGTGTTTTGTAACAAGACTGTTCTATGCTTTTAGGTTAATTTGGAGAGGTTTTTTTTTATAGTAAACTTACAAATAAGCTAGATATTATTGTATCTTTTCATTTGAAATGACTTATTTTGGATCATCCATATACTTAAATGAACAATATTATGTGGATGATTATTAAATACCTATGAAATGCCTTATTAGAGTTTATGGGATTTAAATAGTCCTCATTTAAAAGGCTCATATTATATAACTAAAAAAAAAAAACTAAAGAAAACATATGTCCCCCATGTATGTATCTGTCACTATCACTGTCCTCCCATTGTTCTTTTATTTGCTTTAGCGGGCCCAGTAACGTCTCCATTAGGAGACTTGTTGTTACTGTTTTTGGCATATCAAATATGTCACGGGGAACTTGCCAGGCTTTGCTGTGCAGGCGAGATACTCTCGGTAGCTTGCCGGGCTCTCCGAGAAGGACGGAGCAATCAAACCCGGGTCTTCCGGGTTGGCTACGTGCAAGGCAAATGTCCTACCGCTGTGCTGGAGTGATGTATGTATCAATCTATATTAATTTACATCACTGGCTCAACAATTTTTTTGAAAATTTCTGCTGGATATACTTGCTTAAATTTACTTGGTTAAGTTTTCCCACATTATTTCATTTGTGTTTATGTTTGTTTCTATCCAAATTCCTTTTTTTCATACTCAGCAGCATTAGAATTTCTTGAAGGCATTTGCCTGTTAGGAAGTGATCTTAACTCGTAGGCCTAATTACAGAATTTCACAGGAGCCATTTACAATCTCAGCCTTATTGTGTCTGTGGTAATATGCAAGGTAGTTGGATTAGATGATCTCTAAAGGCTCCTCAGGTTCTAAGACTTAATGCCAGTTAGAGGTTAAACAGTAAATTTTACACTGCTCTTAGTGTGATAGATCTGAGAGGGGAAAGATCAATATGGATTGTTTGATGTCTGTCTAATTAGAATTGTACTTTAGGAAGGCAGGAGCTCAGTAAACATTTCTAGGTATTCATTGTAGGATAACAGATGAATAAGTATTTGATATAAAATCTTTGGTTTAGTGTTAATTTATTTACTTTTAATATAGCAGAATATCAGTAATCTATTAAAATGGTGCTACAATTGATGGGATTGCGTAAGTATTTTTGCTTTTACAAATACTTTTATATACAATTAGTTCTAAGAACAGTATAATGCTCCTGTCAAATATAAATGTGAACTGGTCCCAGGACCATCCTAATTGATATATATCTCTAAATATATAAAAATATTTTATATATCTCTAAACATTTTAGTGAATTTAGTTTACATTTTATTTTAGTCCATAATATCATTTAATGCTTATTAATGCATGATTTCTTTTACTTAAATCGTTCTTCATATTCATCTAATAATATTCTATTGTCTTTTCTTTAATCTTAAGAGAATTTTAGACTACCTACATTTTTTCTATTATTAATTTTCCCTTTTATGTTTGCAATGATAGGAAAGATTTGAAAATGCTAACAGTATGCCAATATCCTCACATGGATTCTCAGTTGGATTTGAAGTTATTGGTATGTGTGTCTTTGATCTTATGTACAGCTGCAACTGGCATACATTTTCTCATAATAAGTTTTCCCTTACTCATCTTGGTCTCTTTATTATCTCAGTTTGCTCTGTCAAACTGAGAAGAATCATCTTAAAATTAAATGGTCTTTTCTGTTGTCTTTTAATCTGCACAGCTTTTCTCTTTATCGTTCCTAACAACCCCTAAATTAATCATTCCTCACTTTTTTTTCTATCAGTATCATTTGACCTAAACCTTTTAGGGTTGTTGGGGAATGCTTTTTCAGAAAATTCCAGTTTATAATGCTCTCAATTACAAGGTACCTGGAATAAATTCTTCAAAAACATCAATTAGGGAGATGGAATTCAAAAATAATTGAAAGACAGTTAAAGAAATATGTATAAATTCATATATGCATTGTCTATATATCTATATTATTATAAATTCGAATCAGTTTTACTCTAAGTGAATGTTGTTTTTAATTAATAACATGTCTCTCACTTTTGGTACTTTCATAGGATAAATTAATGTTTCTTTTGCACAAATATGCCAACTGTGTTATTCTTATACATATGAATAGATATTTGCATTTCTAAAATTTTGGAGGTACTTGGAGGGAGGGAGGGAGGCACTATAACAGTGCTCGGGAGACCCAGAGGCCAATCTGGTTATACTTGGCCAAGCCAATCAGGCGGTTAGATACTCATGCCCTATAGTACAACACTGCTCAGACTTGGAAGTGCCAGAGGCCACCAGGGTCAATGCCAGCAGTGCTTAGAGTTCCCAGGCTAATACCTGGAGATGTTGGACTGGGGTTTCTGCTGTGCCTTGGCTAGAATCTGACTGTGCCCTGGTTCCCGAGCTATCTCCATGGAGGTATTTGTGTGTTAGTTAAGAAAAAGTTTTGCTTAGGTGACGACTCTTGCTGTATTTTAGTTTATTTTTTGTTTTTAATTGCTTTTCTTTGGGACCATAACCAGTGAGTCACTGTACTCAGAAATTACTCCTGGTGGTGCTTGGAGGACCGTATAGGATGCCAAGGATCAAACCCAGGAATGCCGTGTACAAGGCAAACAGTCCCAGCTGTGCTATTACTCTGACCTTTCTTGCTGTATTTTATTAATGAAATGAAGAGAGAAAATATAATTAATGAAATTCTGAATGCATAGAAAAATTGAGATTAAAACCAAAGATTTAGGATATCAAAAACCTAAGTTGTACTTAATTTAATCATATATTCCTTTTTTTCTGTTTTCAGTACAGAGCTTTCATTTTCAATTGATTTGATTAATGAGTAAATGAGTTAATCTACCATCAAATTTCAAGCAGATAAATGACATCCGGTGAAAAATGTTATGATGCTAAATGCATTAAATCTTGTCAAAAGTTATAGAAACTTACAAAATTTCTTTCTCAAACAACAAATTTAAGTTGATTTTTTATAGATTACTAATTTTCTCAAACAAGACACTCTCAATATCAGGAAAACAAATTGAGCTATTTTCATACTTTCTATGGGAACCTTGGCTCTTTCTGTTTTGAATATTAATTTAATAGTTACCAATTATATTTGACTCATAAAAGGGTGACCACCAATTAGTATACAACCTTGACTATGAAATATGATGTATTAAATTTGTATTTTATTCCACAAGATATAATTTTGTAAAACATAATCATTTGAAAGTACTAATTTTATTCTCCACTTTAAGAAGTACAATAGATTTGCACATTTTGCTTCCAGTAATTTTTTATTTTGCCCCAAATATTTACCTCTAATCATAACATTAAAGTTAATTGAGAAATTAAGGACAGAAATCGACTTTCTGTGGTGAAGGTAATGTTGATTTTCAGTGATGCATATCTGGAACTTAGAATGCGATGTAATTCAATATTCAATAAAAATAAAATTTGGAACTCAGATATATGTAGTACTGTACTGTTGTATGAAAATGTTTATAATTACATCATTTAAAATTAGATGCTTGTTTCAACTAGCACTTATTGATTATGTGCAATGAGAAGGGCACAAGGATGATAACAGATTTAGTTACTTGTGTATAGCAGAGATTTCCAAACTTATTTGACCTACAGCCTCCTTTTTAGGAATAAAAAAAACCTACCTCAAGTTCCCAGATGAAAATCTACATTCTTTAAGGACTGAAAGGTCTCCCAGTCACACCTGAGGAGCTGCTCCTCCTACAGCCTGGCAGGGCAATATAATTTCTCACCCCCTCACCCCTCATAGGCAGCAACCTCCACTACTGGAAAGACTTATACATTGTTCAGAAGCTTTTCCTTATTTCACGTCAGATATATTTTGTTACTGTTTCTAGTTTTAATAGTAGCTTCTAAACTAATCTATTTTATAAATTAAAAGGTTAATAGCACAGCAGGTAGGGTGTTTGCCTTGCACGCGGCTAACCCGGGTTCGATTCCCAGCATTCCATATGGTCCCCTGAGCACCGCCAGGAGTAATTCCTAAATGCAGAGCCAGAAGTAATCCCTATGCATCGCCAGATGTGACCCAAAAAGCCAAAAAAAAAAAAAAAGGTTTAATCTTATCTTCCCTAGACACATTTATACTTTAGGTCTGTTAAATAAAGTTGCATAAAATCTCTAACCTCTTATTTTCAAATAAATTTTATTCTCTGAAACTTTGTTTTTTTTTTTCATTATAATCAATGGGCATATTGATGATGCAGTATTGAAATAGTTCTCAGTTATGGTCTTCCCAGAATAGATATTTGAATTATCTTGAATTATCTTTCTTCTCAAGAACCAGAATAAAATTTATACCTGAAACTGCCTATAATTTCTAACAGTATTGTTACGTATTGGCAACAATAAAAACCCCAGGTGACCCCATTTATCACAATTGTTAACAATTGTTTTTGCTTTTATACTTTATTGTAACATTTATTTAAGTGTAAACAAAAAGTTAACATTATCTGTACTAAGTTGCTCCAAACTAGCCAGCATATTTAAATCAGTTTTACTTTTTAATGTTTTAATAAATATTTGTTATTGTTTAGAAATGCAGTAAACCTGTTCTGTCTTTGTTTAAATTCTCATGAATCCAAGAATTCTTTTATCTTTTCTTCCACTGTTACATTACCATTCACTGGACATTTTTATTGCAGTTGGTGAACATATTTGTATATGCTAACTCAACCTTTATTTCCCCATCTAATTCACTGTACAGCATAGAATTCATCTTATATTTGATTAGTTTGTGTAAGTCATTTTTGTTAAGAACTTTTAAATATAGTACTAGGGCAAAGAAACTGAGACCCAGTCTTAGCCCTTTAATTTTGTAATTATTTTCTCCTGAAATGTTTTGCATCTATATATGTAATCAGTCATGATAAAAACTTTTAAAAGTCAGCATCGGTTTCATGAGATTGAGCTTTCTTAGTAAAGAGGGGAGCTGAGCAATAGTGGGTTTACATTAAAATGTGTCTATCATTGCTCATTTTTGAAGTTTGAATTGAATTTTTATTTATTTCATACAGTTTTCCTTATTGCTTTGCTTCCTCTTTTGCTTTCTTGCTGACTAAGGAAGCCTAAAGCCATCCGGCTCTCTAGTCTCAAGAAGCTTTGGTGGACTGTTAAACATTATCTCCAAAGGCTCCTGCTTCTCTATGTTTTTTTTTTTTTTTGCCCCCTCACGTAAAGCAGAATTCCACTATTTAAAGCAAATTCCCAAGTGATAGCTTCATGGTTTCTTGTAACACTGTTTCTTTTACACTCCAGGATATAGATATGACTTAGAAATAGCTTTAGAGCTGCAGTGATTTTTGTTGCTATTTTAATCACATTTGTTCTACATGTCTAATTAAGTTCTACTTGTCTACATAACAAATCAGTCATAGGTTACCGTCTTAAGCAGGACAGATCACTCTTTCAAGCTTGTAATGATTAGTGTAACTATAAATTGTTTTTTCAAAGTACTTTTACTTCACACTTTTTGCTGAGTATTCAAATTTGCAAAATAGGACATTTTTCTTAGCAAAAAAAAAAATCCCTAAAGCCAAAACTAGGACTTTTCTTATGACTGTGATACATTTGAAAGTTAAAAGCAAATTTAATCTGATTCAATGACAACTAGGACTTTTTAATGTATTATAAAAATATACTTAAAATATTTTTAGTGAAAAGGTAAAGGTAAAGGCCCTCCGATTGATCATCGATTTGCTCGAGCGGGCCCAGTAACGTCTCCATTGGAGACTTTGTTGTTACTGTGTCTGGCATATCGAATACTCTCGGTAGCTTGCCGGGCTCTCCGAGAGGGGCGGAGGAATCGAACTCGGGTCAGCCATGTTGGCCGCTTGTAAGGCGAACGCCCTACCGCTGTGAAACAATGAATATATGAATTGAGTATGTTACTTGTCACTGTCACTGTCACTGTCCTCCCATTATTCATCAATTAGCTCAAGCGGGCCCAGTAACATTGTGAGACTCGTTACTGTGTTTGGCATATTGAGTATGTCATGGGTAGCTTGCCAGGCTTTGCCCTGCGGGAGAAATACTCTCGGCACTTGCCGGGCTCTCCGAGAGGGGCAGAGGAATCCAACTCAGATCAACCGGGTCAGCCGCATGCAAGGCAAATGCCCTACACCTGCGCTATCGCTCCAGCCTGAGTATGTTACTTAAAATTTCTAATTATTTTTCCTAGAAATTTCAAGATGCAGGGAACTGCAATTTCCTTGAAATTAATCTCTTGCAACTGCATAGATTTTATCAATAATAACTACCAAACATGAGAAAAAAATAAAGAACCATCACCACATTTTCTGAGTCACCATTCTTAAAAAAGTCTATGCAGTTCAAAAATTACATTCAGTGTCATGTATATATATTAAGACCTGTATAAAATAGTGTTAAAATCAAGTAGGATTATTATATTTTTTATCAAGTGCAATATGTTCTACCTGTTGAACATTAAGAAAAAATCATAAGCAAATAATATAATTCCATGCCGTTCTAAAAACTAGCCAAGTGCTATTTTATTAGTCTCTTCTAGTTGTTTTATGATAGAGCATAATCCTTGTAGAATACATATAGTCCCCTGAAAAGATAAAGAGGTATAAGGCATACAGTACAAACTAGACCACTTAAATATCTTTTAAAAAGTGTCTTACAGATTTAAATCTAAATGTTCTTTATTATCAGTTATATGATCATCGCAGCCAACCCGGGTTTGATTCCTCCACATCTCCGAGAGCCTGGCAGGCTACCGAGAATATTCCACCCCCATGGCAAAGCCCAGCAAGCTACCCATGAAGTATTTCATATGCCAAAAACAATAATAACAAGTCTCACAATGGAGATGTTACTGGTGCCAGCTCGAGCAAATCAATGAACAACAGGAGGACAGTGCTACAGCACTATATGATCATATTTCATCCTGGATGAGTACTATTATTAATATTAATGTAGATCACAATGTAGGTAATGCAAATGTCAATTATTTTATTTAAAACGCTTGAAAATCTTAAAATGTTTAGAGTTGCAGAACTACATCCTAGAAATTATAGGTTTCTAAAATTATATTTTGGGATTAGTGATCATTTCCTACTAACTTGATGGTTGGAGCAATAGCATAGTGGTAGGGCATTTGCCTTGCATGCGGCCATCTGGCCTACCCAGGTTTGATTCCTCTGCCCCTCTTGGAAAGCCCAGCAAGCTACCTAAAATATCTCGCCTGCATGGCAAAGCCTGGCAAGCTATCTGTGACATATCCGATACGCCAAACACAGTAACAACAAGTCTTACAATGGAGACGTTTGTTACTGGGTCCACTTGAGCAAATCGATGAACAACGGGAGGACAGTGCTACAGTGCTACTAACTTGATGGAAGTACACAGTTGAACCTTATATTTAAGGCTTTACTTTGGTTAGATATCAAATTTACCACAGACAGATGATTAAGTGATAAAGATTGTGGATTTTATATAAAACTTTGTACAGATGCCTCTGTTCATACTTTATTGATAATAATAACAGCTAAAATCACTTTAGGTGTGAATGTTAGAAGGGTAGAGGAAAATACTTTTTTTCTATGATTAGAAATATCTCATCACTTACAAATGTATATATATTATATTTACACAACTAGAGCGATAGCACAGCGGTAGGGCGTTTGCCTTGCACGCAGCCAACATGGCCGACCCGAGTTCGATTCCTCCGCCCCTCTCAGAGAGCCTGGCAAGCTACTGAGAGTATCTCACCCGCACGGCAGAGCCTGGCAAGCTCCCTGTGACGTATTCAATATGCCAAACACAGTAACAACAAAGTCTCCAAAGGAGACGTTACTGGGCCCGCTCGAGCAACTCGATGATCAACGGGAGGGCATATATGTATACATATATCTGTTTATATTTCCATGTGCATGTGTATACATACATGTGGTGAAAACACTTAAAGTCTTTTGTGTCTTCCTTTTATTATGTCTTTTATGATACATGTGTAAATGGAATTTTCTTGATTTTTGTTTCCTTCTACTCACTGTTTCCCTGTATAAATCCATGGTTTATGTATGCTGACTTTTGTTTCTTGAAATTTTATTAAACTCATTTATTATTCTTAGAAGTTCATTTGGTGGTGTCTCTTTGAGATTTTTATGGAATTATAATGTTATCTAGTTTTTAACCTCTTCCCCAATCTGAATCATGTTTAAGAGTAATGCTAAGAGTGGATTTTTCAGTGCTGGAGATAATACAGAAGTTAAGGCTTTTCCCTTACATATGGCTGACATCCATTTGATCCATGGCAATCTTAACACAAGCAGGAGTGTCCTTGAACTCAGAGCCAAGTATAAGCCCTGAATACCATTGGATTTGGTCCCAAATCCATAAAGTACAAAAGAAGTAAATTTCCTAAAGCAAGTCCATATCTTATTAGAAGAACTTTCAGTTCTTACCACAAAATATCATCTAAATATAATTATATGCAATCATTAAATATAATCATAAATGTAATCTTAAAAGTGGCTCTATCATATCTGATCATTATGGTGTTGAAATATTTTCCTTCTAGTTCTAATAGGGCTGGACCTATAGCATAGCAGGTAGGGCACTTGCCTTGTGAGCAGCCAACTCAACTTAGATTCCTCCGCCCCTCTCAGAGAGCCCGGCAAGCTACCGAGAGTATCTCGCCCACAAGGCAAAGACTGGCAAGCTCCCCATAACATATTTGATATACCCAAAATAGCAACAAGTCTCACTATTTGTTGTGAGACGTTACTGGTGCCTGCTGGAGCAAATCTATGAACAACGGGAGGAGAGTGCAGTGCAGTACAGTGCAGTGCTAGTTCTAATAAATTGAGGGGTTTTTTTTGTTATGCATGGATATTGAATATTGTCACTTTTTTAGGATTTGTTGATATGGTTATAAGATTTTAATTTTAATTTTTATTCACCTGCATATACATTTATTTAGATATTGAATAATTACTGAATAACAGGAATAAATACTAATTGATCATGTTGAACAATTCTCTTGATGTAATACAGTTTTTTTTTTTATATTTTGGTAACTGCTTATCTGCTTTTTAGTCAAGAATGATCTATAAGGTGAACCCCTAAAGTTTAATTATTCTCGGGCCACAGTGATAGTACAGGTGATAGGAAGTTCGCCTTGCATACTGCAATTTATTTGGGTTTGATTCTTAAAACCTTATATGATATACCAGAGCCCTGTCCGGAGCGATCCTTGAGCACAGCACCAGGAGTAATCCCTGAGCACAGCCAAATGTGGCTCCAAAATAAAAATAAATAAATAAATAAATAAAGTGCTAATGTTCTTGCATTTAGCATAAAACGAGCATACAGCCATTAGAAACCAGAGATACAGAAGATGGTAATAGTAATGTTTTGTATAATTTTCAGAGATTGTTTCTCAATGGATATTCTGAAGAAGATAAACAGTGGAAATCGCAATATGTTTTAGTGTGTTTGAAGTATCTTGTCCCTTTTTTTTTAGATTATATTAAGCCTTATGTGACTTAAAGTTTTGTGCCTTGTTATTTCTGTCATGATCCTTTAATAATTGCTATCCTTATGTTATTTGAGATGCAAAACTGTGTACTTTTTCATACTTATATTTTTCCACTTTTGGTTTACATCCAGTGATGTCAGCAGTTACTTCTGGCTCTGCACTCACAATTACTGCTGGAAATGCTCAGGATCTTATGGAATGCTTGGCCACGTGCAAGGCAAATGCCCTACACGCTATACTATCGCTTCAGCCCACATTTGTGTACATTTTAAGCAATAACTTGGTGAATTGCACATATAGAGAAAATTTCATAGCAGTAGACAAAATAATTGAAAATGCCTTTGGATTTTTAAGTAATGAATATTTTGGCCAATTATAAACAAAGACTGTTGGAAAAGTTCAATGCACAAAAACATTACCAGAAAGAGGTGATATTTCCTTTGTCTGCTCCTTCAGAACTCTTTATCTTGTTTTGAATATACAGTTAGGAAATAATGGGGGACTTAGAACAATTCTCCTTTCCATTTCAAAATAAACTATCTTACTACAGTACAGGAAGAACTATGCATTTTAGAAATGTTTTGTTAGTGACAAAATGTACTAATTCCTTTCACTGCCTTTTAGATAAGAGATAGAAAACCAAAATTCAAACCTAAAATTTTCTTAATCATTACAGTTGAGACAGTTCTTTACCTGGCACCTCATCTATTGTGAACCAAATGTCTATATTTTAATTGATAAAATAATGGAATCTATCTTATCTAGATATCTAGTCTTCTAGAGGCTGCATAATTCTGACAGCTTCTTCATTCCCAGCCTGTTGTGCCAGTGTGTATTAATTTTTTAAAAAAATAAAAAAGAAAAATAAACAAAAAATGTTTTCACAAAAATAACTAAAGCTTTTTTATAAATCAAAGATAAAGTAACTAACCTAGGGCACATTTTTGAATAACAATTCATATGTAGAATGCAGGTTTCTTGCATTTTATTGTTGGCCAATGGAGCTGTCATCAATTCCCTAGGAAACAGAGCCTTAAATAAGAAAGGAAATGTTAGGAAATGTTAAATAAGGAAATGTTCTGTGTAAATAAAAAATCACAGTGTGAATAAACTGGAGGTTATGGAAGAAAATATTAATTAATAATTCATAATTATCTGTTTGCTAGAAAAGTCTATCCTGTTAGATAGGGGAGAGGAAGAATTATTCACAGAAGGAAGGCTTGATATGAAGATTTGTTGGCAATCTATAAGATAGATTTAAGGGACCATCCCCAGATATATAACTGTATGAAAGAGTGAATTTCAGTACAATCATAAATAAAATTGTACTCATACATTTATGTAAGAAATAACCAGAAGCTTCTAAAATATTTAGAAATTCAGTATGCTAGTCACTTGTATAGTCAAATAGTTCATTGAGAAGTTGCAAAAGATCTTGTATACAAGAATCTAGTGTACCAGTAAATAGAGTTCACAAATACAACTATCTCAGGATAGTTGGGAAATGTCATAAGAAAGCCAAAGAATAACTGCATGGTAGCTTAGGGGTAGCTGTCACAGATCTATCTCTATTTAGAACATAAAATGCGGGAATTCCCATGGCAGAGAAATATAATTTTAACGTGAAATAAAAAGTAGCTTTGGACATCTGGATTAGAAAATGCATCCTCTATGAATGTGTGCAAAGACACTTAGGAGGTGATATAAAGAAACATTGCATATTTCAAAAGAAAGACTACATTCACAAGATTAGTGTACATTGATGATCAATTTTGTTCAACATGTTTGGTTGTGGGATGAGATAGAAGGTGGTAGGAGGTAAAATGATAATGATGTCCAAAATCTTCAAGAAATACAAACACGAATAAGAGAAGAAGCCTTATTGGCAAAGAGGCAATTTATTATAAACTGGAAAGCATGCATCATCACAGGCTGTAAGCAAGCTTCATCACAATTTTTTTTTCAGAAAAAATAATCATATTTTTGAAGGAGAAAGGTGGACATGTACAGCTGAGGAAGGTGCAGTGAGCATACAAAATTGTATTTTGCATATATGATTGTGGCAGAGAAAATCATTGGGGTATGTTTTTAAGATGCTAATTAGGAGAAAATTTGTTGGAGAAGGAGATGGGTTGTATTGCCCATTCCCCGCCGAACAGTTCTGTCAGGGGTCCTTATACATACAAACCTATGTGGAAAACTATCTTAATCCAATCTCATCTCAACCAAAAGAATATAGTGATTTGTGTGCCCCTAAGGAGGGGTTTTCATGGCCTCCAAACTGAAAACCTCTGGCAAGTTTGTTAAACAGATCTTTAAAATAGAATTTATGTTTGTAAGTTAACATGTGCATAGTAGGGTACAGAAAGAGAAGATGCAAAGAGCAAAGCCCTATACAAACAGCAAACGGTTCTGACTGATGTGTCTTTCTAGGTCCTGTTTATGTATCTACACAAATAGGCATCTATTATGTTATTAAGAGCCTATGGTTATACATCAGGCTTCTTTACATAAATACACTGAATATTTACCATTTCAAAGCCCCCAAACTATAGAAGTATTCTGAGAACCAAGAATAAACCACATCTGCAGTTTAAAACAATCGACTTTCTTGGTAACAAAAATATCTTAAAAGACAACAGGCCTATAGATAAAAATATTGAAGTTACATTTAAAATCCTCATTCCTTTTATGTTCAATAAAAAATGAGACGTGGCAGCAGAGTACACATCATATAAGGTTCCTAAACCACATAGGTCGTTATTCAATCTATACTGTTAAAACATTAGCAAGAAGGTAAAATGATAACTTGAGTAGTGACGATGTATTTCTTTCTGTGCTACAGTCAAAGAGATGCACAAATATTATGCTTATCTTCAAATGTAAATAGGAGCATGTCCACATATATCTCCTTTCCCTAATCATCCTTCTGCCTCTCTGTTGACAGCTGAATGAACAAGTCCTGATTCATTATTATTCAAAGATGGTTCAACATTTCATGTCCAAGATGCTTCTTTTCTGACAATTATACCAGAAAGATTGGGTAATTCCTTGGCTCTGCTTGTTACCGTGCATTGTCACCACGAAAAACACAAAACAAAACAAAACTTACATGTTGCAAAAAAAGTTAATGGGAATTGTCCATCACTTAATCACTTAATCACTTAACTTCCCATTAGTCGTCGATTTGCTCTAGCGGGCGCCAGTAACGTCTCCATTTGTCCCTGTTGCGTGCTAGTGTAGCCCAATGGCATCTGTTCGCTCTGGGATCATGAAGAGCCTCAAAGCGATCTTTCATGATCTTCATGAAGAAGTCTGACCATCTGGTAGGTGGGCGGCCACGTGGTCTTTTGACATCCCGTGGAATCCAGTCAGTAACAGCTCTAGTCCAGCGGTCGTCTTTAAATCTCATTATGTGACCAGCCCATCTGATTTTTGACACTTTGGCAAATGAGACAGCGTCCCTGATTCTTGATCGTCGACTGATGTCAGAACTCCGGATTTTTTCTCTCATTTGAGTGAAACATGATATTCCAATCAAAGCTCTTTCTATTCTTCTTTGGGAGAACTGAATAGCTTTCTCATCCTGTTTGCATAGGGCCCAGGTCTCTGAGGCATATGTTAATGCAGGAAGAACAGTGGAATCAAAGAGATGTGCCCAGAGCCAGAGGTTCTTCATCCTCTTAGCTATTTCTTCGACGTTCTTGAAGGCGTTCCAAGCGGCTCTCTTCCTCCTGTGCAGCTCGGGTGCAGATCATTTGTCATGTTGACTTCTCGACCTAGGTACACATAACTGTTGCATTCGGAGATGGTCGTTCCGTTGAGAGCGAATGGGGCATCAGGAACGAGGCTGTTTCTCATAAACATTGTCTTCATAAGATTCAGCTGTAGTCCTACCTTTCCACACTCACGGTCAAAGTCGGCCAGCATTTGTGCCGCTTGGCTGATGTTTGGTGTTATTAAAACAATGTCATCAGCAAAGCGGAGGTGGTGTAATTGCCGACCATCTATCTTCACTCCCATTCCTTCCCATTCCAGTCATCGCATGATGTTCTCGAGGGTGGCACTGAAGAGTTTCGGTGAAATGGTATCACCCTGCCGCACCCCTCTCTTGACATCAACGATCACTTCTTTGTAGAATGGTGAGATCCTGGTAGTGAATCCGCAATACAGCTCACGGAGGATCTTGATGTATTGGGCTTGAATGCCCTGATTGGCTAGGGCTTCAATGACCGCTTCTGTCTCAACAGAATCAAAGGCCTTTAAATCAATGAACGTTAAACAGAGCGGCATCTTGAACTCCCGAGAAACCTCAATGAGTTTGGTTATTGTGTGGATATGGTCGATGGTGCTGAATCCTTTGCGGAACCCGGCTTGCTCGCATGGTTGTCCTTCATCTAGTGTTCTGCCAATCCTATTTAGGATGACTCGAGTGAACAACTTGTAGATGACAGACAATAGGTAAATCAGGCGATAGTTGCCAATGTCATGGATGTCTCCCTTCTTGAACAGTAGTATGGTCCTGCTGGTTTTCCATTGGGATGGAACCTTGCATTCAGACAGGTAGCGAGTGAAGAGCCAAGCCAGTGTATTGATGAGTACTGATGGCAGGTTCTTCAGGTGTTCAGGTCTGACCTTGTCTGGGCCGGGTGCTGTTTGTTTCTTTACCGATGAAATGGCGTGTCGGATTTTGGAAGGGAGAACCTTGGGAACGACATATCCATCCTGTGGAATTTGGTATGTTGCAAGTGGACATGGCTATCGAAGAGATTTGAGTAGAAATCATGGATAATCTTCTCCATTGCCATTCTGGAGGATGTGATGGATCCATCAGGACATCGGAGGGCAGTCATCTTGGTCTTGTAGTTGGCGAAGGACAGGCGGGTGTAACGAATACTTTTCCCAGCTTCTGCCACATCTACCAGTACTTCTGCTCTTCTCTCTTTGAGGTCTTCCTTGATCGCATCTCTGCACTGCTTTGCGAGCTGGGATGTTAGCTTGCGGTTGCCTGAGGCATGCGCCAAACCATGCTGGCGAAATAGCTCAAGAGTTTTCGAAGACAGGCGTTTTTTTGTGGCTATCTCTCGCTTGGCATTCCTTGCACATTCATGGAGGTGCTGAACCAGTCGATCGTATTCCTCGTCAATGTTGTCAACAATGGCATCTTCCCATGTTGCCGCAATAGTGCCAAAGAGTTCCCAGTTGGTGGTCATTCTGGGAGTTCTCTTTTTGAACTTTGCAGCCCTTTCTTCCCGCTCTGTGAAGTAGAATTTTGCACGAAGGAGACGGTGGTCCAATCCCGTTCGAAATTTTGGGACAACAGCGACATCAGTCAGGCAAAACCGTCGATTGAATATGATGTGGTCTATTTCGTTGTGGAATCGTCCACCGGGAGACTCCCATGTCCAACGTTTAGATTCTGCCTTCTGGAATTCTGAGTTACCATGGATGGTCTTGGTCGACATGATGAACTCAGACAGTCTCTCACTCTGTTCGTTCCATTCTAGGCCATATGTCCTGATGTGAAGTTCTTCAGCTGATCTTCTCGGTCCTATCTTGGCATTGAAATCACCCATGATGATCTTGTAGAAGGTGTGGTCTTCTTTATAGAACTTCTCCAGCTCCATGTAGAACTTCTCGATTTCTCTTTCATCATAATGAGATGTTGGTGCGTAGACAACGAAGATAGAAACTGCAGGCAGTGAGCCACATCTGTTCAAATGTAAACATCCAATTTGGGTTGTTAGGCATTCGAATGAATCAATGCTCTTGGCCAAGTTTGTGTTGATGAGGACACCGACGCCTCCAACACCTCTTTTATCGCATGTTCCAAGGAACAATTCTTCTCCAGTGTCGAAAACGGCATGGTGAGATTCGTGCCTTCTTGTTTCGGTCAGACCAATGATGCGTACTTGATCATTAGCGCTTGTACCATCAGGTCCTCAATGGATACATCTGATGCTAGCATACGTGCATTGAAAGTACAGATGATTATTTTTGTCTTCCTTCATTGTGGCAGCCTAGTTCGGCCTTGACATTTTGTCGGCCTCTCCTTTCTCATCCTTCTCAGTGCTGCCATGTCGGTGAAGCCTTCAGGGTCAGGTGAATGAGACCAGTTGTAGTTACTGGTTTTGGCATATCGAATACACAGCGGATAGCTTGCCAGGTTCTTCCATGCGAGCAGAATACTCTCGGTAGCTTGCCAGTCTTTCTGAGAGGGATAGAGGTTTTTGGGGCGACCTCTAATCACCCTTGTAGGTGTTACCATATTTGAAACCTATCAAATCTGGTACGACAATTCCTGAAGATGGGTATTTAGTGTCTTATGATATGTCGCACGGCCGCAAACAAAACAAAACTTACATGTTGCAAAAAAAGTTAATGGGAATTGTCCATAATAACAAGTATACATTGAACTTGGTTAGAATTGCAAACTATCTTCTAGACAATGAGATGCTAACAGTTCTTACCATGACCCTTTCTGATAGAGGAATTCTGTCTCCACCACTTGCAGTTAAGAGGTGGAGTTTGCTTTCTTATTTGGTTGGTTTTTTTTGGTTTGTTTGTTTTGGGGGCCATACCAGGCAGTGCTCCGGGGTTTCTCCTGGCTCTGCACTCAGGAATTACTCCTGGCAGTGGTGCTCAGTGGACCATATGGAGTTCAGGGGATCAAACCCTATTTGGCCAATTGCAGGGCAAACACTTTACCTGCTGTTCTGTTTTTCTGGGCCCAAATTTTGATACTTAACCCTAGAGAATTTTTGAAAAGAAAAGAGTCCGCAAATTGACAAATTATTGTTTGATTATTTTTGATCTATTTGAATATACCACGAGAATGATATGTTAAAGAAAGTGTTAAGGGGAAATAGGGCAACATAAATTGTTTTTGGAAAGAGGAGAATTGTTTTGGCAAGAAAGAGATCTAGTAAATCATAGAAGTGGGCTATGGATGAGCAATTAGAAATCCATTATGTAAAACCAGACAAAATAATAAGCTATTCATATGGAAGCAGAGGCAATGGTGATGGCTATTAGGAATGAGTGTTAAGGAACATTATGCAGGTGACATTGATAATACAGCATGGGAAAACACCCAAATAGGATGAACTGAGTAAAGTAATGGGAAAGGATTTTGACAAGAATCCCAAGGCAATGCAATTGTTGATCATATAATTAAAATTCAGATGTTATTGCACTTGAAAAGGCAATAGCTGAGGATGTATAGCCCTGAAAGACAATAACTTTTAGTATTTGTAGAATCGTAATTTGAAGTGTTAGTGAAACATCTATGAACATTCTAATACATATATAAAAGGAGATATATTTAGACACAGGCCCTTTACTCTCTCAGCTACAGTTAAATTATGCACCCTGTTTGTTGGTGGTAAAGGAGTGAGTGTGTGCCCAGGGAGGTCATGTCTGGCTTGAGCTTCTGTCCACATAGTCACAGGTCCTACCATGAAAGACAGTCAGCAGCGAACTCTAGGTCTGTCTTTGCAGTCTGGGCGTTTCTCCCTGCCACATAGGTTTTTGGAAACTATGGTTCTCAGCTGGCAACAAGAGTATGTTCTTCAGAGGGAAAGGAGAATCAGTTGCAACTTATGGCTCAGGGTTCAAAATCACGATCACGCCCATCCTGTTTTTTGTCGATTGCCTCGAACAGGCCCCACTAATGTCTCCTTCGTCCTAGCCCTGAGATCTTTTTAAAAAGTGCCATATTAAAAGCTCTTCCAAGGTTAGGAGAATGAGACCCATCATTGTTACTGGTATTTGGAAAAGTGGGTACACCACGGGGAGTTTGCCAGACTCTGCTGTGTGGGCAGGTTACATTCATTAGCCTGCCATTTTGTCCAAAGTAAAAATGGGATAATAAGGTGTCGGGAGCTGGAATTTATAGTCTCTGGGTCTTGGCCGTTGATGGGATTACATGGTGTCAGGGGGCCAGTTGGTGGGTGTGACCCCCGCCTACTGGAATTTGGAGGATTTGGGTGGAGGATGCTCAGCCCCGATCTAAGCAGGCTTGGAGATCTCAGCCCCGGGACCTGCATGCCTTTGTTTCTCTGTCAGTACCTTCAGGCGTGTGGAGAGTGGTTTCAGCATAGTGGTGGCTGGTTCTGGAGGTCTTCGGCTGCCAGAGCTCTGGTCAGGGCGGGGAGGGAAACTCAACCCGCTCCCTCCAAGGGGCCCCGGTGAGGACAGCCAGGCACAGGGGCAGGAGACTCTGCGTTATTCTCTTCCCGAAGCTGTGTTTTATAGTCTCTGTGTCTTGGCCGTTGATGGGATTACACGGCGCCAGGGGGCCAGTTAGTGGGTGTGACCCCTGCCTACTGGAATTTGGAGGATCTGGGTGGAGGATGCTCAGTCCTGATCCAATCAGGCTTGGAGATCTCAGCCCCGGGACCCAGGACCCACATGTTCAGGGCTCGGGTCTTTAAAAACTTAGCACAGAAAATAAAATTTCAAGAAAGACAAATAAGGTCATAAGCAAAAGAGTTATATTAAAGAAGGATGCAAGTTCCAGGGAGAATATGAGCATCTTCAGACTGAGAGGAGAGCTGGGTAGTATAAGAGATGATTCATAATCTCTTAAACATGTGAAAACAAAATGTGAGTAGCCCCTAAATGGATGCCAGGCTTGTTTTGGATCCAAGAGGACTTTTTCCATGCTATCTCAGCTTAGATGCTCACTGTGGACACCCATTATGAGGGCATTGGCCAGGAGCAGGGGGACTTTGGGATATGGTATTCACTTCATTCTCTCAGGGCATTTCATCCTGCCAGTGAACTAAATCCACAATCATGGGCGAGGATTGGTTGGGTCTTCTGAGACAGAATGTGTCTTTGAAGACAAGACTTTTTGGCTTTGAACATTTCTTGGCCTAGGATTTTTTTCTTTCCAAATGTTTCTTCATTTTAAAGTCAGTGGGAGAGTTGTAAATCCATGCAGGTAAAAGCATTGATAAAGTGAGTGTGACAGCCATCCTGGTCTACAAGCCATGCAAACTCATCGCCTCCAGGCCTGGCCTGAGGATGGAGCCTGTTATCACTCTTTTCTGGAGGAAGGCAAGTGAAGCAAGTGAATCCAGACAACTGCCTCAGATTCCCAAGTTCATTGTCTATATTCTCTTGAAATTCTTTTCTGTGAGAATATAAATAGTGAGGTAGAAAAGTTTTATTTGTGAGTGAGGGTTGAAAAAGAGGAAGAGTGACTAAAATTTCTTCTCTATTGAGACCAGTCCTTCCTTTTCTGGATTGCTGCTGTTGTCGTAGATTGTCTTATCAGGACTTAGTTTCTGTGTCTCTAAGAAAGGTTCACTTTTGACATGATGGTGTGATGATAACTTTTTTCTTTAGATTATGTCTTGGTTTAATTATTTCCTATTTCCCAGCTACCTTGCCTCAATTTAATGACTTCCTGAAATTTGCTGACCAAAGAATATCTACCATTCTAGATCCCTCTGTGTGGGAGCGACTAGACTAAGCTCTGGGGAATGATAAAGTAGGACAAGAGTTTCTTCAATTAAAGAGCTAATGGAAAGAATAGCCATCAAAACAGGCAAATATAGTTTAATACATATAAGGGAAAATTTGTGAATCCTTATATAGAGTATAATGGGGAAAACTCTTTATCAAGTGTGTTCTGGCAATGACTGTTAGCTTAAGAACACAGACTAGCTAACTGACCAAAATAGGGAGGAAACGGGTTCAAATAATCAGAAGAAAACATCTCTATTCAACATTGATCAAATAACTGGGTAAAGCTGGGAACGATCATTAATCTGTCATAAAAACTAGAAGTTTAGACAACTCTTTAATTTGGATAGTTTTATGAGGCAAAATCACAAGTAAGCAGAATTTTATACAGATAAAAAAATCTTTGAAAATATCTGTGTATGGTACACAGAATTGGACCAGAACAAGGCAAAATAAACACGAGGAGAGAAGAAATATTCAAATAGGTAAAAAGCAATTGGTTGTCACAAGAAAGATATATTTTAGTATGCTGTCATTGTAGCACTTTACAATGGAAGCATATCAGCTGAAACTTTTTCATGGGTCTCCAAAAAAGATAATATCAGTACTATAAAATTGAAATGTCTCTGCAATATGGAAAAGTATTTTGTGGGTGGGAATTGAGTCAGAAAAGTTGAAAAGTTTTGCACAAAAAAGAACAGTGAATATATGTGACTATTAAAAGAATTTTGGTAATAAGATGCAAATGGGAAGCATATATAAATTGCTAATAAGCATGTGAAAAATGTTCAGTGTCATTAATCATTATCAATATATCAATCACAACTGAAAGATGGCACAGCTGTGATTCAAAGTGATGCAGGGCCAGAGAGATATTCTAGGGGATAAGACACTTGCTTTCCGCATGAGCTGACCGCTGTTCAGCTGTTTTAGTACCACATATACACCTATGATCTCCTGAGAACCACCAGAATTGACTATGAATTTCAAAAGAAAAGTGTGGGTATGAGAGACTTGAGCATTCGATGGTTGAGAACCATTCCTCTGGCTGGGCCATGGAAACAGACTGACAAAGGAACAGGACTGGGGAAGGAGAAACAGGGCCCCAGGCTTGTTGGTAGCATGGTAGCACTGTCCTCCCATTGTTCATCGATTTGCTTGAGCGGGCACCAGTAATTTGTCCATTCTGAGACTTGTTGTTATTATTTTTGGCATATTGAACATGCCACAGGGAGCTTCCCAGGCTCTGTCTAGCAGACAGGATACTCTCAGTAGCTTGCCAGGCTTTCTGAGACGGAAAGAGGAATCGAACCCGTGTCAGCCACTTACAAGGCAAACACCCTTCCCACTGTGCTATCACTCTAGCTAATGCCTGAACAACATACTTGCATCAGGCTTGTTGATAGTTTATTTCTTTATCCTCCTCAACATAGTTCAGTCTCTCCCTTTACAGCACAAACATAGTTGTTGTTTTGGTTGTAGTCCCAGTCATCATAGTTTCCATAATTTTAGTCTCCTTATACACCTCAAAGTCCTCTACCTCTCTTACCTCTCACATCATAGTTATATAGAAATCATGGAGGTACACATAGGTGGAGTTGAACATTGTCATAACAACAAACAGAAGTAAGCCAGTCCTTCAGGGGAAGTTGTAGAGGATTAACTCAAAGACAGAATCTCATTTTTGAGTGCAAGGGTTCCGGATTCAGCACTGTAGATTACTAGGAGATCTGCTCAAGAGCAAAGGTGGT
This sequence comes from Sorex fumeus, assembly GCF_029834395.1. Taxonomy (NCBI): domain Eukaryota; kingdom Metazoa; phylum Chordata; class Mammalia; order Eulipotyphla; family Soricidae; genus Sorex; species Sorex fumeus. The sequence goes on along the minus strand of NW_026606172.1, from coordinate 7,704,765 downwards.
ATTCCATCCAGGGTGTATTGCTTTCTCCCTTTCTCAGCTAGTAATCCATTTAAATAATCACAGTGAATTTACTTCTTATAATATTTCTTGACATTTTGTATGAACCCAGTAAGAGATATATTAAGTTTAAAGGCTGGGGACATCCGGCTATATATCACAGACTACAAACCTCAGACCAGGATAGTCTTTCCTAACCACATCAGGGTCCTTATTCAGTTGCTTCTTTTTGGGTCATGACAGTGTTTGCTCCATGACCATGCTCTTAACTTATACTCATGGCTCTTACCTTGTGCCTCTCCGATGCCAGGGTAGCTTACAACTTACCCTGGATCTGTCCAGTCCCTTTGTTTGGACCCTCCTTTGGGGGTTTAAGAAGTAAGGGCAACTGAGGCTCCAATTAGATAAATATGATGGATTCCCAGGAGTAAATATTATTTGAAGTTGGTTAACTCCCATGTTACAAAAGCATAGCATCAACTGTCTTCCTGTGTCTATACAAAAAGGGCTTTGCTAAATAAACCATGCAAATGACATAAAGGAAAGAGAAAAAGCAATTCAGGATTATTAGTGCTTGATAGAACTGGGTGTACCTCAGGGGCACTGTTGTGGGAATAGCTCAATAAACCTAAGCTCCCTGGAGGAAGGAGCAAGGACAACCCAATGTTATCCAACAATTGACTCCTGAGTATAAAGCCAAGGGTTAACATACTGAGCATACTCAGAATTGGCCCTCAGTGAAAAATAAAACAATGACAACTAATATGACTGAATATATGCTTTATGTGTGTGAGGTCTTGAGTTATCTCTGGCCCCTTCAGCCCTGCAGAACACTGCCTGGAGTAGACCCTCAGGCCAGAGTACCATTGAAGTGGTCACTTTAGTTGCCTTCATCACCCATGATGATTTTGTCCTCCTAAGAGCAACTCAAAAAAGTTCATATTAATTCTTAGTTTTTAATAAAAGAGAAAGTTTTGATAGGATTTGGAGAAGTGGGACATTTGTAAATGATGAAGTAGTAAATTCTTTTCCTCAGGCACTGAAAAAAGTATACAAGAGTTCCTCAAAACACACAAAAAAGAATAACTATTAGACACAAAACAGTAGAAAGCAAAACTTAAATAAGTATTTGTATTTCCACATTACAAACAACAGTATCACAATGGTCATCACAATGGCCAAACGTGGAAAGGACTCAAATGTTCAATGAATGAGTAAATACCATGTGACATATACATATAACAGAACATTATTCAGCATTTAAATAAATAAACTTATGACACATTAAACAATAGGGATGTAGACGATGCTGTACTAAGTAAAATAAGCCAAACACAAAAAGGATGGATATTGTTATTATTTGCTTCTTCTTACATAAGGAACCTAGGAAACAAAAAATTCATTGAGATGACCAAAAATAATAATAGATTGTAAAGAACTGGGTATGATTAAAGGGAAGCTAAAGTGCTGTGGGTCAAGAATTTCAGTTTTAGATTATAAAAATTATGAAAATAGAAATCTGGGATAGAAAATGATGAAGTTTGGGGGACAAAAGATGAAAATATTAATTGCCATTGAATTATATACTTAAAAATCATTGAATGGTAGGGATGAGACAAGTACTGAGGTTAAGACACTTAGTTTGAATGAAACTGACTCTGGTTCCATCCCTCCAGGAGTGCCAAGCATGGTACCTGAAAGACAAAGGAAAAGTAATTAGGTGTCAGTATTTGATGTAGGCTAGGGCAAAGGAGGGAAACAGGGACTTTGTTGGAGGGAAGTGGACACTGTGAAGGATTGTGGTTGGAACCCAGTCGTGAAAAATCTTTGTCAGTTTGTAATTCATGGTGATTAACATCTTTTTCAAAATGAAATTAAAAAATAAATCTATGAGTACAGGAGGCTGGAGCGATAGTACAGCGGGTAGGGCATTTGTCTTGCACGTGGCCGACCCACATTCGATCCCCAGCGTCCCATATGGTCCTGTGAGCACCGTCAGGAGTAATTCCTGAGTGCAGAGCCAGGAATAACCCCTGAGCATCACCAGGTGTGACCCAAAAAGCAAAAAGGAAAAAAAAAAGAAATATATGAGTACAGAGCCCATAATTACCCCTAAATGCTGCCAGGTATGGCCTGGAACAAAACTAAAAGGTGACTACGTGAAAAGTATATATATTGTATACATTTAACCAAAATTTAAAAAAGGGTTTTTATCTTTACTTCTGTGGTAATGTGTTTCTTTTTATGATTTTTATTTAGGCACCATGATTTACAATACTGCTAATTATATAGTCTACAATGATGTACAATGTCCCAACAGCATACTCACCACAAGGATGTCTCTCTCCCTTCAACAATGTCTCAAGATCCTAAGGTCTCTTTCCAAGCTTTTTTAAAACTGTCATTTATTAAAGTAATTTGGATATAATTAGATTGTTAAGTTCAAAAACATGAAGTCCTGGATGATCAAGTTCATTATATCAGTTGTAGCATATATTTATATGATCAACCTCTATTTTGTGTATTTTTAATGTAACAACCTTGTTATCTTTTTCATTTAGTTCAGCAACATACTTGATATTGAATAGTGCCTCAAGGAAGTGATGGGAAGATGTGTTTACTCCAATCAAATCATTAAAGTAATTGAAGGCAAAGCGAAAACCACCCGGCACATTTATACCAACAATGAGTCCAAAAATACCAACTACCATAGAAAAAACAAAGCCATCCCTCATTTTCCCAGTTTCCATAAGTTATTTAGTTTTCCTCCAAATCAGTTTACAAAGATTCTAAGAGAATGCCAAGAATGCCCAGATATCTGATATGAGCTAACAATGTCTCTAAACTATGTTCACTTCATAAGGTTGGATTTTTTTATTGTTATTAGTGAGAAAGAAGACAAAGATTCAAGACATCTGCTGCTAAAATCTACAGATGTAAATTCATTTAAGTGGCTTATTGACTCACATGGTGGAATGATACAGAAAGAAGGAATCCACTTTGCAGTGTTATTGTGAAGACAGTAGCATTTTATTAGGAAAAATGAATGGGGTAGGATAAGATTCCATTTGGCTCCAAATTGTTTTAATTTGTAAACAAACACAAGCAGAAACAAGGTTTATAATAGTCAGCATATTTATTTCAAATATATAAGATGTTTGGTATAGTAGAATAATTTAATGTATAATTTTTACATATTGTTTCTGATTATGAGTTTTAGTTAAGGATGCTACCACAGAATAACTAAAATTGGGTGGTTTATGCCGCAGAAATGATTTTCCACAGATTTGAGATCTGGAAGTCTAAGTTTTGATGTCAGCATAGTGGGGGTTTTGCAAGGCCTAGCCTCTGGACTGCAGGCTGTTAGTTCTAATTATATCTTTACCTCACAGAATGCAAATCAGACAATTTTCAGCAGTGCCCCTGATAAAAGCATGATCCTTAATCCTGACACCTCCTTCTTGTTGACCATTACATGGATTTCGAAGGTGATAGAACAATCAATCCATAACACTCTATATAATTATTTTATACACTTTTATTTATATATGGCTTTGTGCATTTTGTGATTTTGTTGGTTATAGAGTATTATTTTTATGATGTTAAATCTTCAACTAAAATTACATTCCATGCTGAAAAGGGGATGAAAAGGACAAAAGAGCAGAATCCTTACAATGAAAATTTGGTTATTAGGACTAATATGTTCTAACATAGGAATGGAGGCTATCAAATATTTTTACTTGATGTAGAATCATGATGAACAAAATAAGATGGCACTGTTAAATGTCTAAATTAAGTTTTATTACAGTAGATCCAGAAGATTAAAAAATAAATTTTGGCATATATGCAGGAAAATTATACTTAGCTGTTTGGATATGTGTATTCCAATGATTTACCTAAAAATAATATTGATGGAGACAGAATAGGAAGTTATAACAGGAAGCAAAGAAGTACCTCAGACCTCAAAACTCTTACACTTTTAATATTTTTAAAAATATTTCATTAACCATAATCTGTATCTTTCAATTTATCAAAATAAAAGCTCCATGGACCATTTGGTTTCTAGTATCCATACACAAAATGATTCACGACTATTAGTATAGAATTGTGGTTTTGAAATTTTCTTTTAAAGCTACAGAAAAGATGTTCTTTTTTAAGCATTAGTCCATGGACCAGTGGTTGAAACCACTGGTGAAGGGGTTTTTAAAGGAATTTTAAAAATCATTTAGGGAATCAATTTATCTTTCTCTTCTAAATTTTCCTCTAACAACCTTTTCTTACAGTTAGTAATGTAGCATGAATAACTTCTTAATCAGATCAGGTCATTCTGGCAGATTTATAATGCCAATTCTAATTTTTATATGAACTTGCTTCATATACGGAATATGTGCTTTCCTTCCAAGCATTTTAAATCAAATCAAATTCATGGAATATGTTACACTTTTATACAATGTCCTCATAATAATATCTGTGGCAATAGGAATATAAGGAAAATAAGATAAAATTCAAATATGTGTGCCAGTATAGAAGTCTTTTCAATTCTTTTTCATATTTCAGGGTTATTTTTATTGAGAATCCACAAAATTTAAGAAATTAGTTTCAAATATGCTCAAATTATAATTTGTAGTGACCAGAATATTGCAGTCACTACAAATTATAGGATGCTTAAAATTTATGTGTAATTATTTTCTTTGCTTTATTGAACTTAACTCTGATTTCCCAGATGAAATTCATAACATTAGAAAAATTTAAGTTTTAAACATTATATAGATGTGTGAATAGCCAGTACTCAGTGCTCAGTTTCCTGTTTAAAATACAGATCTTATAACTGTTACCTTAAACTATCATCCCATGAGTATTTTGAACTTAAAATTTGATATGAATTTTCTATTAAAATAAAGTATTATTTTAGAAATATAAAACAGCTAAACTGTGATTTCTTTTTTCTGCATGGTGCTCAGGGGCTACCCCCGGCTCTGTGATTAGGGTCACTTATGGTGGACTATAGGGACCATGTAGGGTTGCATCTTGCCTCCTGTATTTTTTTTTTTTTTTTTTTGCTTTTTGGGTCACACTCGGCAACACACAGGGGTCACTCCTGGCTTTGCACTCAAGAATTATTCCAGGCGGTGCTCAAGGGACATATGAGATGCTGCTGGGGATTGAACCTGGATTGGCCATGTGCAAGGCAACCACCTACCCACTGTACTATCGCTCCAGCCCCATTGATGGCTTTTTAAACCAACTGAAATACCACAAGAGAGGGGAATTTTTTTATTGGAGTATCTAAAATTTGTGGATAGTTTTTAAATTTATAAATCTGCTAATCTAAATTCTGTCTAAAGTTGATGCATAGTTTTAAATTATAAATTCTATATCTGCTCTTAAATTCTAAATTCTTATCAGTGTTCTGGCTAAAACACACAGTTTAACCAATATTCCATAAAATTTTTGTTTCAAATATATGGATAGATTTTACAAAAAGTTGATAGCAAAGGGCACCTTGGAAAAAACCCTTGCAAACAGAATAATATACCTTTTTTTCTTATGCTACATAGTCATGTCTCATAGACTCACTTATCTGTCCTTATGAACATTTGCTTAAAAGCTGGAAAGAAAACTCAATGGACTCAGCATATGCTTTGTGTGCAGGAGGAACAGGTTCAATTCCTCACGCTTCGTGGTCCTCTGAACATCTTGAAAAGTTACTGCCCAGAACAGAGAGTGGTAGTGGACCTTGAGCACTGTTGGATGTGGCACAAACATGACACCTATCCTCCCCCCACCCCCCAACTCCCAACACACATGAAAATAACCAAAATATTCCCTGATAACCAATAAAACCAACTTGAATGCCAGCAAGTAGATTCCATGTACACCAATTCAGTTGGTGTAGTTGTTTTTGTATTTGAATCACATCCAGCTGTGCTCAGGATTTAGTCCTAGCTCTGTGTTTAGGGATCATAGCTGACATGCTCCAGAGATCATATGACATGATCATATGACATGACAGAGGTAGAATCCAGTTGGGTTGTATGCAAGACTAGCGCCTTACTCACTGTACTGCCTCTCCAGATCCAAGTTGGTATATTTACGCATAAAATTCTAGGGTGTTTCTTCATTAAAAATTATTAGGCAAATATGAATCTTTGGCCTTTAAGAGCTATAATTTGAGCTAAAATACACCATCAATAAATTTTATGACCAGGAACATAAAGTGTTGATCTACTAGCATTTACTTCTTCATGGCCTGTGTAGCTGAATTATCAAAAGGAGGAAAAATCACTATCTATAATTTCTCCCTTGTAGAAATTGGCCATATTGTATTTTGTATGTAAATTATGATAAAATATTTATTATATACACACAATATTTTTAAAAATTCCTGTCAAAAATAATTAATTTTTGTCTTCAGTGGAACTTGTTATAAAAATAGTATTGATGAATTATGTTTTTTGAACAATTTGTATGTGTCAAGTGTTAAAAATATTAATAAGAATAATATGATCTCTTGAATTCATGTGCTCTCATTTATTGCTGGACTGTGCAATTATTAACAAAGTTAATGTATTGCAATACATTATATAGCTCCAGAAGAATAGGTTATATATGTAAGGTGTCATATATGTAGTATATTAGTAATATTAATATTAGATTCTTCATAATATAAATATTTGAGCTAGCATGTTTACCAAAGCTTCACATATAGATAAATACCAGCCCAAATCTTTTTCTCAGCTCTAATTCAATCTCTAACAGCCTGAACTTGGTTTTCCTTGATTTTCCTGTATTTTACTCTCTTTTATCTCCTGGAAAAAGCTTTGAGTTCTTCATTCATTTACTAAGTGATTACACTGTTTCAGGCACTGCACCAATCAATCTCTTTTTTTCTGAATGAGAAACAAAAGATGACTAAAGGTTTCACTCTGCTGTTCCAGTAAATTATATCAGATAAAGAAAATTCAGGTTCAAAACAGATTTTAGGCTAACTGATCTTGGGGAACTAACTGAAAACGATTTAATACAATTATTGTGGGATTATTGATATAATTAAATGAAATTAAGAATATAAATTACTTGAGACCTTCTAGAGGCTCTGTTTTTTTTTATGTTCTTTTATTTTTTATTAAAAAAAACTGTGAGATACACAGTTGCAAAGTTGTTCATGATTGAATTTCAGTCATACAATGTCCCATCACCCATCCCTTCACTAGTGTACATTTCTGACTGCCTCTATGTTTTTGAGTGATGTGGAGAAGACAATGCTGATAAAATAGGTTCAACAAAACAACATCCTCTTTTTGAATTGAGAAAACGAGACCATGCTTATCCAAAAATTAGTGGGAGGTTAAAAATAGCATGTGCTCTTAAGATGGTAAAAAGAAGGTATCTCTGAGCATATGGTAACAAATGAGGGATTTATGTGTTTAGCTCATCAAGTGCTTGGGCTTTGTTCATCCTTCCCTTGCCAATTCAGGACATGGGAACTTGGTTGCACACTTACCTTCTTGGATAATTTCTTCTTGGGAAGCTATTGGAAATAGAACAGTAGGCCCAGAGCATGGCTCAAGGTTCCTGCACTTCTGAAAATAATCTGATTTAGTATGATGAATGGACTTTTTCATTGTTGAATTCAGATATATAACTCAGTAGTACTTATTGTCATTAATTGGCTAGATAGTTCAGTGAAAGTTAGATCTTGTGTGAGATAGGTTTGTGCTAAGATTCTTGCTCTCTTACTAACCACGAACTAACCAACAAATGTGACCTTGGACAAGTTTCTTAAACTCTCCTAGACTCAGTTCCCTGATGTGTGAAATGAGCATAATAATTTATGTGTCATTAAATATAGAGTTCCTGGCACATAAAATATACTCAGTAGTTTTTCTATGATTTTCATTTTGTTGCAGTAAAAGAATTAAGGCCACCTATATGTTACTTCTTTTATAGAAATGTTCATATGTAGACTATTAATAAAACAGGGATTATTACAACCAAACTGGAATTCTTTTTCTGACAACCTTTTGATATTCTAAAGCATTCACTCTTAATGAAGTCTTAAATTTTATTTCATTTATATCTACCTGGAATGCTTAAAATTTCAAATGAGAGAACAGCCATTGATGATTTAATAGCCAATTTTCTTCTGATAAATTTCTACTCCTTCTTAACTACTTGAATACTCTTTAATATCATACTTCTTGCTACCTTACAACGTCTGATCTACCTTAACTTATTCCTGAAATGACAATCAATCTGAGAAGGAAAAATGGTAACAGTTAATAAGCAGAATTTTAAAATGACCCTCAAGAGCAGCAGATGAATTGCTAATTAGAATTATCATTGTTGCCTCAGAAATACTATTCTAAGTTCTGAATTATGTCAGGACATTAAGAATAGAAGTTCATTAATATTTTTAATGCATATCTATTATTTATAAAGCAGGTATAAGCTGGGAGCATAGCTGTGCATTTGATAACTGCTTCTTACTGTCTATCATTCTTATTTGCTTCCTCCCCTCCTGGAAGCACGAGTAGATTGGCTGTGACTGGCTATGTGCTTTGTAGTAATCCAAGATTAGATTCAATAAGTAATTACTAGATATATGACCTTGTATAGATGATTTCATTTTTTGGACCTTCCTTTCCTCATACGTAAAAATCTAGCATAATAACTACCTCTCAAATTTATTAAACCAGTTTAAAAATTATTCACTAATATTCTGTAGTAAATGTTGGGGTTTTTGGAGGAAGAAGGTAGGTACACTGGTGATGGGGATTGTGGTGAAATCATGAGCATAGGAAGCCCCTAGTAACCAAATTTCAAATACCAGAACTTTGATCACTAAAGGTAAATTTAAGAACTGACAAAATTTTGGTGATTCATAGTTAATAATGTGTAATCTCCTAGTGGTGAAAGTGTATGCTGAATCAGATCATATGCTCTTCTTGGTTCCCTTTTAACTTCTGTATGTATTTTATATCAGACAACTTAAAGACATTGCAGGAGTTTAGCACAGCGGTAGGGCGTTTGCCTTGTGCGCAGCGAGCTTGGCTGAGCCAGGTTCGATTCCTCAGCCCCTCTCAGAGAGTCTGGCAAGCTACGGAGAGTATTCAGTATGCCAAACACAGTAACAAGAAGTCTCACAATGGAGACGTTACTGGGCCCGCTCTAGCAAATTGATGAACAACGGGAGGACAGCGACAGCGACAGAAACTTTCATTAACCGTTACCACATCACATTATGACATATGTTTTTTCTTTATTTTTCCTATACTTTCTTTTTTTACAGGATCTAATTTGCAAACTTTCAGCTTCATATGATCATACTTACATGTTCCTGTATGTAAGTCATCTTTTTTTTATTTCTTCAGAGCAATACTCTTATTAAAAATAAGAGTATTGAAAATTAAATAATAGGGCCAGAGAGATAGCACAGTAGGCAGGGAGATTTCCTTGCAAATGACCCACACTGTTTTGATACTTGGCATTGCATATGGGCCTTCAAGCACTGCTAAGAGTGAGTCATAAGGAGCATATCACTGAGTATGACCTTCAAAAAACAGCAGCAAAAATTGTCAGTCTTATAGGAAATAATCACCGGAATAATTCTGTTCTTGTTCTCATAGTGGTATTTTTTTTTCCTGGTATACAATGAGGATTGGATGTTTTTAGTAGCAAAAATCTTAAGAATACGTACATTTTATGCTCATCTATTTTTATATGATGGACGTCCTAAAGATTTGAAAAATACTAAAGAACATTTTAGAAACATATTCTAATGAAAATAATCTTTAAAACAGTATCTATCACTGCAAGAAAGCTAAAGCACATTTTAAACTTCAATATGGCTGACTTAATTAAAACTCAATTAACATTGTTATTGTGTAACTAATGGCTTGAAAATGGCAATGTCATGAATCATCAATTATGGATTAGTGTAAAATGTAGGTGCTATAGGCTGGAATGTCACAATAAGCCTCAGGATGTTTTTTTTTTTAAATACTGCATCTGAAGTATATTTGTCAGTTTCTAACTTGGCATTGTAGTTGATTAAAAATGACATACGTAATGTCACTAATTAATTGGGTTTTTTTTTGCTAAAAAGATTTATAACAAGTGAATAGGGACTAAAACATTTTATTAAATAATAATTTCCTAAAACTGAATAATTGATTTCCAATATATTTTTCAATTGATTCTAGGGGGAAAAATGAGTTTGAAAATATTTACAGGATATATCTATACAATGCTGTGTTTCCCTCCAATCTGTAAAACTAATAGTTCTTTTTAAAAAATAATTACTTTTTTGCTTTTGGGGTCGCACCTGGCAATGCAAAAGGGTTACTCCTGGCTCTACACTCAGGAATTAACCCTGGTGATGCTCAGGGGACAATATGGATGCTGGGAATCAAACCTGGGTCGGCCGTGTGCAAGGCAAACTCCCTACATGCTGTGCTATCACCCCAGCCCCACTTTAATATATTCTTTGGTGAAATTTTTATTTTTGGTTTCCATCAATTCTAACATATCGCCTTGAGTCTTCAGGAGGACCTTTATGATTCTAGAAAAAGACATCCATTTGCAATTCTGTTTCCTATGCCAAATATAATAAAATTTGTCTTCAAACTTTGCACTAGTCCTCTGTTCCAAAGAATTTTCTTCAAACTCTCTCCCTGTACAACCCCACTTTTATTTAGAACTTTTGCTAATTTTTCTGTATGTAAATATTGTTTTCTTTTCCTTAGCATTTTCTTAATACAATTTATTAAAGTGTGTTTAACTAATCCATTTTTTCAAAAAGAGTTAAAGCAAGTTTAATAATGTCCATTTTATTTGTACAAAGGAAAATGAATCTTTTCTCGAGAACAGTATAAAATTTTCTAGTTAAGATTTTTTTGGTTATTGTTAAAGTCTAAACTAATTAGACTATTAGAATCATGAATTTTCATGACTTGTAAATCACTTTGCCCCAATAATTTTCTGTTTTATTTTCTTCATTGTTGGACTTTGCTGTCGTTCTTTCAAAAGATTAGATTTATTGTTTACTTGACTTTATGACTGTGTATTGAGAGATTCCCTAGGGTAAGTAGATAGATGTATAAGTAGATGACTGCAGCTCCGCAAATCTCAGCTGGGCACAATCACTTGACAAACCTTCATTGTGATAAAAGGTAATTCTAGTGAAATACACTGTGAGACAAATTCCTAGAAAAAAAATATCATTCCAGGAAGTAGCTTAAGCCCCTAGAAAAGCCATCACCTAGAATCCAGAGATATACTTTGGAATGCAAATAAGCCTCTTGAGACAAGAAGGCACCTGTTGTTCTTCCTTGATTATGTCTTCAGCCCTCAACTTCAGAAAAGAAATAAACAGAAGAAAGGTATTCTTTGTGGAAATCTTTCCCCAAAATAGTAAAGTCAGAGGAGGAATTGCAGGTCAGATCCATTTATAATTCCTGCTGGACTGTTAATTAATTACTAACCATTTATTGTCCATTTTAGCTGTGTGTGCACTATAAGTTGCAGTATGCGGCCTGCCTTCCTATAGTTGTTAACATTATTCTAAGTAGCACTGTAGCACTGTCCTCCAGTTGCACCAGTAAGGTCTCACAACAAATTGTGAGACTTGTTACTGTTTTTGGCATATTGAATACTTCACTGGTAGCTTGCCAGGCTTTGGCATGCGGGTGAGATACTCTCAATAGCTTCCCAGGCTCTCTGAGGGGGGCGGAGGAATCAAATCCCTGTGGGCTGTGTGCAAGGCAAACGCCCTACCATTGTCTCCGAGAAATGCAGGCAAGAAATGATTACTTTGTAACCTTTGAATTCCTGTAATCTTTGAAGAAAACTAACATCTACAATCCTACAATTGTGGGTGGTAACTGCATCCAGGAAGGAGGAGAGAATCCTGCAGGACCCAGGAAGATGAAGAACATGGAGGCTAAGACTGAGGACAGGTGCTCAGAGCCAGCACACAAAGCATATGATACTCATTCAAAGATGTTTCTTGATGTTCTAGTTACATAAAGGAGAAAAGAGAGATCAATACATGACTTAATGTGATTTGTGTTATCTAACCTTCAGTACTGTTCATCAGTCATTTTGCCTGTCTTTGAACAAATCTCACATTTCTCTCTGTGTTTATAGATCAGTCATTTGCCTATCTTGGGACCCTTTCTACTTTGTTTTTTTCTACCCAGCATACTAATATATATATATGTGTATATATATATATATATATTTGAAGATCATTTAGCATAAACGTGTTTGTCTTCCTTTTAAATATATTGACATCTTCACTTATCATCTTATTTTACCTTTTTACAAAAAGTCTTATTCACAGGAGATAAGGTGCTCCTTCATTTCATCAAGGTCGCTCTTTGCACATTAATACTTGGTCTCATCTCTTTTCTTGCCCATTGGGATTTGATTTCATCAATGTCACCTTCTATTCTATCTTTGGCCTATAATTATATGAAGTGATTTCAGTCATCTGTATATAAAGAATTATTTTTATCTTCTTTTACCATACGTCTTTAAATATAAGTTCTTTATTAACTTCATACAGTTTAACTATATTCACCATCTCTAACATCAGTTTTAATTAAATCATGAATATACTACAGTTCATTTTAATCCTCCCTCACCATTTTAGTTTAACATCAAATGTAGAGTTCAAATGTGGTCCAGTATTGCAAATCTGTCAGTGATATTTTGTACCTTGTTCTCAACCTCTCTATAGTATACTCTTTGCTAGGCATAACTTTCTAAGACTCATTATTGCCTAGAATTCTATTATATACTTTCTGTACTTTATATATGTAGGTTCCTGTTAAGTCTACATATATTAATGTTAGGGTGTCCTACATTTTTCTCTCTACTGTATTACTGGTTTAATTCCTCAGAGATAACTCAGTTATTTTCAAGTTTTATGTATGAGCTGTGAAAGACATTTTTGATTCATGCCTGTTTAGTGACTTTCATTTTCATATTATTGGATAACATACCTACTTGGGGGTTACATTGCCTCCAAGTAAAAACACATCAATATTCACTATTTTCTTCAAATCTTGCCTGAACATGTTTCAGAGTACTTGTAGGATATATTCTAGCTTTAGGTATTGAGTGCAGTGTATTATACGGATGTACCACACTCCAAACACTGAGCAAGTTTATTTAAGGTAAAGACAGTAAACACCAAAGGTCTAGAAGAGGCTATATGCCAGACTTCTCTAAATGGATACCCTCTCAATTTTATTCCCATTTATAATGAACGTGCAGAATCATTGAGGCTAGGGTTGAGTGCAGCAGTGTTTTCTTGGGAAGATCAACCCTGTTACATAAACTCTGATCTCTGTGTCTTTTCTACCCTTTTATAAACTTCATGAAAATTTCTAGGAATACCTGATTAAGGGAACATTTTTAGGTGGATGTTAAGACACACTATTTTTTGTGTTGGTGGGAGAGGCTGAGTCTGTCAGTTCTTTCATAGGTTCTGTGCGTGACAATTTGCTGAGGACAGGGAATTGGGAGACCTTTCATACTTTGGTGTTCATTGCCCCTTTTAGTAGGACAGGGCTTCTCTGCTCAGGGGGCCATATATTTTTTGTCAGAACCATCCATTCACTCTGAAAATGCCACAATGTTATATTAAAAGTTCTTCCCAACTCCATTGTCTGGCTAACTTATTTAATTTTACCCAACTGTTTTGCTTTTTGTAGGAAATTATCATTTTTAGAAAACTTTCCTTAAGCTTTTTTTTTAACCAAGATAGAGCTGTTTTCCTTTATAATCCCATAAATATCTAACAAAGCATTTACCACAATGAGAATCTTTTTTATATGACTTCGAAGGTGTTTTCAGTTTAAGAATGATCCTTTATTTATGTTCTCTTAACACCTAGCCTCATCTTACATAATACATAAAACCTAGTCTCATCTTTAATAATAAATGTTTACTAAGCTTATCTGAATTTATTCCAACATTAGTTAAGATAGCTTGCCACTTTCTCCTTAGAGGAAAGCAAACAGCTTCTGGGGAAGTTAATTGACATTGCATTGTTGGATCTTACTATTTCTTTGTCGATAGCTTGAGATAATATTGCTACTAGAATAGAATTAAGAAATAGTGTTGATACTTTTTGTTTGTTTGTCTGGAAGGCAAAGCAAAAGATAAAAAGATAACGGGGTGTATGCCATACAAGTAGGAAACTCAGATTTAAATCTCCAGCACAGCGATGACCTCTGAGCACTGCAAGGAGTAATTCCCCATACAGATCAGGAATAGCTCCCAAACACTCCAGGTTATGACCATAGGACCAAAATTGAAAAGGCAAATCAAGGTTGTTTCTTGGATATTTCATCAATCATAGTCTTCTAACTCAGTATATTTCCTAATTTTAATTGAGTCATGAAATATGATATTTAATAATATATAAAAATGATTTTATTGGAGAGTCACAAAATTTGTCTTTGAAATATATTTTATTACTTTCCTAACAAGTAGCATTTTATAATGTTAAAGTGTTATTTTATAGTAATTGTGTTAATGTTAATGTTAAAATACATTTTTGAAGTCCTCTAATGAGGAGCATTTGTTAGATACTAATTACTCAAAAAATAGATTGTTTTCAAAAGATATATGAAAAGGTTTGATAAATCAAAAATCATCCTAGTAATTGTGAATTAAGTAAATTAAAGAATTGAGACATCCATATGAATAAGAATAATTTCCAGTCAGCATCACCAAAAATGGAGAGAAGAAATAAACATGATTTACCCTAAGAAGACATACAGATGGCAAATAGTTAAACAGTTTCCTGTAAAAAAAAATCAAGGAAATTCAAATTAAAACAAGATATTATCTCACACTAATGAGACTGACACAATGAAAAGAACAAAACCAATTATTGTTGGTGGGGACATGAGTAAAAAGGAACCCTTGTCCACTACCTGTGGGAATATATCCCTTTGGAAAGCAATATGGACACTTCTCAAAAGCAAAAATATTGAGTTTTGATACCACCTAGCAATTTCACTTCCTACATTATCCCAAGAACCCCAAAACACTGGAAAAAGACATTTTTTCTCCTATGTTCATTGCAGCACTATTCACAGTAACCCAAATTGGGGCCGGGGGAGGGGGGGAGCTTTCTAAGAATAGATAAATGGATAAAGAAACCATGATAGATGTATACAATGAAATACTACTCAGCTATTAAAAAATACAAAATTATACAATTTTGTGCCACATGGATGGATTGGAGAATGTCATGCCAGGTGAAGTTAGATGGACAAAAGTGGGACACGCACAGAATGGTATTTCATATGTCAGGAATAAAGAGACTCAGTAAGGAAATGAAAAATGACCAAGGGCGTGGGGACAGTGATCTGATATGCAGTACTGACAACTGATCTGCCAAAATGAGCTCTTGGTATAGCACTTAGGATGAGCAAAAGGAACTCTTTCAAGGTGTAGGAGGGCAGTGGGAACTCTGGTGGTGGATGTGTAGTTGGAATATTATCTTCATGAAACAATACTAGTAATAATAGTGTAAACTACAAGTGCTGAAGACCCAATGTGAGTAACCTCTTTTGGGAAGAACACATAAGTAAAAAAAGAAAAAAGTGTAATGATTTTTTAAAAAATATTATTGAATCACCATGAGATAATTACAAACTTTCATGTTTAGGTTACAATCACACAATGATCAAACACCCATCCCTCCACTAGTGCACACTCCCCACCACCAATATCCCCTGTATACTCCCCCTTTCCCACCCTCCCCCTGCCTCTATGGCAGACATGATTCCCCATAATCTCTCTCTACTTTTGGGCATTATGGTTTGCAATACAGACCCTGAGAGTTCATCATGTTTGTTCCTTTATCTACATTCTGCACACATCTCCCATCCCGACTGATTCCTCCAGCCATCTTTTTCTTAGTGATTTCTTCTCAGCTGCCTTCTCCCCTTTGCTCATGAGGCAGGATTCCAGCTATGGAGCAATATATCTGCCCCATGTATCTACTATCCTTAGGTGTCAGCCTCATGTTATGTTGTTTTATACTCCACAAATGAGTGCAGTCCTTCTATGTCTGTCCCTCTCTTTCTGACTCATTTCACTTAGCATGATACTTTCCATGTCTATTTATAAGCAAAGTTCATGACTTCATCTCTCCTGACAGCTCCATAGTATTCCATTGTGTATCTGCACTTCAAAAGCAACAGTGACCAGAATACAGAAAGAGCTCACAGAACGGGAAAGAAAATTTACCCAATATCCATCTGATAAGGGATAAATATCCAGGATATACAAACACTAGTAGAATTGTACAAGAAAAAAACCTCCAACCCCATCAAAAAAATGGGGAGAAGAAATGAACAGAAGTTTCAAAAAAAAAATACGAATGGCCAAAAGACACATTAAAAAAGTGCTCCACATCGCTAGCCATCAGGGAGATGCAAACCAAAACGAAAATGAGATACCATCTCACACCACAGATACTGGCACACATTCAAAAGAACAAAAACAACCAGTGCTGGCATGGATGTGGGGAAAGGGGAACACTTTCACTGTTGGTAGGTATGTCCACTAGTCCAGCCTTTCTGGAAAACAACATGGACAGTCCTTCAAAAACTAGAAATTGAGCTTCCATATGGCCCTGCAATACCACTTCTGGAAATATATCCCAAGGATGCAAAAAAGTGCAATAGAAATGACATCTGTACCTATAAGTTTATTGCAGCACTGTTCACAATAGTCAAAATCGGGAAGCAACCCAAGTTCTCTAGAACAGATGACTGGTAAAAGTGTAATGATGTTTATGAACACAGATTGACTGGTCGGTTTATTATTTTAAAAAATAAATAAAAAATATGCTCCATGTGTATTCACTAACTTTTTTTTCCCCTCCCTGGCACCGTTTTGGGTCTTAACTCACACATCTTCAATGGTCAGTGTCCTAGGTAGTTGTTATGTTCAGATTTAATATTTAACAGATGGTTTCAAAGCAAAAATTGCTCAGAAAACAATAGGCAAGGTAGACTTTATTCAAGGTGATTTCAATAGACTGTAGTGGTCCTATCTGTATGAGATCAACTCCTCAGTTGAAATAATGGATGGGAGGGTTTTTTTTTCTTTTTGTATTTATTTATTGAATCACTGTGGGAAAAGTTACTAAACTTTCAGGTTTAAGTCTCAGTCATACAATGATCAAACACCTTTCCCTTCACCAGTACTCATTTTTCACCACCAAGAACCCCAGTATACCCCCCTCCCACCCTTCCCAATGCCTGTGAGGCAGATGATTTCTACTTAACTCTTCTCTACATTGATTACATTCATTATTTTGACAAAAGATGCACCTTTATTGTTTAGAATTTCCCCCCAATCAGAATTGCTGAAAAGGCATTGTGAAATATTTTGTTTCCTATAGCTGGTTATGAGAATCATATAATGTCACGCGGCCACAATTTTGGATTTCTGGAAAGAGCCAGATAATTATGAGATTGGTTTCTGTGTGTCTGGTGTTATGGCCGTGCTGGAGAGCCATTCGTGGAGGGTAACTTGTGACCTCAGTAGAGTGTGAAGGACATGCCGGTACTGCCCCCCTTCCCGTGAGACTGGAGTTGCCCCGTAACCGCTAGCTTGTACCTGGCTTTCCTATAAGCTTTGCGGTGGCGGCCAACTTGCTGCCAGGTTGGGAAAGGCGGAAGAAAGCAGCACCCTTTCCCTCCTGGGGAGGCATGGCGCCATGGTTTAACGCACGGTCCGTTCACTTTTCTTCTGCAAGCAGCTGGGCTCTGGACTAAGTCCTTTTGCCTCTGGAGCCATGGCCGTACCAGAGAGCCGCTTGTGGGAGGCAACTCATGACCTCAGTAGGGTGTGAAGGACGAGCCGGTACTGTCCCCCTTCCCATGAGACTGCAGTTGCCCCTTCACCACCGGTTCATACCTGGCTTTCCAATAAGCTCTGAGGTGGCGGCTACCTTGCTGCCAGTGGGGAAAAAGGCAGAAGGGAGCAACAACCTTTCCCTCCCAGGGAGGCATGGAGCCATAGTTTAACACATGGTCCATTCACTTTTCTGCTGCAAGCTGCTGGATTCTGGATTAAGTCCTTTTGCCTCTGGAGCCATGACCATGCCAGAGAGCCGCTTGTGGGGGGCAACTCGTGACCTCGGTAGGGCGTGAAGGATGAGCTGGTACCGCCCTCCTTCCCATGAGACTGCAATTGCCCCATCACCACCCGCTGATACCTGGCTTTCCAATAAGCTCTGAGCCGGCGGCCACCTTGTATGCAGTCCAGATGCATTTCTGCCAAAAGCCGCTGGGTTTTAAGATTTGTTTCTGAGTCTCCAGTATCATGGCTATTAATGAGCTTGATCAGGAGCCAGAGAGGCCGTTTGTAGGCGGCAACTCAGGGTGTCGTTGGGATGGAGAGAAAGAGTTGGCTCCACCCCCATGTGGTGAGGGCCCATGTGTCTCATTACTGCAGGCCCAAACCTGACTGTCCAGTGGCCTCTGGAGAATAGTGGTCATCGGGCCGCCAGGTGGAACAGGCCAAGGCACGAAACCTGTTCCCACCTGGAGTGGTCCAGCGCCAGTAATCTACGCAGGAACAGGACACATTTATGCCAAAAGCCTTTGGGTTCCGAGATTCGTTTCTGAGTCTCTGGGATCATGCCCATTAAGCAGTTCCATCAGGAACCAGAGAGCCCATGCCTCCAATTATATTGCTGAGGCAGAGGTGATTTGTGGGTGTGTCTCCCACATACCTAACTTTTGGCAGTTTGCTTTCTTGGTAAACTTTGCCCCAAGTTTTTGGGGTCTGGCCAAAGGCACAACAGAAATTTTGGGGTATCTGAAAGTATGACGTTGCCATCAGGCTGCTGATACACTCACCTCACAGGTACAGATTGACCTGCTGGCGCACCATACCCCTCAGGATGGGAGGGTTTTTAAGGTTAGACTGAGATGAGCTAGTAAACTACTGAAGGGTTATAGGGAGAAAGTTCTTTAAAGACACACACACACGCATATATACATATATATACATATATATGTATATATGTTATGTACATAACATATATACATGTATATGTATATATGTATATGTATATATAACATATACATGTATATATGTATATGTATATATATATATATTTGAGTTACTTCCTGTTTGCAAGGCTTGTTTCTATTTGATTAGACCATCTGTGTTTGCTAATTGAGGCTTGTGAAAGGTAGGCTCCCACCCCATCATACTGTAGGGCTCAGGGCCACTATCATCTTGAATGTGTTTCAAAAGAAGGTTCTAAGTTTCAGAAAGAAAGAAAGGAAGAAAGAAAGAAAGAAAGAAAGAAAGAAAGAAAGAAAGAAAGAAAGGAAGAAAGAAAGAAAGAAAGGAAGAAAGAAAGGAACCCAGTGCAGTTCTATAAGATAAAGCAGACATGAGGCTTTTAAGATGAGTTTTTAAGAAGATATGAAAAGGCAGAGAAGAAATTCAAAATGACAAGTATTAAAAAAGGTTTCTAAGAAAAAGGTAGTTTAAGAACATGAGTTCTCTGGAAAAAGTCAGAAGTTACGTAGTGTAAAATTTGAAATCAATTTTTTTCAGACAAGGGACATTTTCTTTTGAAAAATAGAAATGTGTGGTTTTTTAAAGTGCTTTGTTTCATTTTAGACATCATTGTGGTTTAGTGATACTACATAAGTTTATAAACATATATAATTTGTAATAGTGCATAAACAAGTATATAAGCATGTTTGTATGTCGTTATAGCAATGAAAATAAATTTATAATAAAATGAATTAATTATATTTTGCATGTATGCATATGTGCACACATTTTATATAACCATTTCTGGCATTCAGATTTGAAGTAGAAATGTCAAATATGGTATTCTATTACTAGCTTGTATCATTTTTAGGACATATTCTGTATACAAAAACTATAAGACGCAACATTTTTGCTTATATATGGTGACTGACTTTGCTGTTTGTTGGTATTTTCAAAGGAGGAATTTATTACTGTTAATTATTTTGTTCATTTAATTTTTCTAGTGTAAGGGAAAAACACCTGTAGCAAGGGTTTGAAAACTAATTTCATTATGCAAATGCTATACAGTAGGTGCATGCATTGCATGCTATTTAGATAGTAAGTATTGAGAATATGATTTCATTATGCATATATAGGAAGATTCAGCACATTCAGATTTTTGGATTTATTTTTACTGAGCTATCCTAATTTGCAGTGCTATTGAAATTGTTGATTTTCAGTCGCAGAGACATTATGCCAACCCATACCCAGTGTTTCGAGATCCATTCACCATTTTCCCACCATTTTCCTCCCTACCTCTCCCAGCCTCTTCAGATCCCGGTTGTTGTTGTCTGTTTCAGAATTAATTTTCATGATCCTTTTCTTTGTTTCTTTGGATTACACATGCAGGCAAGATCATCTGGTGTTTATCTTTTATTTTCCGACTTACTTCACTTATTATGTGACATGTGTTCCTCACAGAGTACTTGAAAAATTTATTGGGCTTTTAATGTTAACAACACAGGGAATATTAAATACTATTCAACAAGAAAAGTAATAAAATAAATTGTAAAGATAAATTGTAAGACTTTCAATGAAAATTGAGAAATATGCTGTTTGATGTCTCTTATCAGTGATAAGTAATCACTTATCAGTGATAAGTAATCAGGTAAACAGCAGGCTATATTGTGTATATTTCACAATATTTGTATCACAATAAGATATATATAGAGATAAATTCTTTTTCTAATTTTCTTGTGAACTTTATACAGTGTTGTTCTTTCAACAGTTTAAAATTTATAGGTCAGGTAATTAAATGTGTTGAAATTCAAGTGATATGTATTATATTAGTGTTACTTGGACCTGGTCTATGGCATAGACATTTCAGTGCCTGGGCCCAAGAAAGCTTAAATTACAACAGCTCTATGTACTATCTTTGAATCAGGGTCTTCACAGTATTTACAACAGTATGCTCTTCATGCAACCAAAGGGAAAATATAAACCATGACCCTTGCATACAAAACAATTCTTTGACTTCTTTTTTTAGGGTTTTCCATTTAATGCTGATTGTTTGCCATCTCTTGACTACATAGTATCTTTTCTTGATTTTATTGTTTTTAATTTAGACTACTAAATTAAGTTCTAAAGGAAAATTTCCACATCACTATTTCTTATCATTTGATTCATAAACATATTCTGAAAATTTTGATTCATTACAATAATAAGTTGATTCATATTGTATAAGCATTAGAAATCACCCATTTTCTCTATCAATAATACATCTATATGACCTCTTCATACAAGATATTCTGCCTATAGATACATTATTTTTACCTTAGGAATTATAAGGGGGAAAAGGAGGTTCTATAGTACTCCAAGGTCAATAAAAAAAATCTATACACACTGGGGCTGGAGCAATAGCACAGTGGGTAGGGCGTTTGCCATGCACGCAGCCGACCCAGGTTTGATTCCCAGCATCCCATATGGTTCCCCAAACACCGCCAGGAGTAATTTCTGAGTGCAGAGACAGGAGTAACCCCTGAGCATCGCTGCGTGTGACCCAAAAACAAACAAACAAAAATCTATACACAAGATATGAATGATTTTTATTTGATTTTTATATGATTTTAATGTTCTTTTGTTTTCCTCAAATATGCTGTTTTTGACACTGTGATTTAATTACAATCTGATAAACAATGTCCTTGGTAGCTTTGTAATATATGTGTGCATATATATACACACAGATCCATATGCATGAATATATACGTATATACATATATGTGTATATATACATGCACGCTTCTATTACTTCAACTTTTATTAGTCACTGTGTTACTGTCATCCCATTGTTCATAGATTTGATCAAGCAGGTACCAGTAAAATCTACATTCATCCCCATAACATGCTAGTGTAGCCTGATGGCATACTGGGGGCTCTTTCAGGGTCAGGGGATTGAGGACCATCATTGTTACTGTTTTTGGCATATCGAGTACGCCACGGGTAGCTTGCCAGGCTCTGCCATGCGGGAGGAATACTCTCAGTAGCTTGTAGGGCTCTCTGAGAGGGATGGAGGCTTTTGGGGCAGCCTCTAATCACCTTTACAGGTGTTCCCAGTCAGGCATATATGCGGGCAAGATACTTTTGGTAGCCTGCCGAGTTCTTTGAGAGTGAGAACTAAGAGGTCACTTAAGAGGTCACTTCCGGAGCTTGGTTTTATAGTCTCCAAATCTTGGCCTTTGGTGGGATTACCCGGCAGTTGGTGGGGGTAACTGTCTATCTACTGGAAGATGGGGGATCTTGGTGGAGGAGTCCCAGTCCCAATCCAAGCAGGCTTTGATTGATTACTGGGGAAATATCCAATAATATCCACATACCATATCTTGATTTGGTTTAAGTGGGAAAGGAATTAGAAAAGAATTTATATGCCAATTTAAGCTAGCCATTATTAAGTACTTTTAAATTTAAGACATTTGTCCCCATTTCTAAGACAATGTGAATTAAATAGCCTACTTTTTCACTAACTAGCTCAGTCGAGAATATTTTATACAAGTAATTTTATGAATATAGGTATCTTTATTCATGGTTCTTCTTGAGAGGTGGGAATCAGTCAGAGGAAAGCATGAAAAGAAGTGACAAATATACTGTATTGTTTGTTACAACATGCACTTTTATGATGTCAAAGTAACATCATAAACAAAACTAATAACGATGTAGAAATTTATTTACAACTCTAAGTGCAAACTTACAGTGAACCAATCAAATACCCCTTGACTAGGTAGCCTCACCTCTTTGATCTAATTTCCTCTAAATGTGGCTTAATGCTTTTCTTTGTTGAAATCTAGTGATATCATTTTTCTTGAATTATGTTTATTACTAGGTCAGTTTATTCTTTGTTGAGTAAAAAGCAAGTTATCACATGCAATTTTATAAAACTCAGCTTTTCCATGATGCCTCAGCATTCCTATAAATAGCATGGAGCACTCTGTCCTGGTGACCAGGTATTATAGGATAAGACTGTTCCATACCACAGTTTCCCTCAATTCCTCTCTTTTATTTAGAAACATTCAAACACACCAATGAATTTTTCAGATGCCTGCTACTTGTGTATTGCACCCCGGCTTTGTGTACAGATACTCATTCTCTGGCTACCTCTGTAGTTGGTACAGCTCCCTTCCAGAAATCTCCAAATTGATCATTCGTTGTTATGATGCATTTTCTTCTTCTAAGACCTGGGAATAAAATTCTAATTTCAAGTGTCATTCTTCCAAGGGTAAGTTTTGCTGCTTTGTTGGAATGGTCCTTAAAGAACTGTTATTGAAATCTATTTCCTCCTCCATTGAGATTCCAGCATTATCTGGAAAAATGTTAAAAAACAAATAAAAGAACTTTTGGTATATGTCCCCTGAGATGTATTTAAAATAGTTTATTTTGAATAATTAAGTAGCATTATTTTTTCTACACGTTTATTATAGTCTTAATACAATTTTAAAATGCTGATTGTCACAAAGATGATTTGCTGAATCCTACAAAATCTGCAACTATAAAACCAATGAAGTCTTCAACCAATATTTTTAGCAGAACGTCCAAAGTTCAAATTAGAGCCAATTCCTAAATAGGATGTAAATTTTTTCAATCTAATGTTGATGAAGTTACAAAAAACATAGTGATTTATTATGCAATACTTCTAAGTTTATTAAGATTGTAAGATTAATTTTCCTTGTATAAAATATTTGGTCATATGGAAAATGTGGATGAAAATAATGTGGGATCCCTGACACCCCTTGTGGTTCCTCAGCCCCACTAGGAGTGAATCCTTAGTATAGAGCCAGGATAAACCCTGAAAACTCCTAGGTGTGGCCCAAAAGTGAACAAAAAAAGAAATACATTAGAATTTGTTGATCTAATTTTCTTGCAAGTCTTCAATAGATTTGAACACTTACAATTCACATATTAATATGTAGTGACTTATCTTGATTTCCACAGTCAGTGGTAGGAATTTAATTTATGTTCATTCAAATAAATGGTATGCAATTAAAATACAGTACATAGTAATAATGAAAGTAAATAGAAATTTTAAGAAGAAAATATCCTTGTTAATTAAGTTTCATTTCACTTGTTATTAAGGGAACACAGGTCTATACCCCATGAAACTTTTGACAACAGTACAAAGTTTCTGTAATAACCAAAATTTAAATAAAAATCAAATGTGTAGTTAATCTGAGGGCCTCTGGCAATGACTACTTGTGATAGTGTTTTTTGTTTGTTTTTTGGTGTTTTATATTTTAGCAAAAATAAGTGGGAAAAGTTGAAAAAATCTGGTCTATGTTATTATAAACATTTTTGTTTTATGATTCAAGTCTTGTCACAACATTCCTACCACTCAGGTTCTAATATCTGAGCACCATAACCCATTGGATCCTTTCAGTTTGCATCCCTTACATCTCACTTAATAATCCCAGTGGTACTCAGGGTTTACCACACATTCGGTGGCCTGGGATTACAACTGGTGATCCAGTTGATCAAAGGACCAGATTGATGCTGAGAAGTCAACCAGGTCAGCCACATACAAAGCAAGCACCTCCTGTTAAACTGTTTCTCTGACCCCACAGAACTCTGTTTTTCCCCCTGGAAAATACAAAAGTAGAAAACTAAGTTGAAGGAACCAATTTTTTTAATTCAAAATATTTTTGCATTCTTATATTTTATTCCCCTATATTAAAAATACCCCAAAGGATGATAAATGTGTCTAGATTACATAGTACTGACTAAATTCTTTCGTCTGTCTTTCAACACTCATACTATATCACTAAACAATGATGGGGAGCACATGCTTTCAAAATTATTTTACAGATAGGAACTTGACTTTATGCCATGTTAGTCACTTTATGTATAGCACTGTAGCACTGTAGCACTGTCCTCCCATTGTTCATTGATTCGCTTGAGGAGGCATCAGTAATGTCTCCATTGTGAGACTTGTTACTGTTTTTGGCATATAGAATATGCCTTGGGGAGCTTGCCAGGCTCTGCCTTGCAGTGGGATACTCTCAGTAGCTTGCTGGGCTCTCCAAGAGGGACCATGGAATCAATCCTGGATAGGCCATGGGCAAGGCAAACACCCTACCCACTGTGCTATCACTCCAGAAATTTATGTATATTACCATTAATATGTCTCAGTATTTCAGTACTAAAGAAATTGACTAAACATACCACCATGCGTTATACTATCACAGCCTTTTGGAAACATGTCAATTTATTTTATATATTTTGATGAGGGGAGAGAATTTGTGCCACAGTTGTCTGAGCTCAGGATTTAACTTCTAGCTGTGTTCAGGAATCACCTCTTGTGCTGCTTGGGGGATCATTTGGTGCCAGGAATCAAACTGGAGTTGGCCATTTGTAAGGCAAATACCTCGAATAATAATTGTACTGCCCACCATTCCTCTTGAAGATTTTAATGAAACTGTTACGTTAGATATTTAACAAATAGCATCTTTTTTCCCTAAATTGATGTGCTGTGACTGAAGAAAAATACTTGTAAGACACTTTCATTCAAATGAATTCTGCTAAATAATTAAAATATTCACATTAACAGTGGGATAATTTTTAAAAATCACAATGGCATAGACTCAATCTGAAGAACTGGAATTTCAATACAAGCAATAGTTATTTTAGAAAGAACTTTAAAATTGATGCACACTCTTGCAATTGTATCAGAAGTATGTATGTGAAACAGGATTATTTTTGGACTTAACTTATTTGTGTAAATATATTTATGTAAATATCTTTGGCAGAAAATAGTAAAGATTTCCTGCGCTCTATATTCTAAGTGAGAAAGAATAAATCAATTATTGTCAATAATTGTTAAAAAAATACATTACTCAAATTACATTTGTCTTTTTAGACTAGGAAAGTTGGTTCAGTTACTAAGAACTGTACAAAAGCATGAATTTTTCTTCGTTGTTTATCTTTGGGCAGTAATACACAGGGCCACTAAGTGTAACAATAAAGTATTTCCATAACACCTAAGACAATCTGAAACTCAGCACCTGATACCACAATGGAATGGTTTAATGAGACCCAGGTTCTCAGGAAAATCAAGGCATTTGATGAATGTTTACTTTTGTAAGCAGGGATTTGATTAAGTGGCACCTGGCTGGCAAGAGTTGGTTTCAGTTTGAAGTAACATATTCCATTTCAAAATTAGATTTTGGGGGGTATTTGGGGAATATATTTAGCTCTGCAACTTATATTTTAAGTGCTTTTTCCTTCTTATTTTCTGTAAGTGATGGATGTGAATAATTGATAATGTTAATTTAGTTTTTGAAAAACATTTTAAAAATTGAGAAAAATTTAAAATTTTTCTCAAGTAGATAAAGTAGATAAAGGACCAAACATGATGAACTCTCAGTGTCTGTATTGCAAACCATAATGCCCATAAGTAGAGAGAGATTATGGGGAATCATGTCTGCCATGGAGGCAGAGGAAGAGTGAAAAATGGCGGGGTATACTGGGGATATTGGTGGTGGGGAATGTGCACTGGTGTATGGATGGGTGTTTGATCATTTTGTGATTGTAAAACAAATATGAAATCTTGTAACTGTCTCACGGTGATTCAATAAAATTTAAAAAAACGATTCTTGTTTTATACTATTTTGGTTTTTGATAACTTTATGTGTAGTTAAAGACATATAATTTAACTATGAAAAACTTACAGGCCAAGAGTGAAACAAACTAAATAGAAAGGCACAATTGGGATCAATAGTAACAGTTGATTGCATACTACATCCCACAAGATTGTTTCATGTTTTTCAAAAAAATGAGTTACTATTAGCTACTGACTGTTTCATTCAAGCATATGCATTTGTATTTACATATTAAATAGAATTCTTCATTTATTTTATCTAAACAACAAAATAAAATGTGATTTTTTGTGGTACATTCCAATTAAGCTAGTTTATGCTGTGAAAACCTAAAAATAGTGTTTAATATATAGTTTATCCTAAAATAATCTCCATAAGTTTTTCCCTCAACATAGGCAGCATTTTATGTAAAATACCTCTAAGTTTAAAACAGTGATTATAAAAGTGATAAATGCCCTATTTCTACCTTTTTCAAACTATTAGATTCACTACAATGATAATTTTGAAAGTAACAACTCAGCGTTGGGAATGTGGCTCATGTTGCAGTGTGTATACTTTACTCCTGAGGGACCAGGGGTTGAATCTTTGATTCCTCATCTATTCTTGCTCCTGCCTTGCAGCACCATCCTAAGTGGGCCCAAAAAACACAAAAGAAAGAATATAATAGGAACTTATTTTCCTTACTTAGATATATTTAACATTATTATGTATCGAAAAGTAAAGTTAAATCTTACGGAGTTTAGCTACTTATAAATATAAGCTTATTTTGACATGCTTTTGGTGCACAGTCATCAATGAGCTATATATTTTTGAAATGTAAGTGGGGTACTGTATTCTGAACTTTTATTTTCAAACATCACGGTCCTCCCATTGTTCATTGATTTGCTCGAGCGGGCCCAGTAACATCTCCATCGTGAGACTTGTTGTTAGTGTGTTTGGCATATTGAATACGTCACGGGTAGCTTACCAGGCTCTGCCGTGCGGGTGAGATACTCTCGGTAGCTTGCCGGGCTCTCCGAGAGGGGCGGAGGAATCGAACGCGGGTCAGTCATGTTGGCTGCATGCAAGGCAAACGCCCTACCGCTGTGCTATCGCTCCAGTCCTTTTCAAACATATATTTTAAATATATTTTTTAGAGGTTAAACATATCATCATTTGACATCATATATCATATGAATTGGAGATTCTGTTCATATTGTGGCAATGTTAGCATGTTTCCCATTTTAATAGGTCATATTTTATATTAAATATTTTTAATGATACTTCCCATTATTAAGTAACAGCAATTAGAGAAAACTACATAAATATCTCTTTCCTTCAAATCCCAACTTTAGGATGTATTGGGGCATAAAAAAATGGAAATATAAATAATTAATCTACATGGAATATATTTGGAATTACTTTTATTCTGTTTTCCTCAGGGCATGACACATCATTAAGATACCAATTAAATCAATGAAGTAGAATTCTTTTCATCTTTATGCTCAAAGAAATTAACAATTGGGAATTCCTAATCTTTAAAATTGAGAATATTTAGTGATTCTTAAAGTTAGCAATTACACTGAGAATATTTAGTTATTCTTAAAGCTAACAATTATAAAGAAAATCTAGTGATAATTTCAATACTTTCATTTGCTCCAAGCTATTTTTTGTTGTTGTAAAAATGCTGCTTTTCCAAATCTACTGTGGTTTAGCCAGATTCATTTGGTGGATGACATTTAGTGGATAAAAAATACATGCATTATTCTATTCCCAGGGTTCTCTTCCCAGTACCACATTGTTTCCTGAGTAAAACTAGAAGCAACTCCAAGGAACTGCTAGTTGTGGCTGAAAAAAACAATTATGTAATAAATTTTGCATAACTTTCTGAGTTCCCACTTTTTTTTCATCTTTGAACACTAAAATAATTTAATGCTTCTAAGTTTTACTTCCAATGATTATTTGAAATAATTTTAATAATTGATTTGGAGATATTTAAATTGGGTCATCATTTTTATATTGCAGTTAGCATTCTTAGTCTGAAATATATGTCTACAAAATATAAATAAAATATGTACAAATGTATAAATATTCAAATATAAAATCAAATATATTCTTTCAGATAATATAATTTTTAAAATTAAAAGGTAAAGGTAAAGGCCCTCCCGTTGATCGTCGATTTGCTCGAGCAGGCCCAGTAACGTCTCTATAGGAGACTTTGTTGTTACTGTGTCTGGCATATCGAATACTCTCGGTAGCTTGCCGGGCTCTCCGAGAGGGGCAGAGGAATCGAACTCGGGTCGGCCATGTTGGCCGCTTGTAAGGCGAACACCCTACCGCTGTGCTATCGCTCCAGCCCAATAATTTTAAAATTATTGATTATATATTATTGATTATAATAATTTTAAAATTATTGATAATTTTAAAATTATCACTCCAGCTCCAATAATTTTAAAATTATTGATGTTAATTTTCTAATTAGTATTATTAGCAAACATTAACTTTCTGCAGGAAAATTTTAGGGGCAGGGAAATTTTATGATCAGAGAAAGTGTTTTTTTTTTTTTTAGTAAGTTGCTTTTTTGTGGGGGGGATGTAGGGGAACACACCTGATGGTGCTTTGGTTATACTCTGGGCACTGCACTCAGGGATCACTATTAGTGGTGCTCAGTGGGGGATATTTTGTGTCAGGTATTAAACAGTTGGGCTGTCTGCAAGGGAAGCAACCTACCCACTGCAATATCACTCTAGTTCTATTTATTTTTAAATCAGTTTTAAGAGAGGAAAGCTTAAGGCTAGTTCAATGTGTGTTTAGTGAGCTGTTTGGAAAATGGAAGTAGCAAAATAACATGAATACTAAACTTTATGTCACTGTCACTGTCCTCCCGTTTTCATCGATTTGCTCAAGCAGGCCCAGTAATGTCTTCATTGTGAGGCTTGTTGCTACTGTGTTTGGCATATCGAATACGTCACAGGTAGCTTGCCAGGCTTTCCTTGCGGGCAAGATACTCTCGGTAGCTTGTCGGGCTCTCCAAGAGGGATAGAGGCTTTTAGGGTGGCCTCTAATCATCCTTGCAGGTGTTCCCATGGTTCAAACCATATTTGAACCCCATCAAATATGGTGTGGTAATCTTGTATTAAGTGTTTTATGATGTGTCACGTGGCCTCAAGGCAGCTGTCAGTACAGAAAGTGTCCTGGAGCTTGGCAGTGGCTGAGTAGTGGAGGTAGTGGAGGTAATGGAGGTCTGCCAGGCTGCTGGGAGCAGGCAGAGGATCTCTGTTCCCGGGTCCGTTGAGCCTGGAGTCCAAGGTCACAGAGTTTCGCTTCCCTGGTTCTGTGGGGCTTCACTCCTGCGAGAGTCTCAGCCCGAGTATCCAGAAAGCATCCTGAAGCATGGCGGTGACTGGGTAGTGGAGGTAGTGGAGGTAATGGAGGTCTAATATTTATTAGAATATTTAAAATAAAACTGAATTCTTTAGTATGTTTGCAACACTTTCTTATTATTCCCTTTAGCTTCTAGAAAAAAAAACTGAAAAGGTTCCAAGTGCTATTCAAACATCTCATTTAATTTTATGTTAATCATGAGGAAGTAATACCATCTTCCTTTTTGGTAGTTTAAGGAAATTGAGGAAATTGTTCACATTCACACTACCATGGAATAGAAAGTCATCTTATGGATTAAAACCAGATTCTCTGGGCCAGATATCCTTTTAAAGTTTCTTCTGTATCTCATATGATTGATGGAATATAACATCTTGTCTTTAACCTGGCAGAATTCACAGTCTTGCTATTAATTAGCTTATTATAGACATTGGTAATCTAAATGAGTTGTTCTCACTCCTTAGGGGTGTGGAACCCAGAGGCTCCTCTGCTCTTGAGAGCACCCTGGTCCTAAAATCATCTTATCATCTTATACAAAATCCATGATATGTAATCCATGTCCTTCATCAATGATTTCTTGACAATGAAGGTAAGTTTAAGCAGGAACTCAATACATGGATTATGTAGTTTTCAGTCTGTCATTTTCCTCCATCTGGCTTCATCGTCTTTAAAACCTTGGATTTCATATAAGAACTGGTTATTTTATTTAATACATTGAAAGAAATTAACTGCTAATCTTTGCTTAGCAGCAGTAGATTATAGTTTTGAAAAGCAGTTTCTATAACCAGAATACTTGAATACTTGCATTTAAATTTTAGTTCTGCCACAGTCACTACCTGTGTAACAATGAGCAAGCTTCTTAAACAGTTTATTCCTTAGCATCCTAAAATTTTTTAAATTGGTGTAAAAACAGTTCCTTAGCTATACTGTTCATAAAGATTATATACCTAACATGTGAAAAGTGCTCAAACCAAGTCTGACATATAAAATATATTGTAAAAATAAGTGTTCTATTACTACTATTTGAGTAGTGATAATAATAGTAGTTTCATATTGGAAAAAAAAAGGTTTCCACTAACAACTGATGACTTTGAGTAAAACCTTTTATTGTCAAGAGAATACCCTATTACAAATACTATTTCAGACAAAAGTAATCGACCTCGATTCTATAATATTTTAATCACAGATCACAGATCATCCTGTTATTTGTCGATTGCCTCGAGCAGCCCCAGTAACGTCTCCTTCATCCTAGCCCTGAGATTATATTCAAGGCTCTTTAGGAAAATGAGACCCATCATTGTTACTGGTATTTGGCATATTGGGTACGCCACGGGGAGTTTGCCAGACTCTGCCGTGTGGGCAGGCTACATTCGGTAGCCTGCCAGTTTGTCAAAGAAGGAATGAGATGTCATAATAAGATGTTGCGTGGCCGCAAATGCGGCCACGCGGTTCCGGGAGCTGGTTTTTATAGTCTCAGAGTCTTGGCCGCTGATGGGATTACACGGTGCCAGGGGTCCAGTTGGTGGGTGTGACCCCCGCCTACTGGAATTTGGAGGATCTGGGTGGAGGATGCTCAGCCCCAATCCGAGTAGGCTTGGAGATCTCGGCCCCGGAACCCACGTGGCTTTGTCCCTCTGCCGGTACCTTCAGGTGTGCGAAGAGTGGTCTCAGCATGGTGGTGGCTGGTCCTGGAGGTCTTCGGCTGCCGGGGCCCTGGCCAGGCTATATTTAATGACTGCTATATTTGACTTCTAAGTTTTTATTATTCCCACATATTTCCAAGAAATATGGACATTAGAAGATATACTAATAAAAATATTATAAACTTTCATAAGGCAAAAATCCACAGTTAGCTGACCTCACTCTTGATCTCATACACTCTTGTTTTGTGCTTTTTAGTATTTCACATTAAAATAAAGTCAGCTATTTCTCTTTGGCCTATTGCCACGGGCAGTAGGTAAGGATATGTATTACCCATACAATTACAAATCCACAACATCAAATCTTTTAACCACACCTAAATTTCCGTGGCTTGATTCACTAGATTTTATTTGTCACTCAAGCTTGCCCATCATGGGGTGGCAAGAAAATGTCTTCACTTGAGCCCTTCCAGGATCTCCGCTCCTGAAACGCTTCTTCAAGTATTTCCTGTTTCTACCCAATTCCAATAGAGGCAGGTTAAGTTGAGCAACAGAAGAGCTTCTAAAACTACTGAAAATTACATCCTAACACTTAATCCATATTTCCACACCCGAGGAAAATCACACAGTTCTGTGACACTACAAAAGGAGAG
Organism: Sorex fumeus; assembly: GCF_029834395.1. Lineage (NCBI taxonomy): Eukaryota > Metazoa > Chordata > Mammalia > Eulipotyphla > Soricidae > Sorex > Sorex fumeus. Next base: position 7,672,437 of record NW_026606172.1, on the reverse strand, counting down.
TGGGATTGTTCTCTTGTGTCAGAAGAGATTCTAGAAATTATCTTCATGACCTTCTCACTAGAAACACGTTTACCTTCTGTCTTTCACTGTGATTTTATTGGCCTCCTGGGCTTTATGTTTTCTAATCAAATTAATCTTCACTATAAGCCACATAACAGATCAGCATTTTGTTCGAATATTTTTTAAACATGAAGTTTATTTCTAAGCATTTTTGTGTTCAGAAACACGAAAATATGAATGAAGAATGGAAATGTTCCAAATGACTTTGGTGCTGGCAGTGATCCTACTAACACTATAAATGCGTACAGGAAATTTTTCTTTAATTCTATTGCTTACAATATATGTCTAATTGCCATGATTATTTTTGGATTATTTTTTATTGAAATCGTTTAAATAGTGGCAGACTTACAGTTATTATGAAGAAGAAAATGAACTAATTATTCCCAATGAGTTAAAGTGAGGATAAATTGCATCAAATTTAGATGATGATCTACCTTTCATCTCTGTAAAATGAAGAATCTTAAGCTAAGCACCTTTTAACTGAATCTCTTCATGGAAAATGAATAGGGCATGGCAGAGTCAATCTGTTAATTTCAGCTATATTAACTAGCCATGTGAATTCCCACACAATCTCTCAGAGTCAATATAAATCAGGACAATGACCTTAATGAACAGATTGTCCACCAGTTAGTGGGATTCACTGGAGTGTAAAGGCAAAGATTGTGTTTTGTGAGTTAAGAAAGTAATTATTTTTCTAATTTATCTCATTATCTCATTTAATAATGTATTTAAGACATATTGTAAATTCCCTTGGGGAAGAGGTTACAAACAAAGGCCAAGAAACACCAACAATGAACAAAAGTATGAAGAAGGCAAGGGTAAACAATTTAAACATGAAGCAAATCTTCAGGTTTTTTTTTTCAGTTTTGCAAATAATGTTAAGCAGATTAAACAAAAATAAGTCCATTTTGAAAGTCCATTTCAATAAAAAATAAGTCCATTTTGACAATTTTAAAATTACTTTTTTATATTTGCTCAAGCGGGCCCAGTAACGTCTCCATTGGAGGCTTTGTTGTTACTGTGTCTGGCATATCAAATACTCTCGGTAGCTTGCCGGGCTCTCCGAGAGGGGTGGAGGAATCGAACTCGGGTCGGCCATGTTGGCCGCTTGTAAGGCGAACGCCCTACCCGCTGTGCTATATTTCTGTTATAAGTAGCATCATAGATCAACTTCTAACTCTGTGGCCTAAAATGAAGTTTCCTATAATTTATACTCTATTACCCTATGGCAAGCCTGGAAAGCTATCTGTGACATATTCGATATGCCAAACACAGTAACAACAAGTCTCACGATGGAGACGTTACTGGGCCCGCTTGAGCAAATCGATGAACAACGGGAGGGCAGTGCTACAGTGTTAACCTGGGGCTGGAGCAATAGTTCAATGGGTGGGGCATTTACCTTGCATACTGGGTTCAATTCCTGTCATCCCATATGGTCCCCTGAGCACTGCCAGGAGTAATTACTGAGTACAGAGCCAGGAGTAACTCTTGAGCATTGCTGAATGTGACCCAAAGAGCAAAATTTAAAAAAATATTATTCTAATTGGGCTGGAGCAATACCACAGCTGGTAGGTGTTTGCCTTGCACATGGCCAACCCAGTTCGATTCCTCCATCCCTCTCAGAGAGCCCAGCAAGCTACCAAGAGTATCCTGCCTGCACAGCAAAGCCTGGCAAGCTCCTGCTGGAGTATTTGATTTGCCAAAAACAGTAACAAGAAGTCTCACAATGGAGATGTTACTGGTGCCCGCTCGAGCAAATCAATCAACAACTGGATGGCAGTACTACAGTGCTACCCTAAATTCATAGTGCTTCTCATCTTGTCTACACTTTCTGGCCTTCAGCTTAGTTTCAACACTATAGTCAGCTTGTTTCTAGTGGAATGTACAAGAGCTACTAGTAATCCCATAGCTCCACATTTCTCATTTCACTCATTGAAAACTGAAATCTGTTGAAAGCTTTGAGGACCAAATTACAGCTTGGCTTTTTCGAACTTTTCTCCAGTTATGCCTCCTAAATTCTCTGTTCAGGTTCTACTGGCCTCTTTGCTGTACAAGTAACTTAATTCTTTTAGTTTCTTTATAGTTGCTGTTTTTTTTTCAATTAAATTTTGTTATCCATTTGAGTTTCTAGTGCATAATAAATGTTTCATACCTGATTCAAATGTATTCTTTCTCATCATTTACTCGACCCCTCTTTCCTGATGCACATCAATGAATCCATTCCATTTTTCCAGCTTTATTTGACATAGTACTTATAACAACCTTACATATTCCATTTCAAATCACCACACCTACTTGACACCCCCCCCCCCACAGTCATTAATTCAATGCTGTATCTCCAACATATAGAATAAAAGTTAGATAATGCTACTTTTTTTTTTTTTTTGCTTTTTTGGGTCACACCCGGCAATGCACAGGGGTTATTCCTGGCTCTGCACTCAAGAATCACTCCTGGTGGCGCTCAGGGGACCATATGGGATGCTGGGAATTGAACTCAGGTGGGCCGCGTGCAAGGCAAACGCCCTACCCGCTGTGCTATTGCTCCAGCCCCAAATGCTACTATTTTTTAGTATACAATTTTTCTTGAGTGATAGAGATTTCTTTCACTAAACATGTAAATCTAAAGTGATTTCATAAATCGATGTCAAACATCATAATTATTGCCTAAAGTTTTAAGATAGTGTTGCTAAGACATAAAGGTTTTAGAACCATGAATATAAAGAAAGTTTTTTATGCATTCATAATATAATTTTTCTATTTTATTTTCATATCATCTAGAGTGCATAAAGTGATTATCCAAGTACATGCTAAATCTCATGTTAAAACATGTCTTTCTGTAGAATTCAGTTTAACTCACAGGCATTGGTTTTTGTATAAATTTTCACCCTGTGACTCAAGACATTTTAAAATTAAATATATTGTTTATGGGGCTGGAGTGGTCATACAGTGGGTAGAGTGCTTGCCTTGCATGCAGCAGACACAGGTTCAATCCATGGAAAGCCATTTGATTCTTCGAGCTCACCAGGAATGATCGTCAAATGTAGAACTAGGAGTAAGCCCTGACTACCAGTGGATGTGACCCTAAACCCAGTACAAATAACAAAGAAAAGAAAAAAATATATATGCATTTATATAGTTTACTGTTTAATGGAAACATATGAGTTGCTGCTTTAGCGAATCTTTTTTTGAGTTTTAATTCAACTTATTAAAAATATAATAATATTTGTTTACTGACTGCACAAAAAACTCATTAATGCAATTACTAGATTAATTTTATTATACCACTTCCTTCTATAATAATTTTCCATAATTTTAAAAATGATTAGCCTCTTAGTACAATGCCATAGACATGCTAATCAAAATAATTGTTATAAGAGCTGGATGGGACAATACAGTGGGTTAAAGTGCTTGACTTGCATGAGGCCAACCTATGTTCCATCCATGGCACAACATTTGGTACAAGCCCTACCAGTAATTATCCCTGGGCACAGACTCAGGAGTGCACTGTGTGTACTCTCCCATTCTAGAAATAGGTGTCATTAGTTCTTCAGTCATTATAATTTTCCTATGTATGAAGTAAAAAATATTTATTTTTTTCAGCAGTAGTTTCCCACTTCCATGTATACTACTAAATGACAATTATTTATTATTTGCAATTTTGTATGATGAAGAATACCAAACAGTAGCTTTCAAGATTGTCATAAAATCTGGAAAGGAAATAAAATTGAGTTAGAGCATAAACATTTTATTAGTGTAGTCTATCTCCTTTAGTTTGATAGACAAGAGAATAATCCCTGTTGTGTTCTCTAATGGAGGCAATATAAATAATGGAATGATCTAATTTAAATTGATTTGTGGGTGATTAAATCCACTTATTCTAATTAGTAGATTTTACAGTGTGCACATACATGGAAAAAAAGAAACACAAGATGTTTCATGATATGTGACCATTTCATTAAAATTAATTTACACAAGACATTTAATTTTTTCCATTTATCTACATCATGTACTGAATGTCCACATGATAATAATAAAAAATTGTGCCATGAATATTATCTAGTCAAATACTTCAGTAAGAGATCTGTATAGATGATGAAGATGAATTCTCCACCTTTAAATTCCAGTTTTTTGTACCCAGTAGTTGTATGACTTTTGGCATTGTTTAACCTCTTCTAACTTGTTTTTTTATTTCACAGATGACATTAATATTTTGGGAATGCTGGGAATTGATATTTTTAACATCTAGATCAGTGGCTGGGCTGGAGCGATAGCAGAGTGGGTAAGGCATTTGCCTTGCACATGGCTGACATGGCCGACCTGGGTTCTTTTCCTCCAGCCCTCTTGGAGAGCAAGCTACTGAGAGTATCTCGCCTGAATGACAAAGCCTGGCAAGCTCCCTGTGAAGTATTTGATATGTCAAAAGTTTTAACAACAAGTCTCACAATTTGTTGTGAGACTTTAGTGGTGCCTGCTCAAGCAAATCGATGAACAATGGGAGGACAGTGCTACAGTGCTACAGATCAGTGGCTAGCATGTACTTTATTAAAAATTATATTTGGTGTCTGTTAATTACTAGGCAATACCAAAATGATAAGTCTTCTATAATATTAGTAACAATTGTATTGTAGTATATTTATGCTTTATATCTGGGTAAAAATTGACACTTTTTGTGTGACTATACTTGTTGATAAATGTCCCATAAAATAGTTATCATTACTTCTTTGATTTTTTAATAAGTCCTCTGTTTTTTGCTGTGGCTAGTGAAAGCAAGTAAAATCAACAGACCAAAGTAAATTATTTCTTAAAGTACTTTAAATCTTAATTTTTCATTGGATTTATTAACATCATGATACCTAAAATGTAATTGAAATTTATTAAAACCCAAATTTACACTAGAATAGCATTAAGTTAATTTATTATCATAAGTTTTGGTTTATATAAATGGTAATTGTTCTATGGATTCATTTTGTGTTATTGCATTTGGAACTTTAAATAGGATATATATAAAAATTACCACAAACTGCTAAATTTCCAAATACTAATTCTGTGAATGTCTGGTTGTGTTGATATGCTGTATAGAATTTTCTATGTGAAACACACTCAATGCAAATAAGTGGTTTAAGGCATTATTCAGTGAGGTTGGAGAATGATTGTATCATTTGACATACTTCAGAATTGACGTTTACAAGAGTTTGATTTGTGAGTTGATATTCCATATATGCACCCTGAAAGCAAGGAACAAATAGAAATGGAGCGAAGGAGGGGATTGGATTTGAATAAAATAATAGGTTGAGCAGGGGGAAAGCATAAGAACTAGGTGAAGTACATTTGTAGGGAATGAGAAATGTTATTAGGGAGTGGCCAGATTGTTCAGGCTGTGATGAAAATACCCAGAATAGAAAAGAAGAAAATGCATTTTTATGAGTGAATTCTAGGAATACAACTTGAGTCTTAAATTCTTCTAGTCATCAAGGGTATACGGACAGTTTTTGTAGAGGACATGTAGGATAATCAGCTCATATTTACACAAATGTAATACTCAAGTTTGTTTAATGTATTGTTTTCTATTTTTTCCTCATTTATGCTGTCAACAAATTTTAAACTGGTTACAACCTTCTAATAATGTATTTGCTAATGTGGTAAAATAATATAGGTTGATTGAATAAAGCACTAATAAAGCAACATTGCATATCTGTTCCTAAATAGTGCAGGACTTGAAAAGATTAAGAATTTCATTTACATTGATAATGTGTGTTTTTTTTTTGGTTCACATATGTTTCAGTTTTAAAAGCATGAAAGGAGGGCTGGAGAGACTATTGTCGGTAAGGTACTTGCCTTGCACACAGCTGATGCGATTCAATCATAGGCACCATATATGGTACCCTGTACTTGTCCAGGACTGATCCTGAATACAGAACAAGAAGGAAGTCCTGAGCACAGCCCGGTATGACCCTAGAATGAAACAAAACAAAACAAAAGAGTATATGATAATAGGACATACAAGTCAAAGATCAAAAGACACAAAATTTAGAAAAGATATTTTAGTATTTTTAATATTAATTGCTAAGGGTCTGGAGAAATAACACAGAAGCTAAGGCATTTGAGTTGTCGGAGTTTTAATCAGAGTTGATCCTCAGCACTCCATATGGTCCCCCTACGCCACTAAGGAGCGAACCCTGAGCACAGAGCCAGGTGTGTAAGACCTGAGAACTGCCAGATATGGGACAAAAACAAAATAATACAAATAAATTGGATTAGTCTGAGAATGGTAGCCTCAGACTGTGATTGATTCAAAAACTTGGAAGTGATTCTAAAATGCAAAATTTGACCATTTCTGTTGTTTGAGCAAAGGTTATGTTTAAAATTATAGATTTCATAAGTCAGATGTTGCAGCACTAAATTTTTTGTTAGGTATAATATTGACTCAACCTCATATAGACAGGTCATTTGATGCATATCACAGAGTGTAAATAGATCTGTCACGTACAAAAAAAAAACATTAGCCAATGATGGGGTCAACATAGGTTGATTCTCTCAGCTGTATAGGCAGCTGAGACCCTTTTCACATTTCAGAGCTAAAACCAACTGTTTCCCAGGTTGCTGGAATGGAAATTGGAATAATAACTGGGGAAATTTCCCTTTTGGCACTTCTTGAGAAGAGGAGCTGCATGTTCCCTTTCTCAAGCACAATGAAAAGTGTGACAAACCAAATTGGAAAATAAGGTAACTTTAGAATTTCTAACTTTTAGAGGTATATGTACAACATCATGTTCAATGTAACAGAAATTATAAATATGGAATACAAACATATCTAACAGGGAGATGGCATTGTTTTCAATACTAATAACACATATAGCATATATAACTGAATGCTTTTTTCATATATTTTGTTTTGAAAAGTATATACTAATAGGCCAGACCATCTAGCAGTGTTCATTGACTACTCCTAATCCACTGCCTGGGAGCTGTTGGATCATTTGATGTTTGGAATTGAACCTGCATGTAAAGTATATGCTTCAGTTTATCCAGTTTTGTTTCTCTTGCATAGAATGTTTCTTATTGAGATTTTGGGGGATTTGAGCTATACCTGACATTGCTCAGGGGCTATTCCTGGCTCCGGTCTTAATAGTCACCTCTGCTGATGTTTGGAGGATGATATGCAGTGCTGAAGATAAAACAGACATCAGACATATATAGGGGATTACTTTATACCCTGCAGTATCACTCAGGCTATTACAATAACTTTAATATCTTAAAAATTAAAGAATGTTCACAAAAAAGTGTCTGACATAGAATTATTCTCAAGTTTTGACTATCTTTACAATTTCTTTGTAGTTCCTTGCCTGTTTTTAATTTTAATATATTTATATTTCTAATTTTTATACTTAGTATTTTTGTGTCTTTTTAGAGAAACACCTCAGTTATTAGGTGGATACTTTTCTGTAGTGCTTCCTCTAATTCTTTGTTATTTACAATGAAGTCTTTAATCCCCCTTTAATTAATATTTGCATCTGATTAGGAAGGAACTATAATTTTAATCTTTAACACATTGATAACAACTTGTCCCAGACTCATTTTGAAGGAATTCATCAATTCCATCAACTGCAATATAATAACTGTTATATATTCCTGTACTTTCATGAGTGTGTGTGTGTGTGTGTGTGTGTGTGTGTGTGTGTGTGTGTTTGTCTCTATACTGGCTGGATGATTCTGCCTTATAATGGTGATGGCCATAGATTCATAGCAATAATTGATACCCTGGTAGGTCAAACTTTTGCTAGATAAAGAAGCATGTCCTGGAGGCTGGAGCAGTAATATAGCAGGTAGGGTGTTTGCCTTGTAAAAGAGTGACCTGGGTTCAATTCCTGGAACTTCGAGTCTGCCAGGAGTGATGCTTGGGCACAAAGCCAAGGTGTGGCCCCCAAGCAAACAAAAAGAATTTCTTTGGAAATATTCTGTTTATTCCACTTCTTTTAAAAGAAGGGATGTTGAAACAATCATTGTATTCTCAGAGATTTTTCTAACCCTTTAGAAGAACAGTAAGTCCTTAAAAAAAAGTGTTCCATGCAGTTTTTCTATAGTCCTTTGAGCAGATGATAAACTGAAATGCTGAAAAGAGGTGTCTATCTTTGAAAGCTTTTTTCTGATCATTTGTTTGGTTTTGGGACCACACCAGGTAGTTCTCAGGGTTTAACTCTTGGCTCTGTACTCAGGGATCAACTCTTGTAGAGCTCAGGATATCATAATGCATGTTGGATATTGAACCCAGGTAATCTGTGTGTAAGACAAGAGATTTGTCCCATTGTACTCTCTCTGCAGCCCTCACATAGCATAATTTTAGCATTATCTTTTCAAATTACATCTATAAGATCTAATAGTGAAGTTAGTTTTTTTTTAGTTTCTATTTGTACATATTATTACTTGTAATTTTATCAGAATCAGTTCAGTTAAAAGAATAACTAGCTTTGCACCAAAAAGAAAAAAAGTTCTCCTTCTATTTTCAGTGTCTTAGCAGTAGATATTGGTAGCTTGAATTTTCTGATAACTAGAAAGGAGCTACATGGTTCGTTCTGGTACACCAGCATGTATATCCGAGTGAAGGTTAAGGTTAACTTAATTTCTCACTTCAGTTGAAAATCAATTCTTCTACCCTTTTTTCATAATCCTATCAACTACATAGAGAATCTGTTCTATTCTTGAGTCATATTTGAATTTGCACAGGGAATTAAATTTTAGCTTTCAGAAACTGAAAGGTTTTATAGGATGACAGGACCTTTTTGTCTGTATTTACCGTAATAAGTAGTGACCCTGGAGTACTAAAGGGGCTTCCATAAGGGGCCTTGGCTAAGAATAAAGGGCAGTCAGGAGGAAGGTAGGAGTGAATGGACTTTCTGCTGCTGGGAAATGGTGTACAAAAAGACATTAATAAACTCACAGATTGAAATAATGCACACTTAAAGGACATTTTCAAAGTAGGTGTTAGTCATATAATAATCACTTAAAATTATCTAATAATTTTTCTTGTGCAGAGATTTTCCCATTGAAAATAAAATATGGTCCCTATTAAGTTATAAAATAGCATATAGGTGTGATAATTGCCCTTACCAATTTCCTGAGCTAGGGTTTTAAATTAGTTTATTTGCTGAAATTCAATCTATTAAGAAAGTAAGTCAGATGGCAAGGAAGCCTCCTAGAATGTAATGTGGGTTACGCCCATCTAATTAAATGAAAGGGCAAAGTTCTCCTTTATTTAATGAGGCTCTCATCTTGAAATTTGCTTTCAAGTTCAGTGAGCACAGCAATGATAGAAAGGAGCACAAGGATGTAACAAAGAGCAAATGGGTAAAGGTAGGAAATTATCCGCCAAGACAAGTTTAGTGTCCAGATCTATGTCCCTGATTTGGTGATTGCTGTGTTGGCTGCCCAGCTAACTGTGTTCAAGCTCTCAAAAATCACTCCATTTTGGTGTTTTTGGTTATTGTTTGTTTTTTGCTTCTGCTCCTATCTCATGATATTCCTGGCTTTGCTACTCTTCTACAAAATTATCTTCAAAACTGCCTTTGTAAAATGATTATCGATGTTCTTTTCACCCTATTTTGTGTGTTTCTGCTCATATTTTCTCAGTTCTAATTTTGTGTATTACCAGCATCACATTGTTATTGTTACTGGAAACTTAGAGATCATATATAGATAGGATGGAAGATGAATACTTTTTTTCTCAGATATTCATTTGAGAAATACTAAATAAGGTCTTGAGAGTTTCAAACCTAGAAAGGAATAGAGAGTAAGGATAATGCTGCATATTCTCTGCTCTGCTTAGTCTCTGTTCAGGCAACTAAAGCCATGGTATCGATTTACATTGTCATTTACATTGTCAAGGCATTGTTTTCATCCCATGTAGCTTCCCTGTAGGAGATATTCCTAATGGTTTTGGTCATTTTCGGGGGAAGTTCAGAGAATTTCTCATTACTGTTACTGAACAAACAGCTGTTCTGGCCAGCAATTGATAAGAGTAGGAAAATTTTGTGTAGAAATAAGTTATGATAACTCCTTGATCTTTATTATCATTTAATTATGGATGGTTTGGTATTGAAATAATACCTAAAACTAATGGAGTACTTGATTTCTCTACCAGGTGCTATTATAATTTCTTTACAAATGGGCTCAGATTTCCCCTACATATCAATTGCATTCTTCTAAAATTCTATTTAGAAATGAGCTGAGAAAGGTTAAAAAAATGTATCCAAGTTAATAGAAAGTGACCCACAAATTCTATAGCCCAATATATCTATGCTAAATTTGAATATCAAAATGTTACTGTCACTGCCCTCCCGTTGTTCATCGATTTGCTCGAGTGGGCCCAGTAACGTCTCAATTGTGAGACTTGTTGTTACTGTGTTTGGCATATCCAATACGTCACGGGTAGATGGCCAGGCTTTGCTGTGTGGGCTCGGTAGCTTGCGGGGCTCCAAGAGGAGCAGAGGAATTGAACCCAGGTCAGTCGGGTCGTTCGCGTTCAAGGTAAACACCCTACGCTGTGCTAAATGCATGAATGATTTCAGTTGCTGCTAAAATGACAATCCTCTCCTTCTGATCTTAGAATAATTTCTGTACTTGGGAAAGTGTTCCAAGGTGCTCATCTAAGTAATGCAGGCTGGATGTTACTACTACAGACCACTGGTGTTTCATGGGCCTTGAAGTATTAGAGATGGAGCTCAGGAAATTAATCACACCCAACTGGTAGTATATGTGCTCTACCACTTATTCCTCATTCATAATAATATTTTTAATATATATTGTTTTATTGACTATTATGAGATAGATTTGCAGTGTAACATCTTATGCTCTTTAAGTCATGAAAGAGATTGTTTTTTAGGGATTTAATAGTAGTTTGGAGAGGATAGGTTTGGGAAAGTTACGCTAGAAAATTAATACTTTTTTTTTTGTTTGGGGGACAGTGGTTCTCAGGGCTTTCTCCAGATTCTGACCTCAGAACCCCTGGGGTTTCTCAGAGGACTTTAAGTGAGTCCTGGATCAAACTCACATCAGCAAAGCAAGCTGCTTACCATGTGTGCTGCCTCTCTGGCCCCCTAACTTACACTTAGTCATGTATAGAGTACTTCTGTTAAAAGAATATTTCTAGTTTTAAATAAATAATTCATGAAGGAAGAGTGAGATTGGAGACGATTTTCATCTGAAAGCTACCTATACATTTTTTTCCATAATCTTAGCAAATTTTGTCATTTTTTATCTAGGCTTTGTGGATGCATGGATACCTATCTGCTGTATTTTAATGCATCTAATATGAATTTAGCAACTATACTTAACTGCTTCTTTGAATAATTATACTTCATGGCAGACTTCTCATTTATTTTATATCTTAAATTTTCTTTGAAAACATGGTTTATTAATATTAGGAATAAAAAGTATATCAAATGGTTTTAAGTTAATCCATATTATATACTTTGAGAAAGGTAATGATTGCTGAATGTAACTTTAGTATTTGACAAATTTTTTAAATTCAAATTGATACGTGTAGTAAAGGTATGTATTTAATTTTCCCATAAGGCCAAATACCTGGCGCTTATCTTCTGTATGATCTGCCTTTCATCTTTTTTTAGTATTTTACAATCAAGTATTAAACAAAACATTTATTTTCCAAACTATCAGTTATTTTAGACTATATATTGTGCCTTGCACATTTGTATGTTAGAATAGTGGTCATACATTTGCAACAATGTATGCCCAAAGAACATGACAGTTATGATAACCCATTGTTCTACTTTATTGCCTTGTTTTTCATTGATTCTGCTCTGTCTTGGGCAATTTGATTCTTTTAAACTCATTACAGTCATACGGATTTTGTTTCTAACAACAATTCATCCTGCTTATGAGAGCAGATTTGCTTATTATTTCTTGTTTCTTATCACTTAATAACAATGCAGTTTGAAGTTATTTCTTGTTTTACCAAGTCCCTCTTTGAACCCCTCTTTCAACTCATAATAGAGTAATCACATAGCTAGCATATTGTCATCATGATCACGATCACGATCATCCTGTTGTTCGTCGATCTCCTTGAGCAGGCACCAGTAACATCTTCTTCCTAGCCCTGAGATTTTAAAAGAGCCATTTCAATGCTCTTTCAGGATTAGGAGAATGAGACCCATCATTGTTACTGGTATTTGGCATACTGAATACGACACAGGAAATTTGCCAGACTCTGCCCTGCGGGCAGGATGCTTTTGGTAGCCTGCCAGGTTCTCCAAAGGAAAATAAGATAATATAGAAAAATGGGGGCACAAACTCTTCGTAAAAGTAGTTCACAATTTATAAATACACATGGCATATATATATATATATATACATATATGTATGTGTGTACATAGACCGCCAGTAATTTTCTATAGTATTTAATTTTTGTATTCTTAGCATCTCACACATATTATTAGATTTCAAAAATATTTTTACTATTTTTGTGTGAAGTCCATTTTTTTGATTAAAGTATGGCTTCCCTCCACTAGAAATACAGTTGCCAATAACTCATAAGCCTATCTTAACTCACACTGCATATCAAGCAGAATAGTAACACTGAACGTGAAGGACTAAACCACACCTCTCACAATGGTAAAGCAACGCAAAAGCCCACCAAACATTCATATTGAAGAGTCTAGCCCAGATGACACCAACAGTACTGTAGTGTTAGACAACCTCTCTGACAAGGAATTCAGAAGGGAGCTACTTAGGATGCTTAGGGAATTAAAAGAAACAATGGAAACCAATGCCAATAGAAGACAAGAGGATCTGAAGGCAGAAATGAGGAAAATGCAATCAGAAATGTCAGACCTGAAAAATCTCGTAGGCGAATTGAAAAGCTCAGTGGAAGGCCTCAGCAGCAGAGTAACAGCGGCTGAGAACAGAATCAGTGAGCTCGAAGATGAAGTTCAGAGACTCTCCCGAAAAGAGCAGAAAATGGAAAAGAGACTCACAATTCGGGAACAGATGGCAAGAGAAGATCGTGATGAAGCCAAGAGGGGTAACATAAGAATTATTGGAGTCCCAGAGGGACAGGAAGAAAACCTCGATGAAGAAGAAACTGTCAAAGACATCATTGCTACAACATTTCCAGAGCTGAAGAAAACTTGTGACCACATTCAGGAGGCCCGAAGGGTACCAGCTAGAAGAAATCCGAATAAAAATACCCCAAGACACATTCTGATCAAAATGACCAAAACCTTAGACAGAGACAAAATTCTGAAAGCAGCAAGATCGAAGAAAGAAATCTCTTACAAAGGAGCATCCTTAAAATTCACAGCTGATTTTTCTGATGAAACCCTCATGGCCCGAAAACAGTGGTGGGACATAGTAAAAAAACTCAATGAAATAAATGCCTCCCCCAAAATACTTTTCCCAGCAAGACTCTCATTCATAATAGAAGGAACAACACAGAGTTTCACAGACAAACAACAGCTCAGGAACTTCATAGACTCAAAACCATGGTTACAAGAACAACTAAATGGGCTACTTTAAGGCAAGAAAGGCCCCTCAAATACACCCAATTTTAACAGAACCATGGGACAAAATCCCATAACAATAATCTCTCTCAATGTCAATGGGCTAAACGCACCAATTAAAAGACATAGAGTGGCAGGATGGATTAGAAAATTGAACCCAACATTCTGCTGCCTGCAAGAAACGCATCTCAATAGTCAAAGCAAACACAGACTCAGAGTCAAAGGCTGGAAAACAATCCTACAGGCAAACAGCTCCCATAAAAAAGCTGGGGTAGCCATCCTTATATCAGACCACATTGATTTCAGAGTGAGGAAGGTCATAAGAGACAGTGAAGGCCATTACTTATTGATCAGAGGATCTGTACAACAGGAAGAACTTACAATAATAAATGTATATGCACCTAATGAGAGACCAGCAAAGTACTTAAAACAACTACTCATAGATTTGGAAAAAGACATCAATAGCAACACAATACTAGTGGGAGACTTCAACACTGCTTTGTCACCTCTTGATAGATCAACCAGACTCAAGCTTAGCAAGGACATACTTCATTTGAGGGAAACAATGGAAGAAAGGGACTTAGTAGATATATACAGGACACTTCATCCACAAAAAGCTGAATACACATTCTTCTCAAGCGTACATGGAACATTCTCCAAGATAGACCACATGCTGAGCCACAAAACATGCCTCCATAAAATTAAGAAGGTAGAGATTGTATCAACAATCTTCTCAGACCATAATGCGCTGAAATTAGAAGTAATTCACACACAAAAACAGAAAACTAAATCAAACACCTGGAAATTAAACAGTGCACTATTGAACAACGAGTGGATTAGACAGGAAATCAAAGAGGAAATCAAAAGATTCCTAGAAACGAATGAAAATGAGAACACGAGTTACCAAAACTTATGGGACACAGCAAAGGCTGTGTTAAGAGGAAAGTTTATAGCTCTACAAGCATTCCTCAGGAAGGAGGAGCGAGCACACATAAGTAACCTAACCTCACAGCTTAAGAGCTTGGAGAAGGACCAAAAAAAGGAGCACAACCCGAACAGGAGAAAGGAAATAATAAAACTCAGAGCAGAGATTAACGAGATGGAAACCCAAAAAACAATCCGAAAGATCAATGAAACCAAGAGCTGGTTCTTTGAGAAAATTAACAAGATCGATAAGCCTCTAGCAAAACTCACAAAGAAAGGGAGAGAGAAAACCCTAATAAACCGAATCAGAAATGAAAAGGGGGTCATTACAACAGAAACCACAGAAATTCAGAGGATCCTCAGGGAGTACTTTGAGAAGCTTTATGCCACGGAACATCAAAACCTCGAGGAAATGGATAAATTCCTAGACTCCTACAGACTCCCAAGGCTGAACCAAGAAGACCTGGAATACCTGAACAGACCTATCACCATCAAGGAAATTGAAATGGTAATAAAAAGTCTCCCCAAGCACAAAAGTCCTGGCCCGGATGGATTCACTAGTGAATTCTTCCAAATCTTTAAAGAGGACTTACTCCCAATACTCTTTAAGCTTTTCCACGAAATTGAAATATCAAAAACACTTCCAAACAGTTTCTACGAAGCAAATATCACACTGATACCAAAAGCAGACAGAGATACCACAAAGAAAGAGAATTACAGGCCGATATCCCTGATGAACACAGATGGAAAGATCCTCAACAAACTACTAGCAAATAGAATCCAACTACTCATCAAAAAGATCATACACCATGACCAAGTAGGATTCATCCCAGGGATGCAAGGATGGTTCAACATTCGGAAATCAATCAACATAATCCACCATATCAACAAAAGAAAAGATAAAAAGCATATGATCATATCAATAGATGCAGAGAAAGCATTTGATAAGATCCAGCACCCCTTTATGATGAAAACCCTAGCCAAAATGGGTATAGAGGGGACCTTCCTCAACATAATTAAAGCCATCTACCACAAGCCTACAGCAAGCATCATCCTCAATGGGGAAAAACTGAGAGCCTTCCCTCTAAGATCAGGGACGAGACAGGGATGCCCACTCTCTCCACTGCTGTTCAATATAGTACTGGAAGTACTTGCAATAGCGATTAGGCAGGAAAAAGATATTAAGGGCATTCAGGTAGGAAAGGAAGAAATCAAGCTCTCACTATTCGCAGATGATATGATACTCTACTTAGAGAACCCAATAACTTCCACCAAAAAACTCTTAGAAACAATAGACTCGTATAGTAAAGTTGCAGGTTATAAAATCAATACGCAAAAGTCCATGGCTTTCCTATACGCAAACAGCGAGAGAGAAGAAAGCAACATGAAAAAAACAATCCCATTCACAATTGTGCCCCAGAAAATCAAGTACCTAGGAATCAGCTTAACTAAGGAAGTAAAGGACCTGTACAAAGAAAACTACAAAACGCTACTTCAGGAAATAAAAGAGGACATGAGGAAATGGAAAGATATCCCCTGCTCATGGGTCGGGAGACTTAACATTGTCAAAATGGCAATACTACCGAAAGCATTGTATAAATTCAATGCAATCCCTATAAGGATACCCATGACATTCTTCAAAGAAATGGAGCAAACACTCTTGAAATTTATATGGAACAATAAGCCCCCACGAATAGCTAAAGCAATTCTTGGGAAAAAGAAAATGGGAGGAATCAACCTCCCGAACTTCAAACTGTACTACAAAGCAGTAATAATTAAAACAGCATGGTACTGGAACAAAGGCAGAACTGCAGACCAATGGAACAGGGTTGAATACACTGACATCTCTCCTCAATCATATGCTCATCTAATCTTTGATAAAGGTGCAAGTAATGTGAAGTGGAGTAAGGAAAGCCTCTTTAATAAATTGTGTTGGCATCACTGGACGGCTACATGCAAAAAAATAGGCTCAGAACTCTGCCTAACACCATGTACAAAAGTAAGATCAAAATGGATTAAAGACCTCAACATCAGACCAGAAACCATAAGGTACATTGAAGATAAAGTTGGCAAAACCCTCCATGACATTGAAGCTAATGGTATCTTCAAAGATGCCACGCCACTGGCCGAGCAAGTGAAAACAGAGATAGATAAATGGGACTATCTTAAACTAAGAAGCTTCTGCACCTCCAAAGAAACAGTGACCAAAATACAAAGACAGTCTACAGAATGGGAAAGGATATTCACCAAATACACATCTGACAAGGGGTTGATATCCAGGATATACAAAATACTGGTTAAACTCCACAAGAAGAAAACATCCAACCCCATCCAAAAATGGGGCAATGAAATGAACAGAAACTTTCTCAAAGAAGAAATCCGAATGGCAAAAAAGCACATGAGAAAATGCTCTACATCATTAATCATCAGGGAGATGCAGATCAAAACCACAATGAGATACCATCTCACACCTCAGAGACTGGCCCACATTCAAAAGAACAAAAGCAACCGATGCTGGCGTGGATGTGGCGAGAAAGGGACACTCCTTCACTGTTGGTGGGAATGTCCACTGGTTCAGCCCTTCTGGAAAACAGTATGGACGATTCTCAAAAAATTAGAAATTGAGCTCCCATTTGACCCAGCAATACCACTCCTGGGAATATATCCCAGAGAGGCAAAAATGTATAGTCGAAGTGACATCTGCACTTGTTTGTTCATTGCAGCCCTCTTTACAATAGCCAGAAACTGGAAGAAACCTGAATGCCCAAGAACAGATGACTGGTTAAAGAAACTTTGGTACATCTACACAATGGAGTACTATGTAGCTTTTAGAAAAGATGAAGTCATGAAATTTACATACAAGTGGTACAATATGGAAAGTATCATGCTAAGCGAAATGAGTCAGAAAGAGAGGGATAGACATAGAAAGATTGCATTCATCTGGGGGATATAAAGTAACAAAGTATGAGATTAATACCCAAGAATA
Source organism: Sorex fumeus (assembly GCF_029834395.1). NCBI lineage: Eukaryota > Metazoa > Chordata > Mammalia > Eulipotyphla > Soricidae > Sorex > Sorex fumeus. The sequence goes on along the minus strand of NW_026606172.1, from coordinate 7,654,956 downwards.
GCTGAGATCAGCACCAGGAGGATTACTCCATAACTTAGAGGCCAGTCGGGTATCCTAGAGGAAAGGGCTATTCAGATAGAGAAGGGAGCACCAAATAAAGGATGTTTGGAGGATCCTCCCAGGAGGGGAGATGCATGTCGAAAGTAGACTATGGACTGAACATGTTTGCCACTCAATGCCTCTTTTGCAGACCACAACACCCAAAAGGAGAGAGAGAACACAGGGGATTGCCCTGCCACAGAGACGGGGGGATGGGGGGATGGGGGTGGGAGGGATATTATCCATGGTGGTGGAAAATGGGCACTGGTGGAGGGATGGGTATCTGATCATTGTATAATTGAAACCAAAGCACAAAAAATTGTAAATCTACAACTTTAAAAAAAATAAAATAAAATAAAGGGGAAAAAAAAAAAAAAAAAAAAAAAAAAAAAAAAAAAAAAAAAAAGTATGGCTTCCCTGCTCTTTGCTGACCACCATTTGATTGTATGGGTATTTTCTACTTTGGGGAAACTTTAACCCTAAATCTATGTCTCTTGTATTTAGTAGAGATAAGATTTGAAAAGGTAGAGTGATCTCATCCGGGATTTGAACCCGGGGCACACTTGGTAAGGCCTTTTACATGGTCGACCCAGGTTCAATTCCTCTATGCCTCTCAGAGAGCCAGGCAAGCTACCGAGAGTATCTTGACCACACGGCAAAGCCTGGCAAGCTCCCCGTGACATATTTGATATGCCAAAAACAGTAATAAGACTCACAATTTGTTGTGAGACATTACTGGTGCCCTCTTGAGCAAATCAATGACCAATGGGAGGACAGTGCTAGAGTTCTACTAAGATTTAAAAAAAAAATTCTTAGCTTTTGTTTGATGCAGATCACTTACTCATAATTTAGGGCATTGATATTTAATAAACCTATTGTAATATTTTATCACCTCTTTTCTGTGTGGATTCTAATGTCATTGCAGCACATCCCTCTTGCTTTTTATTTATTTTTTATTCTCTTCTGTGTACTTTATACATGTCTTTTGTTTGGTAATTCAATTTGTCTCTTCTTTTTTTTTTTCATGAACTTGCATTTGGCAATGAATTCTTTATTTATTTATTTATTTATTGAATCACCATGGGAAAGGATACAAAGCTTTCAGGTTTAGGTATCAGTCATGCAAATATCAAGCACATTTCCCTTTACCAAAACTTATTTTTTACCATGAAGAACCCCAATAAAACCCCACCCCCCACCCCTCCCAGTCCCTGTGGGGCAGATGAATTCTAGTTAACACTCTATCTGCTTTGATTAGATTCATTGTTTCAATAAAAGATTCACCACTATTATTTAGAGTTTACCGCCCCCCCCCCCCCCCCCGAATCAGACATGCTGACAAAGCATTGTGAAGTGATTTGCTTTCTACAGCTGGGTTCAAGAATTATATGTTGGTTTTGGATTTCTGCTATTTTACTTATTGACCCTGGAAGTATTTCTACTGAAAGTCAGATAGTTAAGAAATTGGTTTCTGTGCTCTGGAGTCGTGGCCGTGCTGGAGAGCCGCTAGTGGGGGGCAACTGATGGCCTCGGTAGGGCGTGAAGGGCGGACCGAAACGCCCCCCTTCCCATGAGGTTTTAGTCGCCCCCCAGTCCCCCGGCTCATACCTGCTGTCCACAAGGCTCCCATGCGGCTGCCATCTTTCTTTCCAGAGAGGAGAAGGCGACTGGGGCAACACCCTTTCCCCTCCGGACAGACCTGAGGGCCTGGATTAACGCATAGTCCGTTCACTTTTCTGCTCCAAGCTGCCGGGTTCTGCATTAAGTCCTTGTGCTTCTGGGGCCGTGGCCATGCTGGAGAGCCGCTCGCGGGGGGCAACTGGTGACCTCGGTAGGGCGTGAAGGATGGACCGGAACGCTCCCCTTCCCATGAGGTTTTAGTCGCCCCCACATCCCCGGTTCATACCTGCTGTCCACAAGGCTCCCATGCGGCCACCATCTTTCTTTCCAGAGAGGAGAAGGCGACTGGGGCAACACCATTTCCCCTCCGGACAGACCTGATGGCCTGGATTAACGCATAGTCCGTTCACTTTTCTGCTCCAAGCTGCCGGGTTCTGCATTAAGTCCTTGTGCTTCTGGGGCCGTGGCCGTGCTGGAGAGCCGCTCGCGGGGGGCAACTGGTGACCTCGGTAGGGCGTGAAGGACGGACCGGGACACCCCCCTTCCCATGAGGTTTTAGTCACCCCCACACCCCCGGCTCATACCTGCTGTCCACAAGGCTCCCATGTGGCCGCCATCTTTCTTTCCAGAGGGAGGAGGGCGGAAGGGACCAACACCCTTTCCGCTCCGGGCAGACATGATGGCCTGGATTTGTCTCTTCTTTTTGTATCAAATAAGTGTGTTTGCTTTGGGGTTGCAGTGAAGTTTATATCTGAGACTTAAGCCTATAAAGCAAGAAAATCATGAGTTGGTTCTAAAATGCCCTTTATTATAATTCTTCCTTTTTCACACATTTTATGAGTTTAGGCATCTTGCTACTTCTAAGTTGTTTTTCTCTGATAGAAATTCTTTAAGTATTTCTTAGAGCTGTAGGTGAGTGGCGATGAATTTTTTGCATTGTTTGTCTGACAAGCTCTTTATACCTATGTCAAATATGAGTGATAACTTAGCCAGTAGAGTATTAGTGTTTAGAAGATTTTTTTTTCCATTCAGTATTGTAAATGTATCATGCCATTCTTTTTTGCCTGGGAAGTTGTACTTAAGACATCTATACACACTTATACGGGGATTCATTATATCTGAGTCTTTGCTTTTTTGTTTATTTGCTCTTGGTATTCTTTTAGTTTTTTTTTTCATTTTAGTTATGATGTATCTTGGTATGTTCCTGTTTGGGGTATTTTATCTGGAAATCTTTGAACTTTCTGGATCTGAATATCCAACTCATTTTCAGCCCTGAGAATAAAGCTAAAGGTATCTCCCAAACACCACTAGATGTGGCCCAAATAACACCCTCTGAAAATGGCATGTTTAAAGAATTAATTGGGAATTCCTCCTATTCAATCTATCATCTCATTTCTTTAGGAGCAGGATGAGATACACACAGTAGTGATCAGAGATTATTCCAGTTTGTTTGCTCACAGATCACTCCTGGCAGTGCTTGGGGGATCACATGTGGTGCCAGAGATTTTAACCAAAAATTGACTTCATGTAAGGCCTTAACCTTTATACTATCACTCTGGTCCTAATGTTTTCTATTTATATCATATTTTAGAGAAGATCCAAAGCATTAATTCAAGTTTTAGAAATTCAATTGTTATTTTCTTCAAACCTTGAAAAATCTTATAAATTAGTTCTCAAAAACCTGACATTTATGCAATAATTAGTTTTCCCATGTAGGAATAAGACTCTAAGGGATTATATAATCAGCTAAAGAACTTAATAATAGGAAGAGTTTCACATCTAGTGGGATATAGAGGGAAACATATTTATCCTGAATTTAAGTGAAATTGATTGAGTAACTTTCACTGCATATTTGACATGATCTGTAAATTTTCACCCCTTGACCATTTCTGTGGACCAAATCTGCCTCAGAGACAAAATGAATTTGTGAAGCTACAGGACATATACCTACCACGATGAAGCAAATCTGGGGCTTTGAGTCTGTTAAACATAATAAAGATAAAATAATTTTGTTTGCCTCTATTTAAAAACTGTCTTTTCTGATATTGATACTTTACATAATCTAGAAAACATTTTGTATCACAACACTCATTGATTTGTTTTGCTAAAATGAAATTTAATATATTCAAGTTCTTTAAAATTGGGGGAAAGACAGAACAAAACTTTTGAAGGACATAGGTGTGAAATAGCAAATGCCCTGTTTTTACTGTTTTTTTTTTTTTGTGACTTTATGAGTGGTTATAGGGCTTTACCCTCCTATATAAGTATCCTAGTGGTATCCCTGGTCTTCCCTCCATTTTATAACCCTGCAACTTGTGGAATTGTTAGTTAACAAGTTTTCTAGGTGCGTTGCTCACAGATTCAGTGCTCAAGGTTTATTGCATATGAGAGCCAAGGGAAATTGTTTTAAATAAGATGTAATAATTTCAAGGTCTGATGAATGAAAAAAGAAATGAGGATGTTATGCACTTTACTACTAAAAGAGAATATGTGAGATAGTGCATATTAGTCATAATTTGCTCAAGCGATAGCATAGCGGGTAGGGCGTCTGCCTTGCACGCAGCCAACATGGCCGACCCGAGTTTGATTCCTCCGCCCCTCTCGGAGAGCCCGGCAAGCTACCGAGAGTATTCGACATGCCAGACACAGTAACAACAAAGTCTCCAATGGAGACGTTACTGGGCCCACTTGAGCAAATCGATGATCAACGGGAGGGCCTTTACTTACTTTACTTACTTACTAGTCATAATTTTAAAATAGAAAGATGGGTAAGGCTATAAAAACTTAGGATGTTAATTTCATCTTATGCAATGGTATTGTTTTATATTTTAATTAACACCTATTCATTGCACAAATATTTATTGAGCTGAATATATGAACTAGGTATATTATAAATAGTAGACATTTAGTAATTAACACATAAGATCCTGTTTATATTCTAGAATGTTATTGGAAAATAAAAATGTCTTCTAGTGGGCCAGAGTTATAGCACACAAGAATGGTGAATGTCTTGCAAATAGACAACCTGGGTTCTATCCATGGCACCACATAGAGTTCCCCAGCACTGATCCCTGTGTCCAGAGGCAGAAATAAGCCCTCAGCACCAAGGATGTAGGCCAAATTTTTAAAGTCTTTCTGTATCTATTAAAATATGTCATTTTTAAAACAATAATAAATGTACATCAACTAAATAAATGTTTTTAAAAGAATGTAGTATGTTTGCTAATATGGGACACACTTCCAATTATGAAGAATTATGTATACCACTTAAAAATGTTCTTCATGCATGCACTACATTATTTTTATATTGACAAATGTCAACATTTCTGTATAAGAGTACACGTTTAAATATTCTTGATAACTTTCCATTTCAGTTTAGCAATTCTGATAGTTCTAGATAGAACTTTACACAAATAACACATAATATTAAATTATTTTAATTTATTGTTTGGTTTTGAAGGCATATTCAGCTGTGCTCAGGACTTATTCCTGGCTACAGAGCTCAGAGAATACTTTTGATTAGTATGCAGAGGACCATAAATGGTGCCAGGGATTAAACCTTACTTAGTTGCATGCAGGCAACCATGTTACTTGCTATACTATCTCTCTAGCCCCAACTGTTATGTGTGTGTGTGTGTGTGATCTTTTTGAGTTTCTGTTCCACATGACAGCATTCAGGGCTTACTCCTGGCTCTGTGCTGAAGGATTACTGCTGTGAGCACTTGAGGTTCCTTATATGGAGCTGTTCATCAAACTCTGGTTGCACACTTGCAAGGCAAGCAGTGGAACAATTGTACTATCTCTTCGCCTCTAAAAAATTATTTTAAAATTTAAAAGCATAATGGAAGGTGTTATTAAATGCTTGCAATTTAAAATTGTGGGCCAGGTCCCAGAGTTGGGGAGGAAAGTGGTTTAGTGCAAACATAGCAAAGATCAGAGTTCAATTCTTGGTATCTCATGGTCCCCCTGAGAACTACCCAATTATCTCTTGTGGTCCCCAAATATTGCTGAGTGTAGGTGCTGAAAGAACCAGTTGTAGTGGAGGTATGTTTCTAGTATCCTGCAGTGTTGTAATGTAGACTATTATGATTTTTAAGATTTATTATTATATTAGTTTAAAATAGTAATATACCTGCATTCACATATTTGCTTGCTTGCCTTCTAAATCTTCTATCTTAATTCTAGAATTTTAGCTTTTGCTTAGAGATATGAATATATAGCAACATTTCAAAAAGTTACAATGATTTGTTCTTGAATTGAATCATGTGTATTGACAGCATACGTGGCAGCAATATGGATGCAGTGTAAATAGCACCACTATAATCTTAAATAATATTATGTGTTATGTGAACAGTGATAGAAATATTTTAAATAAAATAGGCATATGTGTATATTACGGTTGAAAAAATATGCTATGGACCTCCTGTATTTCCAGTGAACAAATAGAAATTCCAGTAAATTCAGCCTCACACTTCTCATGTAAATTTGAAATAGTTATACATAAAAGTGATTAATTTGCCATTCTACATGCCATTCTGACATGAGATTTTATATCATGTTTAATTTTAACATCATAGAATTTATAATTAGTGTAATCGTGTCATGAACAAACCAAATAATACATTATTACATTCCTGTAACTTGCAAGTATCTTTTTCATATATTTTAAAAAATACAAAAATGAAAGTCTTAGAAAGGCTTTATATTTACAGATTTTTATATGTATATATTATATGTATATGTATATTTATATGTATATGTATACATATATGTATAGAAAGACAATTACAAGCAGGAGCCACACCTGATCAAGCAGAATTTTACCAGATGGTATTGAGAAAGCTTGGAAAATGCTGGTAAAATATTCATAGACCAAGATGACAAGGGAGAGAAAAAGAATTTTAGGTATCAGAACCACATTAATTCAAACATTGATACAGGAAAAAAAATTAATCAATGATGACTCATGTCTCCTTACAGTACCAAAAATAACTTAATATGTCACTGTCATGTTATAGACATAGTGATAAAGAATTTTAACTTATTTGGAGAGTAAAATTGCCCCTGTCATTTTTATGCCTTCAGACCAAAAAATATTGAATTTTATATGAAAAAATAAGTATGTGATATATCCACTTATGCCTATATTCCAAAGTGAGAACTGTTTCCTGTTACATGGAAAGTAGAAAACATACTATTCATTCTTCACTTGTTTTTTAATAATTTTAGCTAATTTTATGAGTTTGCATTTATATAATAAATTAGAAGTTATTTTATATATTGTATGAAACAATTGTATTAATTTTAGAACTTAAAAACATTCATTAGTGTCTAATGTATTCGAAGAAATTTTCATGGTGAGTTAATAGACATTATATTATTTCCTTGGATATCTTAGCCTTCTTTTATTCATTTTACATACTTTTCATATATAATCTGTAGGTCACTATGTGAAGTTTGAACTGACTTAGTGATGGGGGTTTTAATTATGCTGTTGATATTGATAGATAATTGGTAGATATTGGTACAAACCAAAATGATCCATGACACTATACTACTATGTTTTTCATTAATTTTGATGTGATTTATCATTAAAAGAGTTTGTAACTCAATTTAGTCATGGAAAGGATACAGGTAGAGAATACTGAGTGAAGCCTTGGTAAGTCTTTTGTTTGAGATGTGGTATTATGCTGGCTTTGTCTCCAACTGTCACACCTTTAAAATTTTTAATACCTAAAGACCAGTCTATAAGAGGTATGCCTGAATGCAGTGAATTCCAGTATTTAGAGTTTTTTCCATTTCCTGATAGAAAATGTTGCAGTAAAACAGCTCCAGAGAATTGTGCAAAATGCAATCAGGCATGTCTTGATTTGTATAGGCAAATGTCTACAATTGCTTTATTATTTCTTTTAGAATGAGAATGTGCCCAAATGAATAGATAAACTAGGATGTGCTCTTACTTGAGAATTTAGCTTTCATGTTCCAACATGTTATTTATGCATATTGTTATAGAATAGCAATTTAAGATATTTCCATTTTTAATGAAAATATTGCTTTCACATTTGGTTAGACCAGGCAATTTTTTTCTCAATGTTAATAACAGCTTCAAGTACAAGCGTGAATTTTTTTCACATATCAGTATTTTTAGTTTATGATACTTCTGGAACATCACAGAGAGTGAAAAATATTGAAAATCACCCACTAACTCCATAAATTAATAGTAATATGATAGAGACACCAAATATATGGGGAATATAAAGGGGTATTGAAATATATTTAGATTACCCACTTACTAGAGACTGTAATAAGCTAGATCCCTTATGTCTTAAATGTTCTTCTAGCTCATAGAAGGAGTGAACTTGAATTATATTTTCTTTTCTCACATGCCAGATAATCACAAAGGACAGATGTTAAAATACTACATTTCTTGCATGAGAGGAGACTGCTTCCATAAGTGTTATTTATTCTAAGTATAGCTAAGTATATTCACAAATCTTTAAAGAGAAATATTTAACTCAGTAACCTCAGAAAATTTTAGAACTTAAGAATGTGCTTAAAAAGAAAGTCCCAGGCTATTTTTAAAGAATACTTCTGGTGCTATACTGCTTTAGGCTTTACTTAATACATTTTTTGAGGAAAAAATGCCCTATTTGGCTTTCATATTGATATAATATATGCTTAAGGGTATACAATTTTAATATTTGCTTCTTTATAGTGGCATGTACTTTTAATAGTAAAAATAAATCTTGTCTAAATGTTTAAGAATTTGTTTTTTTTGTGCCTTAGGTAATTAACATGTATATGATAAAAATTCTTACCAACAGAGGAACTCATATGTTGTTTTGAAAATATAGCTTTAGTATTTAAAATTTTCAAGATTCATTTAAAATTGATTACTATTTTCCCCCCAAAAAATGAGTGATACAGTATTTGCCTCTTAGGAAAATTGAATTACTAACCAGTAATTATAGTTCACTTAATGTAATAGTCTCCATGGATTTGTATCAATTATCTAGGGAATTTTGACATATGAAGTAGTAATGCTGCTACATTGTAAAATAATGAAAATTAAGTTCTGCTAGATTGTATCTCAAATTTGTCTAGTATATTATGCTATAAAAGAATTCTTTTTTCATCTTCTAACAATCTGTGGGTACGATTAACTTAACATAAATATTGTTCTTAAAGGTATGGGGAATATAGTTCTTCCAGACCCGGAGGATTTTAAATATAGGCCCAGGGTCATAATGTCATTTGTAAGTAGAAATTAACTTCAATGCTTGATAACTCCTAGGAAACGCAGTGGAGACATTTTCATATTAAATGAATCTCAGTAGTCACTGAGTTAGGGAGCAAATTAATATACACAGGATAAACTAATCTTTGGTACATAAAAGTGTAAAATATTTCTGATCTGAAGTTTTCTATATGCTATACTTTTTAAATGTTTCATGTATTATGCATTCATATTGAATTGCAGGTTACTTAATACATTTAAATTTTGCATATAACAGAGAGTTTCCTATAGTGATATTGAAAACATATGAAGATTTAGATTCTAGAGAAACATTAAAACAGTAGTCTAATCACAGTTATTTGAATAAGAAACCTTTACATTTGAAGAAACATACACAGAAATATATGTATATATTTCTATTGAATTTGATTTTATAGCATAATCTATTCAACAGAGAACTAATTACTTCTTAATAAATGGAACAATCATTAATCTTTGCATAATGAGAAAATTTTAAAATATTTTAAAGTTTTAAGTTATTCTTGGAATTGCTAAATATTTGCTTGCTGCTAACAAGTCAAAACTCTTTTTTTTTCTCTTAAGTTCAATTCCAAATCATGCATTTAAAAATTGTTTCAGGGCTAGAATGGTAGTGTAGTGGGTAAGGCACTTGCCTTGCACACAGCTGACCTGGGTTTGATCCCTTGCGTCCCATAGGATCTCCCAAAGCAGCAGGAGTAATTCCTGAGTGAAGGGTCAGGAATAAACCCTGAGAACTGCTGAGTATGTCTCAAAAATGAAAAGAAAGTGTTTTTATAAATGAGAAAAAGAGATTCTTTTTAAAATGCCAAATTACTCTTCAATATAAATAAGGGATCATGAATAATGCCATCTTTTAGGTATTAGAACTGCAAAGATAGCAATAATACATTCTGATTTTATTCCCAAATGTTAAAAACAGAATTAAATTTTATGTTTACTAATGTGATCCTCTAGAAACCAATGTTTCATAATACATATATCTGAGGCACAGCACACATGCAGAAACAGTGTCCTACACAGAAAAGGGTGGGACCCCTTCAGAAAAGGAGACACTGCGAGAATCTGAAGGTCCTCATAAGAAAATGAAAGGACTATCAGGAGTTCAAGGCTTTCACTGTGAAAAATACATATGAATGCAAAGAACTCCGAAACAAAGCAGTTTGGAGAAATTCCTTGTCTTCCCCTTCTGTCCCCCTCTCCCCCTCTCCTTGTCTTCATTTTTTGGACCCCAACCATGCTCAGGACTTACTCCTGGCTCTGCGCTCAGAGATCGGGCCACTGGGTGAGCATGCATCTGTTTCTCTTTCTCTCTGCTCCACATTATTACTCTAAGTAAATTTCTTTCAGAGAAACTAATCGCTTCACTTACACACACACACACACACACACACACACACACACACACACACACACCTAAATATTTAAATGCATATTTTCATGCTATTGAAGCGTTATTTGTCTTTTTTACTTATTTTTTAGAGCTTGCATAATAAATGATAAGTATGAAAGCTTTTACCCATACAATTGAGATATTAAGTTAACCGTTTTTTTTCTAAAGAGCATTTATGTTTCTTATTTATCCATTTTGGATTTGGTCGCCACATCAGGCTATATACAGGGATTACTGCTGGCTCTCTGCTCAAGGACCTCCTCTGATGTTATCCAGGGGACCATATATGATGCCAGGGATTAAACTGGGATTGGCCCACTAGCGATGGTTTAACAAGATCATAGTATCAAATGTTTTTACTGAAAATGTTTTGAAGCTGCCAAGAATCTGAAAATTCTTCCCTCCAATAATGCATTATTAAGTGGAATAGAGCATAAACTTAACCTGTCTATCTCTAAACTCTACTTAAATTTGAAAAATATTAAGATATAATCACCAAAGATTATTTTTACACTATTTTATGTTGCTGAGAACTAAGTACATAAGAAAAACTATAAATTAAGTATGTAAAAGTCTAAAAATGTATACAATAATTCAATATATTTCGTGATAGTAACAAAAATCACTAAAACTTGAAAACAAGTGGATCACCAAGAACTTATTAGGAAGTATTTCCTTATAGAATTTTTTTCATTATAGAAGTTATTTCATTCTAAGTTTTGTATGGAGTACTGGACTTCTATCAGAATCACATTGTAGCATCTTCTGAACCCTGCCAAGAAGAATTTAGTAATGTTTAGTGGCATTCATAGTCATTAAAAGCTTCATTGTATGATTGTATACAATATTAAATGAGTAGAATATAATTCTAAAATATATAAAACAACAGGATTTAAGTTGGAGTTTTAAAATACTTGCCATATTACCTGAAACTTTGTACTTATAACAGATTCCTTTGTACCTTTCAAATGTTAGGCACATATAAATGCAGATAGACATAAAGAAATTTACATTCTCTGTGTCAAGGAGCTTAGAGCCTAAACCATGAAGACATTAAGATCAAATTAACCTTTCTATTTTGAAATGAGAATTACAATCACAGTCATATTTCAAGTACTTATACCATCAATTCTAAAGAAAGAATGAGTGAATGTCTCTCATATTTGCTTGCAATGCATACATTTTTCTTTTGTAAATTAATTGCATAGCTTAATGGAATATTAGTGTTTGAACAAATATACTTAGATGTATTTATAAAATTACATGAATATTATTTTAGAATTTACTAAGCTAAATTACTTAAAGTAAATTGCTAAATTACTAAATTACTTATTTAAATAAAACCAAAGAGCAATTATATTTTTTTATTTCCTTTCAAGTTTGGTCCATATATTCTTTTAACAATGCTGTATCATATGCTTCTACTTTTAGAGTACCCTTTTTAAGTTCAATTCACAAATTAAGTGCCATACCCATACAATAATAATGCAGGTGAAAATACAACAACAATAACATAAACAGTCACTTGTCATTTTTTTGTGTGGACTTTATTATATTATAATATTGTGAAATATGATATCTCTCTACGAAGGAAATTTTTTACTGATAATACTCAGGATTTTTATAAAGATTGTTAAAAAGCATATAATGATTTTCAGTGAATTGAGAAAATAGTTTCCTAAGTAAAACTAAAATTATTTTATTTTTATAATGCTATTTTTTGTCAGAAATATCCTTTTACAGTGAGCTAATTTTATTGTTTTCCTATAAAAGATTTATTAATGTTTTTCTCCTGTGCTAATAATATGGCATTATTATTTTATAAACTATAAACTTTCAATAAAGGATACTAGGATATTTAATATATTGCTTAATTGTACATATCAAATAGGTTTGTATATAAGTCAAATTATTTACCTAGAAATAAATCAATTTATTCTGAGCTTATTTGAATCATCATGCTGAAGAAAATTAGATGCAATCTTGTTGAAATACTGTGATTTTTCAGTGAATCTGGTGGTAGATTGGTACTAGCTATTTTAAATTTTTTTCAATAAAGATTATTTGTGCAGAAATCTAAACTTTGAGGCGATGTATACTTTTTGTCTTTATGTTGGAGTGAGCTGACCCACATTTACTTTAAGAGAAAAGTAGTTCGTGGCTCAGCACTTATGAAGCCCATTTTCCTGATAATTTTAGTGTTGAGTCAATTTTACCAAAGTTGAATTTTAATTCCATTTCCTCCGGCAAAGATGATGAAAATGTTCATGCCTTTTATTCTTTGCTAAGTGATATCACTGATTTACTCAAGCCTGTCATTCATTCATTCTTTCAAAGCTAGAAAAACTTTTATACCTAGACGAAACCCAGAGTTTTCAGCACAAATTGTAGATGACAAGTTTCCTATGACAATTGTTTTAATTGATTTATTTCAAATGTGCATTCATTATATTTCAGTGATCAAATTTTAATAGTCTGAAGTTACACATTTTCCATTTAACCAAGAAATGCTTATTATCCCCCACTGGATATTTACTGAATGGCTTGTTTGAAACTAGATTGATACTTTAGGTAATAAAGATTTTTTTTAAATTGAATAACTACTAATGAGATAAAAAAAAAATAAGACCCTTTATCTCTGAAATAAATAAAATTTAGAAAGGTTTCAGAGTGATAACTGACTTTAATGCAATTATTTTAAAAATATGTTGATATGTGTAGTTCTCTTTAAAATTATGTTTTATTTCATTAACAAAAAGCATAAGAAACTTTTGATGTAGCTCAAGTTTTGAAGCACATGCCTTATATATGTGAGGCATTGTATTTGATTTTTGGTACCAAATGATGCAAATTTGATTCCTCAACACTACCACAAATATCTCCTCCCCCTTCACAAATATACCCAAGAAAACAAATAAAATTAAATAACCATTACTACTCATATATGTTAGTATGTTATCTTTTAAAGAGTTTCTTATATAGTCAGTATATTATAAAATAACATGTTATTATTAGAAATTACATAGTGCATATTTTATACCTATATACAGTTAAAAATAGCTTTCAAAAATGCTTTACACACACTAATTAATCCTTCTGACCTTCGCCTGAAGTAAGCATTATAATCCTGATTACAGAGATTAGATGCAGAAAGATTTATCTCCTTGCTTATTGACACATAAATGTAGAGCTAGCTCTTGATTTAATCTATATTTGGCTCTTATCAATTCATATTTTGCTCCATATAAATAACCATTGTTATTAACAGATTAAAGGATTAAAGAATTATCGTACATAAGTACATATATATTTATGTATTTGCCTCAGTTCACTAAAACTTAATAAAACAAAGTGTGTCATTCTGCCCCTACAAGAGGCACTGGTATGATTCAGAGAAGTGGCAGTGCCTCAGGTGCAGCTGGGAGAGTTTTCTGATAGCTTGCTTATAGAGGAAGGAGGGTTACTCTGTGTGTGTGTGTGTGTGTGTGTGTGTGTGTGTGTGTGTGTGTGTGTGTGTGTGTGTGAGCTCACATACGCTTGTGTTTCTTAAAGACACTTATAAGCAAAGAAGCATAGGACAACCATATAATGTGAGATGGAATATTAAGCAATGATTGCTTATACACATGATATGCATGTACTCAGAATTTACTCCTGACTCTCTAATTAGGGAATCACTGTTGGCAGTGTTCAGAGGACCAGCACCTTGTGCTGTAGTAAGGATTGAACCAGAGATAGCTGTTTTTGAGGTGAGACCCTTAAATTCTGTGTTCTCTCTGGCCCGGTAGGCCTCAATTTTACCCTGAGAAGAACATATACTTAAATCTTATAATACATGATGAACTTTAATTTTAAATGTAGTTATGCTTATCTTTTATTTCTGTAATTTATGGAAATCTAAATAAACCCCAAATGAAAATTCTTTACCAGAATAAATTAGGCTCATGTAACTGTTCCTTTAAGTAATTATTTTTGCATTACAGTTGTGGAGTCTTGCTTGCTGTCAAAAAAAATTAGGTTACTTGAGGATGAATATTCTGTAATGGTAAGATCACCAGATTGTAGTCATGGGTGAGCCCCGTTTTCTATTCTTAGACTCACCCAATAATGCCCAGTCTAATCTTTTGCAAGAATCTTTGCAGGCTTTACTATGTCTCCTTTGGTTGTAAAAAGAAAGTTCAAGTCAATTCAACACATATTTCTTATCATTTACTGGAAAAGCAATATAAATGAAACACAGGGACAAAACAATTGATAAAATGCTATAACTTCCCCGTTAGAGACTTAGTACCTCATAGAAAGGTCATAAGAAAAAAAAATTCTTCAAAATGCATATAATTTGTGTAATCCAAAGAGAAGTGATTACTTTGAGATGATTTCAGTGGCAATTTGCTTAAATGGACAGTGTGAGTTAAGTAGACAGTAAGAGATTTCATAAGTGACATTGAGTGGTAGAAGTGCCAAGAACAGGTGTTTAGGTACAAGAGACTAAATGAACAGAGATTCAGAAACTGACAATTGTAAAGCCCATGACAGGAGTGGAGGGTGGGGGGGGAGATAAAGCCAGTGAAAATATTCTGTGAGGGCCTTTGAGATAGGCTAATTTATTAGAAGGATATTTTTTTCTTTACCAAATATATTCCTCTGACACTTCAGTGCCAACGTTCTCAAATGTATTTAGCCTATTGCTACCATGCTACCATGCTGCACCCCCCGCTAGATCCTCCCCTTGATCTTCAGAAAAGGTAAAGGTAAAGGCCCTCCCGTTGATCGTCGATTTGCTCGAGCGGGCCCAGTAACGTCTCCATTGGAGACTTTGTTGTTACTGTGTCTGGCATATCGAATACTCTCGGTAGCTTGCCGGGCTCTCCAAGAGGGGCAGAGGAATCGAACTCGGGTTGGCCATGTTGGCCCCTTGTAAGGCAAACGCCCTACCCGCTGTGCTATCGCTCCAGCCCTTTCTTTCTCTTCAGAAAAAGAGAAAGAAATAGCACCCAGCTGGAATGTGTATCTTCTAGTTCACTTGTTATTCTTCTCTTTAGGATTTGGGATCACACCTGTACTACTCAGGGGCAAGCCCCAGCTCCTTGCTTGGAGTCAATCCCAGGAGTGCCAGGGGAGTCACGTAGTGATAAGGGGTAAATTCAATATCCTGCATGCAAGAAGATGTGTGCTCAGTCTCCGCATTATCTATTGGGCCTCTAGAGAGCTACCTACTTGAACCAATGCAAACAGAAAATGCCCCCAATCACACCTCAGGCTGTTCTCAGCCCCACCATTCTAGTGCCCTCACAGTGGGCTCCTGTATTGACCTTTTGGCAAACACTGTTTCAAACTATTGAGTCATCATGCATTTTGCAGTAGTTGATAATTAAATATGTTTTTTGAGGCACTGTATATACTGTTGGGCATTTCTGAGGCACCATATATACTACTGGGTGACATATATACTTGGCAATGTATGAATACAAAACAATTATAGCATATTTTATGAAGGAAGGCATTTTACTTTAAGAAAATTCATGGGGGCATAAAGAGACGAGGAAGCTTCACATGGCAGCAAAGTGAACAATTCAATTTTTAAGACCACAGTTACAGGTAAAATCGATTTTTTTTAGATGTGACTGATTCTTTTGTATGTACCATTCATACCTTCATATTTTAGTTGTGTTGCTGGTAGCTATTAGTTTGTTCACAGCTGACAAAGGTGGTTTGTCCTTAGGGTAAAAGCTTTGTCTTTTTACATTCTACACCATATTTAGGCAACTCTTGGATTCAGTTAAAGGCAGGCATTTACAGCAACTCGGGATATCATCTATTCTAACCTACTGGTCAGAAACAAAACATTTGTGATGTTCATGACTCATATCTGTTGTTTATCCTCGAATATACACAATGTGCTCATTCTTTTCCCAAGTTCACTCTCATTGTGTTGGTGTCAAGATTAGAAAGTTAATTATTAAACCTAACTGCAAGTAGCCTCATTTTATCTTTTAAAATTGGCTTTTTGCTCTCTTGGATAACACAAGATTCTAATCTTTCTTGGACATAAAAGATATTCAATATTTAAAGACTGCTTTTGTTCCCCCCAAAGAAAGTAAAAGTATAGCACCTATGAGTGGGATAAATTATCAAGTTTATTCTTGGCACTATTTTATTGATTTGCTTTCTAGTTAGAAGTTCTTAGAAAAATGAGACTCACTGTTCATTGGAAAACTATTTTTCCTCAGTGCATTAATGTGGGTTAGATTTCTCTCATAAGAAAATATATACCAGGAGCTGGAGTGGTAGCACAGTGGGTAGCGCGTTTGCCTTGACATGTGGCATGATGCTGGGTTCGATTCCCAGCATCCCATATGGTCCCCCGAGCACCACCAGGAGTAATTCCTGAGTGAAGAGCCAGGAGTAACCCCTGAGCATCTCCAGGTTTGACCCAAAAAGAAAAGAAAATATATACTGAAGTTTCATATTGCCATCTGACTCTTTAAAGGAGAAGTGTTTTCCAGATATTTGTAATTATGCCCACATACTGTAGGGAGAAAAAGAATCAAAATTAATTATTTCATTTAATAAGATTATGATTTATTGGGATTAGGAAATAAACACAATAGTTCATCATCTTTACCTGTTTTTGTTTTGTGATTATGAACTCAAGAATGTGTTGCAACAAATCTAGAAGCAAAACAAAGTAAATACACAATTTAAAAATAAATAAAAGTGACTAATTGTTCAAGGGTCAAGGCCTTGCTGAATCCATTTCATTCTTCATCACCTTTTGGTACCCAGAGCTCTATCTGTTCAGACTTTGCTCATCTTATTTTGTATTTCCAAAATGACTAAATGACTAAAGGCATTGCTCATCTTTTCATGTGCATTGTTTGCTGACTCAGCATCACCAGGATGACCTGAAAAATAAGCAACCCTCCGAGACCTTGAACATCCTTGCATCTTCAGATTGAACATTGAACTCCAGGTCCTGTTTAGTAAGAATCTCTGGGAGAACCCCTGAGTACTGCTTGTTTAGCCAAAAAAAAATTTTGAACAAATACTTTGCATAGAAATTTCTCTAAGGGAGGAACACATGTCCAATATGCACATGAAAAGATTAACAGTGTCTTTCGTCATTTAGTCATTTTGGAAATGCAAAACAAAACAATAATGAAATAGGTCAAAACATCTTTGACCTATTAGGATGAATATTATTTTAAAAAATTTTAAAGAAGCTCACACACAAATAAAACAAAATAGAAAGTAACATGTGTTCAAGTACTGCATTGGATATGCAAAACTGAAAAAAAATGTTTTTCCACATGTGTCACTGTGGGAAATAGTGTATAACACATCAAAAACTCATTATTGTATCATCAAATTATCTAGCAATCTATTTGTAGGCATATTCCCAAAGTAAAGATAAAAAAAAGTCCAATCTCAAAGTTATATCAGTGGTATTTATGAATAGAGGGTAGAAAAACACCAAAACCAACTGATAGATACAGTCCAATAAAAGGTGCCATATACAAAGTATGAAATGTTACTTGTTAAGCAGAACAGAAAGCTGGTATGTGTTACAGCATGATTTTTCCAGGACAAATATTAGAATTAATTCCTCTCAAATGAGGTCCTAGGATTATCACAATGATAGAAGCAGAAATTCTCATGGTATTTGGCTAAGGCTGTGGGGAGAAGGAATGTGTTTTATAGATCAAGGTACAATGTAACATTTGGGGAATATAAAATGTTCTGCAGATGATGATTGCTAAAGGTTGCAAAGTAATGTAGATGTATTTAATACTACCTAATCATATAAAGTGTCTAAGATGGTAATTTTATGCTGCATAGACATATATTTCTTACCACAATTCAAATACCAAAGAACTGTATATGCCTGTGTAATCAAGAAATAGTGCTAAAGAGGAATTTGTGCAAAGAAAATTTCAATAAAACTATATGTGAGATATGTTAGACCCAACACAACTTAAGTCAATTACACTATATACTAGAGTTGATCTGAATCCTAGGCTAATTTAACATACATTCAGCATTGAAGATGGAGTCTATGACCATTTAGTGAACTATGCTGAGTATATCTCATTCATACGGATACCATATTTGTTGTAGTGTCCATGCCTGGTGATGCTGGGAGACCATAAGAGATAGTGGAATTCAGACCTTTCTAATGGCTTTGGTCACAGATTAGGCAAACACCTAGCTTTAGTACTATTAATATAAACTCCTTTCATTTCTGTCAATTTAGAACCTGTAGTACTGGCCTCTACAATGTTCATTGTTCATCAATTTGCTCGAGCGGGCACCAGTAATGTCTCCATCATGAAACTTGTTGTTACTGTTTTTGGCATATCAAATACGCCACCAGGAGCTTGCCAGGCTCTGCCCAGTGGGCAAGATACTCTCAGTAGCTTGCCGGGCTCTCCAAGAGGGACAAAGGAATCAAACCCAGGTTGGCTGCATGCAAGGCAAAAGCCCTACCCTCTGTGCTATCGTTCCAGCCCTATTTTGTCAATTTAAAAAAAAAATAAAAGAAGAATTTGGTAAGCAGAGAAATCAGTCATACTTAAAACTGTGAGTCAGGCCAATACACAAACATGTTTCTGTTTGTTTTGTTTTGTTTTGTTTTATAAGCCTGACAGTGTTCAGAGCTTACTCCTGGCTCTGTCCTCAGGGGTCACTCCTGGTAGACTTTGGTAATCATGATGAGGCGCTTGGGATCAAACCCAGTCAGCTGCATGCAAGGCAAGCACTCTATCCACTGTACTCTCTCTCTCTAGCCCTGAATACACAACTCGATGGTCTCGTGCAGATTTTGACAAGTTGTCTTGAGCATTCTGAGCAAGCTTTTTTCATTTAAGAGACTGCATTGGCCACTTTGCAACTCTATGTGGACCTCTATGAGCCACAGTGCCTTCTTAAATTATGGGTTATCTGTATATTCATATCTTACACTCTTGAATTTTTTTAGCTATGTAGATATTGCTCCAACCCAATATTATGGGTTGGAGCGGTAGCACAGCGGGAAGGGCATTTGCCTTGCATGCGGCCGACCCGGATTTGATTCCTCCGTCCCTCTCGGAGAACCTGGCAAGCTACTGAGAGTATCCGACCTGCTCAGCAGAGCCTGGCAAGCTCCTTGTGGCATATTTGATATACCAAAATCAGTAACAACAAGTCTTAAAATAGAGACATTACTGGTGCCCGCTCAAGCAAATCCATGAACAATGGGAGGGCAGTGCTACAGTGCTACAGTGTTATGCAGAGATTTTCTTTATAGTTGGGTTGTGTACAGTGAATGAAAATTTGGTCAGTTATACAAAGGATACTTTGAAAAATAGTGTATTTGAAATACAATTTTATTTAATGAGTAACTTTCAGATATATGTCAGAAACTTCACCTGTTTTCTCAGTGATATGTGATTTACTATAGATCTTTTTTCTGAAACTGACGACTTAATTGCTTTAGGGAAATTCACATGCAGATTTTACCTTGAAGAGTCAAAAAGCATTGCTAAATGATGGATCAAGTGTAATGGGATTAAGGATTTTTCCCATCCCTTTTATACTAATTACCCATCCATAAAGAGAGAAACTAATCACACTGTCCCTGACTAATGCTCCGTAGGCTTTTGATATCTGTTTGATGAAACTATCACAAAAGATAAAACTGGAAAAATTATTTTCTTCTTGAGATACACATATAACAGAATTGTCAGGATTTGAGTTTCTGAGACCAAATGAATATGAAGTAAGGAGATGCCACCTTGCATAAAAAAGCAAAATGTAGCAACTACCTTTGATGTTAAAAATAAGTGTGATAAAGTGTGTTTTTAAAGCCAGAGTCTTCCTGCTCATTAATCAGGCTCTGCAGACCTAAAACTGTGGCCACTTGAACTTTTATAGAAGGAGAACTGGTATATACAGGAGGTTACCTACTCGTTCTTCCTCATGACGACAGTCTATATATTTTGTTTATATATAACATGTTGTAGAAAACAGGTTATGCTGCTTTTGTTTAATAACAATCACCTTCATATAGTATTAAATGTAGCAGTTTGATACAGTTTTCAGTAGCTTAAATTAAAAATACTTCCCCAGGAGGGGCTAGAGCAATAGCACAGCAGGTAGGGAGTTTGCCTTGCACGCAGCCAAACTGGGTTCGATTCCCAGCATCCCATGGTCCCCTGAGCACTACCAGGAGTAATTCCTGAGTGCAGAGCCAGGAGTAGCCCCTGTGCATCACCAGGTGTGACCCAAAAAAGCAATAAATAAATAAATAAATAAATAAAATAAAAAACTACTTTCCCAGGAGAACCAACCAAATATCACCTGAAGAATGTTTTTTATTTTCATTTTTCTTGAATTTCCATAGTTGTTTGATATTTCGTGTGAAATTTATGAATTAGTAAAGAATCTAAACATTTACTTAAAATCATTACCTGGAATAAGGTTTATATCATTATAAATTGCTGGATACTCTTTTTTACCACATCTTTTTTAGAAATTCTTATCTTTCGATCAGATTTTTATGCTATACCTAAAAAATTAGATATCAGACTGAAAATACAGAGGTTAAAGTGATTGCTTTTATCATAATTGATAAATTCTTTACTGTATCTTTTTGGAAATGTTTCTCTCAATCTCACATCTTTATGTTTTGCTTAAAAAATAGATATTAGCCTGAGAATATAGGGGTGAAAGTAATTGTTTGCATCCTGCATACCCTTGTTCAGATCTCTGCTAATACAAATAGTTCCCCTCAATACTCAGGGGACACTCCAGAGCACAAAGCATGGCATAGCTCCTCGGCATGGCTGGGTATGACCCAATATTCCCTTTCCCATAAATTTAGATGTGTTATGAGGTTAGTAATTTGACTGAGGCCATTGAACTACAGTTTCTTAATCTGGCAGCTTTTGAATAACAGGCAACCTCATTTGAAGAGTTCGTTTTACTAATATTAAGTGTTGAGTTCTAAAGTAAGTACCCATTTTCCCAATAGATTATTTTTGAAACAAAAGAAAAAATAATTATTTGTCCATTGTCTAGAGAAATAATATCCCAGTGTATGGAGAGATCTGGTTTTGTTGGTCTCAGATCATTACCGGATGTGGCCTCCACAAGCAACAACAATGAGGACAGCAAATCTCTGAATCTGCTTACACTTTAGAGAGTTATTATTTTTCCTGAAAGTTTTCTTATTATGATGAACAAAGGCTGTGATAACATTTCCACAAAAGAAACATAAGAGCTATTTTAATCTCTCTACTTGAACTATTGCACTCGAATAAAAGTTAAACATTTAAATTTATACTTTGATGGCAGATGTTTTTCTATGACACATTTTAATTGTAACTGTCACTGTCCTCCTGTTGTTCATTGATTTGCTCAAGTGGGCCCAGTAACGTCTCCATTGTGACACTTGTTACTATGTTTGGCATACCAGTTACGTCACAGGTAGCTTGCCAGGTTTTGCCGTGCGGGAGAGATACTCTTGGTAGCTTGCAGGGTTCTCTGAGAGGGGTGGAGAAATTGAACCTGGGTTGTCCAGGTAGGCCTCATGCAAGGCAAACACCCTACCCATTGTACTTTATGCTTCCATAGTTTAACAATTAAATAATAAATATTTATGTTTCTTGATAATTATTACTATATGATTGTATGCTCTGAAAATGTGGCGATACAATACTTAGTCATGCAAGTGTCTAGCTGTCTTATATATGGCACAGACTTTGGAACACTGATTTTGTTCTTTTTTAGTTTCCTTGTATGTGTTTTGGTAGTTTGGTTTATCCACTCATCTACAGTAAAAAAGTTAATATATATCAGCATGAGTAGGAAACTCATTCACGCTTACTTGAATTTATTAATATTTAGAAAACTGTAAAAGTTTTCTAGAAGTTCTTTAAATGGTATATATGATGTAGTGTATAAGTTAAGGCAATTATTTTTTAAATTTTTTATTGAATCACAGTGAGACACATAGTTACAAGATTGTTTATAATTGGGTTTCAGTTATATAATGTTCCAACATCCATCCCTTCATCATTGTACATTTTCCACCACCAATGTCCTCAGTTTTTCTCCTGCCCCCCATCCATGTCTGCCTCCATGGCAAGCTCTCTCTCTTTCTCTCTCTCTCTCTCTCTCTCTCTCTCTCTCTCTCTCTCTCTCAGAGAAACTATTTAAACAGCTGCTTGTGGGGGTATGGTGCCGCCAGCAGTTCAATCTGTACCTGTGAAGTGAGTGCATCAGCAGCCTGATAACACCTTCAGACTTCCAGACACCCCAAAATTGCTGCTATGCCTTTGGCCAGACCCCAAAAACTTGGGGCAAAGTTTACCAAGAAAGTAAACGGCCAAAAGTTAGGTATGTGGGAAACACAACAACAAACCACCTCCGGCTCAGCTATATAATTGGAGGCATGGCCTCTCTGGTTCCGGATTGTACTGCTTAATGGACATGATCCCAGAGATTCAGAAACAAATCTCAAAACCCAGTGGCTTTTGGCAGAAATGTGTCCGGTCCCTGCAGTAGGTTACCGGTGCTGGGCCAACCCAGGTGGGAATAGGTTTCATGCCTTGGCCTGTTCCCCCTGGCAGCCCAGTGTCCACCATCCTCCAGAGGCCACTGGACAATCAGGTTTGGGCCCACAGTGATGAGACACGCAGAGCCTCATGGGATGGGGGTGGAGCCGATCCTGTCCTCCCCACCCCAATGAGACCCCAACTCATCGCCCACAAATGGCCTCTCTGGCTCCTGATCAACCTGCTTAACGGCAATGATCCCAGACACTGAGAAACAAATCTCGAAACCCAGTGGCTTTTGGCAGAAATGCATCCGAACCCCACAGTACATTACTGTCACCGGGCCACCCCAGGAGGGTGTTGTCACTCCGCTGCTCCCCCTGGGCGGCTCGGTGGCCATCATCCTCCAGAGGCCATTGGACAGTCAGGTCTGAGCCCGTAGTGACGAAACTTGCTGGGCCTCATGGGATGGGAGTGGAGCCGGTCCTGGTCTCCCCGTCCCAATGAGACCCCAAGTCATTGCCCACAAATGGCCTCTCTGGCTCCCGATCAAGCTGCTCAATAGCCATGATCCCAGAGACTCAGGAGCAAATCTCAAAACCCAGTGGCTTTTGGCAGAAATCCCTCCAGATTTAAGTGTTAAAATTTCGGAATTTCAAAATCCCGTGGCCACTACTGCATCCACGCGACATCATATGTTATTCATAATCAGCATTAGAACACAAATTGTCTCCTGTTGCCTTTTCAGCAGATCTGAGTGTTGGGGTAAAATCTCAAATAATAATGGTGCGTCTGGTGTCGAAATATTGAATGTGATCAAAGTAGAGAGAGAGTAATGTGGAAATCATCTGCCCCACAGGTAGGGGGAGGGTGTGGGATGGGAGTATACTGGGGTTTTTGGTGGTGGAGAATGGGCACTGGTGAAGGTATGGGCACTGGTGGAGGTATGGGTGTTTCATTGTATGACCAAGACTTAGACCCGAAAGCTTTGTAACTGCTCTCATGGTGATTCAATAAATAAAATTATAAAAAATGAAAAAAAATAAACAGCTGTT
This sequence comes from Sorex fumeus, assembly GCF_029834395.1. Classification (NCBI taxonomy): domain Eukaryota; kingdom Metazoa; phylum Chordata; class Mammalia; order Eulipotyphla; family Soricidae; genus Sorex; species Sorex fumeus. The sequence continues at coordinate 7,631,037 of NW_026606172.1, read as the reverse complement.
TGAAGATTTTGTTGCTTCTTTTCTTAGTTTTTACATATTGTATATCTTTGTAGCATACCTTTCACATACCATTGTAGTATTCTACATTGGAACCCATAACCCAACTAATTATAAAAAAATAATACAGGCAATCCCAAATTGAGTCACTTTCTACAAGATAGATACTTGACACAACTCTTTAAAGCTGTCAGTAAGAAGTAATCACCTACTGGAAAAAACTGAGAATTATGACTAAATGCAGTATATTATACTGACTTATACTAAAGAACTTTAAATACAATTTTACAAATTCTATTGTGCTTATGTCACTGTCACTGTCTTCCTGTTGTTCATCGACTTTGCTCAAGCGGGCCCAGTAACATTGTGAGACTTGTTACTGTGTTTGGCATATCAAATACAGCATGGGTAGATTGCCAGGCTTTGGCGTGGGGGCAAGATACTCTCAGTAGCTTGTTGGGCTCTCCAAGAGGGGCGGAAGAATCAAAGATTAAGATATACAGGATGGCAGTCATTGTATCCCTTCTGTACATATAAAATTATTTTAAAGTAAAACAGTTTTAAATTATCCAAATGATGAATTAGAAGAGCAATTGTTTTTTCATTCAGTGCATTAAAAATTCAATTCTCTGTTTGTTTTTATAGTAAGTCTCTCCATTTTAATCTGTAATGAAGATTTATCTTTGCCTGATAGCTTGCAAGTATTGTGTCACTGTTTAGAAGACACATTATTTTATTTTAGTGACCATGTTTAGACTGTATCTATCATCTGCATCATTATCATGCAAAAATCAAAGAAATACAATTCAATGATGTAAAACATTATAAAATGACTCCAGCTTATAAATATATATATATATAACTTATAATTGCAGTTTATACATGGTGCACTCTGAACCCTACTTACAAAACAATGTCAATTAAAATGATATCTTCTAATAGTGTTTCATTGATTGCCTTAGTTATACTGGAGAAGGATTAAGTACTTCTATAAATGAATGCTGCATGTGTTTATTAATACTTACAGATAAGAATAGAACATGTTTTTGCAATATGTTGCGTGTTTCTTGTTTGTAATTGTGGTCCTGAAATATTATCTTATGAGAAAGCATGTTAGAATAATATTTTATCCAAATTTATTTATAGATTTCACAAAAGAAAAAAAACAACCTGCAATATGCTTCATTTCAATGGCTTATGTAGTTGGATGCTGGGAGAAACCAGATGTACAGTAATTTCTCTGCCGGAGACACTTTATAACCTGCTGATGATCGTTGCCCAGTCCCACCTGGGCCTTCAGAAAGGGCTTACTGCTGAGATAGCTATTTAAATTCATGATTCTCTTGTGTATGCTTAGATTTGAGGATAATAAGTCAATCTCATTACAAATCTTACTTTTTCATAAAAAAATTGAGCTTCACAGTGCATTTTTAAAAGTGCGATATTTACCTTTTGGATATGAATACCATCTTAAGCTTTAAACCGTGCAACGTATATGTGGACAGGATACATTTTCAATTTAAAATGTGATATTTTTCATTATTGTGATACTCTAAATGCAGTGAGAATGTATTCAACCATTACAGTTATCTTAATATCCATGTGCTTAGTGAAATCTGAAATTTAGGGAAAAAGTGAAGGTAATATCTACTGTACACAAAGTACTATATAAATTAAATATTCTGCTATATGGGAAAAGATTGAAATTAAAGAGAAGGGTTTTTTTTCTAAAAGATATTTGTGACATGATGACAAAGAGAATAACACAGAACATAAATTAAGTCCTTAAATGCACCTGGGGTTTGGGTGGGGACATACAGAACCTGGTTAAAGTACTATTGGTGGGGGTCTGAGCCACAATACAGCACATAGGGTGCTTACATTGCACATGGTTGATCATCAGCATCCCATATGCTCCCCCAAGTCCACAGGAGTGATCCTTGAGCACCACCTGGTGTGTCCCCTGTGCACCTCTCTCCCCAGAAGTAAATTCAATAGGTGAGCCAAAATGATAGTGTGGTTTTGAGGTGCTTGTCTTATTTATGGCCAGCCCTAGGTCCCCAAGTACCAAATGGTCCTCTGACCATGGCTAGTAGTGACTCATGAGCACAGAGGCAGGAGTAGTCACTGATCAAAAAGAAGGAAGGGAGGAATGGGGAAAAGGGAGGTAGGGAGGAAGGGAGGAAGGAAGGAAATAAGGAAGGGAGGGCGGGAAGGAACGAGACAGGGAGGACATGGAAAGGGGGGAGAGAGGGTGGAATTGGTAGGTAAGAACTTTTAAATGTATAGGCACAATTTCTTTCATTTATGATATAGCAAGCCTAATTTTTATAATTAAGACAAATTTAGAAGATATTATGGGACTGGAACAGTAGTACAGTGGGTAGGGCATTAGACTGTCAGGTGTCTGTTGGGCCCAGGTTCAGTCCTCAGCACCACATATGGTCTCCCAAGCCCTTCCAGTAGTTACCCTTAAGTGTAGAACGAGAAATGAGCCCTAAGCACTGCCCCGTGTATTCCCAAAAGAAAGCAAAGCAAAATATAAACAATTAATACATGTAAACATCTTTAATCTTAATTCTTCATTTGAAAATAATTATTGTTGCTTTGGGGTCATGGTTACTCCTGTGGTTCAGCATTCAGGGATCATTCCTGGCAGGGCTTGGTAGACCGTGTGTGGTTTTACTGACTGAACCTAGATCTACTTGCTATCTGTCATACCCCTTTTTTCTCTATTGTTACAAGAATAAACTGTTCGTAACTGGACACTGTCTCAAAAGTTCAGTTAGACTTTGCTTAAACCTAGGAAAAATAATTGTCCAGTAGAATTTTCTGGCAGATTTGACAGGTTAACTTTGAGATAACCTTACAATTGCTAAAGCTTTCTATAAGTTTCCCAGAAGAGAAATAGCCCATACTCAAAGACAGATGACTGATAGGATATTATTTTTGATATTCACAAGAGAATGTGCTGGAGTATCCTTCTGAGTTCCAATGTGGGGTAAATTGAACCCACAAAGGATCCCAGGAGAAGATGCTTTCTCTTTTTTGATTGAGATAAATCTGGACACATTTCTCAGCAGTACTATGACTAATGTTCTTGGAAGGGATCATCTGTATATTGATCCAAATAAAGAATATTTATTTTAAGATTGCCACCTAATTACTCTTCCTTCTACTCAGGAGGAAAAACGGGGAAAAAAAGGGGCAGTCCTTATTGAAAATACCAGCATATATTTCTCCAAACATTTAAGAGACGTTTATATCACGTCAGCTTTGTATGTACCAGAAGTGATTACAACATAATTAAAAACTGGACACTTTTTACAATGTGTGGTGCAAATATAACATTTTGAAAGGTAAATTTGCATTGCCTTAACATGGGACTATAAATAATCCTATACTTGTAACATGATTACTTATATTTAGAGAAACTTTATAGCTATATTCTTCTCCTAGTGATAGTGCTGATATTTTCCTGAAAGAAAAAATAAGGCAACATATTACTCTTGTTTCTGTGTGATGGAACATAGATTTCTCACAATGGAACCTCTGAGGATTTGATAAGAGCAGCTGAAGAGCTGTGAACTGCACTTAAGCATCTTTAAAATAAAAGTCTTTAATAAATGGGAGTCATTTGCTTCTTCAGCTGCTCTTAAGAATAGCATCTCACAAAAAAAAAAGAATAGCATCTCACAAGGGAAAAAATAGAAGGATGAACAAATGCTTAATAAATATTTGCTGTGCTGAATTGAGTAAGTGATTGATGATTCTTCAACCACAAAAAAGAAAAACATAATATTTACCTTATGGAAGTAAGGTATTATGGCAATTTTAGCTTGACTCAAATTACATTTATGAGAGTGCCTATGAGAAGGAAGGTCATTGTTAAGCCAGTATGCTTCAGAATAGGACTCACTAGGACACATTTGAATATAGTTGCTGGCAAAATGGAAAATCTTACAAACATGTATTTATGTATTAGAACATAAGGAGTTGTTGTTTCCTGACACACAATAGATCTTGAGATTTGATATGAATGTTACTTTTATTTCTTTATTTTCGGTGTGGAAAATGGACACAGTCCACCAAAATCATTAAACCTTCAATGTACCCAAATGTGTCTACAATAGCTTTTCAGTTCTACAGTCAAATGGTTCTCTGGTACAAATTAGGTTTGAAAAGAAAAAGTAGATTATTTAATAACCTGAAACTAGTAAGAATCAAACATAATAGGAGGGTCAGAGTGATTATATAGAGGGTGAGGAACTTACCTTGTACGCAGCTAACTTGGTACATTCCCAGGAGTCTTATAAGATATTTAAGCTCCAACATGAATTATATTTGAGCACAGAGCCATGAATATTTTCTGAACATAGCTAGTGTGATGCAAAAAACAAAACCAACCAAACAAACAAAAAAATTCACTGTAGCACTGTCCTCCCGTTATTCATCAATTTTTGCTCAAGCAGGCACCAGTAACGTCTCCATTGTGGGACTTATTGTTATTGTTTTTGGCATATCAAAATACACCACGGGTAGCTTGCGAGGCTCTGCCGTGGGGGGCAGAATGCTCTCAGTAGCTTGCTGGACTCTCTGGTGGAGGAATCGAAACTGGGTTGGTCGCGTGCAAGGCAAATGCCCTACCTGTTCTGTTATCACTCTGCCAAACAAAAAACTGTTGCTGTCGCTGTCACTGTCCTCCCATCGTTCATCGGTTTGCTCGAGCGGGCACCAGTAACGTCTCACAACAAATTGTGAGACTTGTTACCATTTTTGGCATACTGAATATGTCGTGGGTAGCTTGTCAGACAAAAAGCTAACAAAAAAATTATGCTAGCAAACCATACGTAAAATTTTCTTTTTCATTTTTTTAACTTTAAAATTTCACTTTACAAAATAATACATTTGCTTATAAGAAAGTATCTCGCCCACAAGGCAAAGCCTGGCAAACTCCCCGTGACGTATTCAATATGCCAAACACAGTAACAACAAGTCTCAAAAAATGGACATGTTACTGGGCCCGCTCAAGCAAATCGATGAACAACGGGAGGAAGTGTTTTTATAAGAACTCATGTTCTAATGCTAATCTTACCATGAGAATGACTTCTCTCCACCATCGACCCCATTTTCCAAACCACCCCTCAAGTCTTCCCCCTTATCAGGCACAAAATTAAGCATATATATATATATATATATATACACATTATATTGCTGGTTATGACCAAATGACTAATAGGATATCAAAAATACTTTAGTAAAAGAAAATCTGTGAAGTTGTCATATCTCAACATGTGGTTTTTAACACCTGTGTGAGGATTTACCGAGCTGTTTTGTTACTAGTTAAGGCTTCTCTGTTATTATTTCTATTATAGAGTTAGTTGACTATGTTATTTTCCCATGTAATTTGGTATGCTCCTACTTGAATGTCAATATGGTGGAATTTGGAGGTGATGTTTGTCTCTGTATGCTGCCATGTGGTCCAAAAATGTCAGGATCTGTAGAACTGGGTCAATGAGTTGACATAGCAGTAGTTGTAGGATGTGGACATAGATTCCAGGGCATCCAGAATTTTTAAAATATACTTTCCACTGATAAATACCCATTGGGCTTTTACATTTTCAGCATGTTTTTTCATCATACTTTTATAATTTATGTGTATATATATGATAGAATTCTGCATTTATATATGTTGAGGCAGACCTTATAAAATCATGACAGAGTAGACTCTGGGCTAGATTTTCTTGTTTTAAGGACATTTTTGTTCATTTTACTACATTTAGTAATATCCCTGGTCTATCCTGCTCAGTGCCAGTAACAGAGCACCCGTTATCTTGACCAAACAAAGTAATTCCACACATACTAAAATGTCTCTGAGTGATAAAATTGTTCCTGGTTGTATGACCCTGATGAGGCTGCTGAAAAACTGCATTACATAGTTCTATTTAGTTATATATTTATATTGCATATATAAAGAAACGTATAATTTCTATAGGATTCTATATAAGGAAGGTAAGTTTGCTATAAGAAATGTTGAAAACTAAGAATTATTGTTGTGTTAGTACTTATTGAATGATTACATAAAGCTTCTGATTATATTCTTGCAAAATGATGCACGTTCCTTTTGCAATAAAGAACAATTAAACGTAAGGCACTGAATTAGTTTTTTACACACACGTGAAAATTTGATTTCCATTGTATTTTTATTGTTCAAGATTATGCTACTAGTAGGAAAATCACTGCTTATTTAAACTGTTAAATCTTCATTTGATAGTACAGTGAAATTATATGATATAATAAGCTAAAATAAAACATATATCATATTCTTTATAAATCTCTAAAAACATTTAACCTGATATTAGCTTAAAGATTATCAGGACAATCTATTAAATGTTTAATATAAGATTAATGGTTTTTCAACACTATGTATTTTCTGAAATTATTTTCAATAATATAACTCATATACAATAAAACAAAATGTACATTCACAATTTTTAGGAACCACTTCACTAAAATTTTATTAATTTTGTTACTTCCAGGAAAAGATTGGATTATATTTTTATATAGTCTCTTTTTTAGTAATTAACTAAATGCGCAACTTGCTGATTTCTGAACACTCTTTAATTTGAAGAGTCAATGTAAATTGCAATTGACAGTTCTGTAAAGGAATCTAAATTATTTTCTTTTGTGTGTAATATGAAAAATTGAAGTGTAATTGATGTTCATTATAAGATAACTTGGATTCTTTCCAAGTACAGAAATAGAAACTCTTGTCTTAAAAAAGTAGTTAAGGCACATGATTTTAGCGAAATTTTACAAATGTACCTCAATTTTCTGCAGCTCTTGAGGCTTTTATTTTTCAGCATTTTTGTTCAATTATAAAATGATCATATGCCATCAAAATAACATGCACTTTTTTCCTTTTACTGTATGATATCTGATTTTGTGAGGCATCTTACTTACACTCTCCAATGTAAAAGAGGTAAACTTGCAGTTATATTCTAGTATTTATAATGACATAAAATAATGATGCAAGTTACAATTGATAACAAAGTTTGATGAGACATTAAAAAAAGTCTAAGCTTGATTCTGGTAATAACTCATCTTAGGTAATTTAGATTATAAAATTAATTGGTAATTATGTATTTACATTTAAATTTTCACTAAAATAGATCGTTTTTCTCCGATAAACACATACATGTTTGTTGTTTTTGTTTTTGCTTTTTTTTATTTGCTTTTTTTGGGTCACACCTGGCAATGCACAGGAGTTACTCCTGGCTCATGCACTCAGAAATTACCCCTGGAGATGCTCAGGGGACCATATGGGATGCTGGGAATCGAACCTAGGTTGGCCGTGTGCAAAGCAAATGCCCTACCCGCTGTGTTATTGCTCCAGCCCCAAACACGTACGCATGTTTATATATAATAATCTTGTCATAACTTTTCTATCATATCTGAAGTTCCTGTTCTTTGCTTATTGTTACATGTTTCTATTTTTAAAAATATCCAATTTACCACAAAAATAATAACAGTAGATCAGTTATGCCTAGTAATGAAGGTTCAATGCACCTTGGGTATTAAAATGCAAGTTATAAATGACAGATATTTGTATTTATTTAACTATTTATAAGTTTATTCAGTTTATTTTCTACCTAGTGACTATTTTAAATTTACTAGGGTCCTCGTATTGTTAAGCTGTCAATCCTCCATTATTATCAAACCTCCGTTATTATCAAACCTCCGTTATTAGTTTACTTTCCTGTAGACAGTTATAGCATGCTTAACAAGAATGTACATACAATAATTAACATATTGGGTTTCCTTTCAGAGTTTGCCAGAAAGACATTAGCTTTTAGATATTGCTATTCTCTTCTCCAACTGGAAACTTTATTCTCTCCTTTTTGTAGGTATATCTTTTTTCATTTTTATTTAATATATGTTAGTATGTTATATTAATATATATTATGTAGCACAATTGTATATTCTAATGGAAGATTATTTTCATTGCCGCATTTTTTGTCTGTATCTTGTAGTTTTATTGCTGGAGCGATAGCACAGTGGTACGGCATTTGTCTTGCACACAGCCAGCCTGGCTGAGCCAGGTTCCATTTCTCTGCCCCTCTCAGAGAGCCTGGCAAGTTACCGAGAGTATTCAATATGCCAAACACAGTAACAAGAAGTCTCACAATGGAGATGTTACTGAGCCCGCTCGAGCAAATCGATGAACAACGGGAAGACATTTACGTTTACATTTTACATCCTGTAGTTTTATGGTCACATTCGATTCCTCCGCCCCTCTCGGAGAGCCTCGCAAGCTACCCGTGACGTACTCGATATGCCAAACACAGTAACAAGAAGTCTCGTGATGGAGATGTTACTGGGCCCGCTCGAGCAAATCGATGAACAATGGGAGGACTGTGACTGTGACTGTGACTGACTTAAAAGCTCAATAGGTACATTCACTTGTCACCTTAAACAGATTTTAGTAAATTATAGTATTCTGATTGCTATAGATGCGTTGTGATTCAAATAAAAATGAATTAAGAAACTTAGTAAGTAAAATTTGTTCATGGTGTTACATTATTCCCCAAACTCACACAGTATCAATGCCTGAAGAAATTTAAGAGAAAGGTGATAATTTTGATTGGGACATTTTTAGAGATGGCAGAGAATAAGAAGTGCTAAGAGAATTTTGAACAAATTAATGTACATGAAATTGGAATCACTGAATGTAACAAGGGAATGGTCCTCTTATATGTACTACTATCCTCAACTTGTAGGATGTAGTGATTTTTATTTTTTAACATCTTCCATAAGTTTTAATTTCCCCTGATGAACTAGGATTTATTGTTCTCATAAAGTTTTCTTAATAAATGCAATGAGAGTGGTAACTGTACCAATTAATTAGTGGAGTACATATAAAGTCCCTTGTGTTCATTTAACTTAATCTTTAAAAAGAAGTCAAAATATATATGTATAAAGAGATAATATATAGGATATATAAAAAGAAGTCAAGTACATATATTTGTATAAAGAGATGATATCTATTATATTCTATTTTTATTGAAAATACTATTTTTCAATAATATAGCACAGTGGTAGGGCATTTGCCTTGCACGCAGCCAACATGGCTGACCCAAGTTCGATTCCTCCGCCCCTCGCGGAGAGCCCGGCAAGCTACCGAGAGTATCTCACCCGCACGGCAGAGCCTGGCAAGCTCCCCTAACGTATTCGATATCCCAAACACAGTAACAACAAAGTCTCCAATGGAGACGTTACTGGGCCCACTCGAGCAAATCCACGAACAACGGGAGGGCCTTTACCTTTACCTTTACAAACATATACAAACTGGTCATATTTTATAAACATCTGGATGAATGAGATTTTATGGCAGCATATATATAACCAAATATATATTCTAAAAGCAAGTGTAGGTTATGAAACTGATATTCTCTTTATACAATTAATATCTTTGTAAAGTTACATCAATCCTGAGTTCCCTAATATTTTTTCATAATCTAGTGTTTTGCTTTACAAATTTTCTTTCATTCATATACTTTTTTTTTTTTGGAGGGGGCACCTTTTTAGAGTCTCATTCAACAATGCTCAGGGATTACTCCTGCCTATGCACTCAGAAATTATTCCTGGCTGTGGTCAGGGAACCATATGGAATCTGGGATCAGCCCCGTGCAAGACAAATACTGTGCCTGTTGTACTTTTTCCCTGGCCCCCACATTCGTATACTTTTAGATAAAAGAGATCTTATTTTTAAGTCACCATCATTAAGAAGTTGTCTTTACAATCAGTAATCATTGCTTGAAATACATAAGCAGTTAATACACATTGCTTAAGTAATTACTTGCTACAGCTAGTAGCAAGTCATTATTATTTACAACGTGACAGAAACATTGATGTTTTGGGCAAAGTTATTATATACATACTTTCCATATGATTATATTGAGACACAAGTTGTTTAATGGCAGAAATTATTAACCTATAGAATTTGATTCAGTTTTGTATGCTTACTATATTGTGTCTTTGAAAAAAATCAAAATGAATTGTTAAATTAGGATATGGGCAAGTACTTTTTAAAATTAATACTCATGGTATATCCAAGTAATTGTTGAGTGAATTAATTAATTAATTAATGTAAGCTGCGGGCTGGAGCGATAGCACAGCGGTAGGGCATTTGCCTTGCATGCAGCCAACATGGCCAACCCGAGTTCGATTCCTCCACCCCTCTCGGAGAGCCCGGCAAGCTACCGAGAGTATCTCGCCCACACTGCAGAGCCTGGCAAGCCAACCCGTGATGTATTCGATATGCCAAACACAGTAACAAACAAAATCTCCAATGGAGACGTTACTGGGTCCGCTCGAGCAAATCGATGAACAACGGGAGGGCCTTTACTTTACTTAATGTAAGCTAAATTTTGTGACTAATTGGGATACAATACATTACTGCACTTAGAAATTTTCAAAAATTCTTCAAACTTCCAAACTCTCAGTCTTCATTATTATTTAAATAATTACTAGATGTGTTTATTTTGAAGTGGCATAGAATTTGCAGTATCTTAAAGTTTTTCTTATCAGGGTCAAGAAACTTGTCTCATGAAATGATACTGCATAGTGCATAATAAGATGAAGCAGCATTTTTTTAAACTATCTATAGCTTATCTGACTTTGTTTTCATAATTCCTCATAATTATATTTGTTCCAGTGAAATTGAATTTTACTTGTAAAATGATCTATTCATTGGCAATTCATAGTAAATTATTCATACTAAGGGGAAAAACAGCCTACAATTGATATTCAGAATTAGAGTTACATACAACTAATGTTAAGATGTAATAAATAGTGCAGAATAATGCACACAATTTAATTTAAAGGTGTGAAGTAGCAGTAAATGTGTATATATCTTCCTCATCATTAAAATTCCTTTAAAATTAATTCATTGATTAAAAGAAAACCACTCACCTTGTTTTGCTTCATGAAAGATTTCTATGCGTCATGTTGACAGTAAAATGAATACATTTGGCCAAAATATAAAATCCGGTTTTTATTGTTGTCCTTGAACTTTCTACAAGAGCTCATCTTGCCTTAGTAACTGAAAAAGAGAATATAAGGAGCAAATGATTGTGTTAAATCCCTTACTAAATGCCATTTTGGGGATACCTGGAATTGGAGGAGGGGGATGGGTTTAAAAAGTAGGAGTATGTGTGACAAGTTTTAAATATATGTTATAGAAAGTAAATAAGAGAAGGCCCCAGGCCAATAATAGGACAGTGGGTTAGGTGCTTCCCTTGTAGGTGGCTGACCTGGGTTTAATCTCAGACAGGATCACTGTGCCAGGAGTGATCCCAGATTGCAGAGCCAGGAGAAATGCCTGCGCATCACCCGGTATGTCCAAAAAATAAAATAAGTCAAGGGAATAAAAGAAAATAAACCTGGAGATTAATGTGAAATAGAAAAACTTGGTGTATTTGGGGAGGAGATTGAAATACACTTCTTAAGCACTACTGATATTGCTGAGCTCACTGTATCACTGTCATTCCGTTGTTCATCAATTTCCTCGAGCAGGCACCAGTAGCGTCTTCATTCATCCTAGCCCTGAGATTTTAGCAAGTGCCATATTGGAGGTTCTTTCAGGGTCAGGGGATTGAGACCTATCATTGTTACTGGGTTTGGGCCTATTGAATATGCCACGGGGAGCTTGCCAGACTCCTCAGTGTGGCAGGATACTCTCGGTAGCTTGCCAGGTTCTCCGAGAATGAGAACTGGACAATAAAAGGTTGTGCAACTGCAAATGTGGCCGTGAGCTTCTGGGAGCTTGGTTTTATGGTCTCTGGGTCTTGGCCGCTGATAGAATTACATGGCTCTGGGGGCAGTTGGTGGGTGTGACTGCCTAGCTGCTGGAAGATGGGGGATCTGGGTGGAGGAGGCCCAGTCCCGATGCGAGCAGGCCTGGAGATCTCAGCCCTGGGTTCTGCATACCTGGGTTCCTCTGCCAGTTTGTTCCTGCGTGAGGCTCATCCGAGAGTGTGAATTGTGGTTTTTAAGCATGGATGTGCCTGGTTCCGGAGGTCTTCAGCTGCCGGGGCTCTGCTCAGGGCAGGGAGGGAAACTCAACCTGCCCCCGCCCTCTGAGGGGCCCTGGTAAGGACAGTCAGGTGTGGGGACAGGAGACTCTGCTGAGATGGAGAAGGAAAATAGGAGAAAGTGACTCAACATATAGCTATGAGATTGAACCTACTAAAGGTTTATTTTGGAATATAGACAGTTAAGATAGGTGTCTATTTGAGAGTCCTCAAAGATATAGTTCACTTTATATGTTTAAGACAACATAAAAACATAACTTCACTCAAAAGCAGTAGAATGGGAAAATGCTCAATGATGGATTATAGGTGATAGATTTAAGAGATGAGGAACTGTGTATACAAGAAAAACACTTCAGGGACTCATAGCCAAAGTAGGGCTCATCTGTGAGACAAAGCAAGATGGGTGGTTTTCTTTGAACCAACACACAAATTTTTATGTTAAAGAAAGATTAGAAATTGTTCAAATGGACTGGGGTGAAAAAAAATCATACTTCTGAGAATTTGTGGGTAATTTTAAAACCTCACTCATTAGTATCATCATGCTTGCTTTACAAGTCAGTTTTTTTCAAGAATTTCACCATATAATTCACTCAGCTCTGCAATCCAGAAGACACAGCATCACATTTCTACTCAAGTTTGATATGATGACTATCTACATTCTGGTATCAAACATGAAATCTTGATGAACAGGAACAGACTCCAGAGTCTGCATTTTTAACAGTCCTACTAGTCTCCCTTATGATCAGATTTAAGTTTGAGAAAGAGTAAGAAATACCCGTAAATAAGTACCAATAGTGCACAAAGTGTGCAATATATAGAAATGTATTTTTAAGTAAATTGCAAACCTTTACAGATAAAAATATTTTGAAATATAAGGATACACTTGAACTTCAAATCTTAGTTGTGTAGCTTGATTGGCCACATTATATAAAATGATTTTTGTGGATTCCATTTCAGAAAATGAGTATTGGATTTTCTCAGGTATTCTGCTTCTTCATCAAAATTTTATCTGCTACCAATCTGGACATTTCTAATTCACCTACTGAGCCATATTAGGGGACATAAGTCTCCATTTACCGATATGTTAGACCCAGATATTGTGAACTATTTATGTCTTCACCTGGAAGTTATGTTTCAGCTAACTGCCAGGTGACCTTTTATATATTCTGTTATCAATATATCAGTTAGGAATGAAGGAAGTGATTAAAGTTTAATAACGAAGGAGATTATTTGTGTGGATATTTTAATAATATTATATTTTGCAAATGATTCACACCAAGGCATTCTTGTGCATCTTATAATAAAAGTAAATATATTTTTGAATATATACATATAGCAAAAACCCCAGCTATAGCAAATACACAAATACACAAATATATTTTCTAAGAGGCACAAAAATTTTCAGTAGAGGTGACTGAAGTGCATCTACTTATATTAAGAGTTTACCTTGCAGCCCATAGCAAATTAGGATGTAAGTAAATAAGTAAGAGTGGCAAGTATGTAAATAGATTTTAGCTTATTTTCTGCTTGCAATAGAATCTTCAGTTTTAAAAAAAATGATTAAATATTGTATTTAATAATTGATCAAATGCAATGTAATATGTAACAGTTGTCATTTTAAGCAATACTCTAACAGTCTTTGAAAAGTATTGAGAATACAATTCTTATTTTTAAAACTAATCGAGTTTCAATCACATCATTGTGATTGAAATACTGTTGTTCTCACGTTGAAATTTCTGTCTGAAATTGACAATTATACACATGGCAGATCTTTATGCTGGCTTAGAGTGTCCCCAGCAGGCGGTTTGCTTATGATTAATGATTTACAATTCTTGAATATTCAGATTTGTAAATGTTCTAGAGTTTGTTAATTGCCAAAGTTTTTCTACCTCCCAGCTTGTCTTATTACAGCTTACCTTAATTTTAACCATGTTTTGGAACATAACTTAAAATGAGTTCTAAATGTCTGAAGGTGGCCTCTTGCATTGATTGTGCAGGCAAACATCATGAATAATCTTTTCTTCTGTGTTGACATAAATAAAATTCATTGTGATTTTTGAAATATTTCTTATGATATTCCACTTTGTTAAATGTGGCATCTACTGTGTTTTAGAGTCTATTCAACCTTAGTTTGTCAAGAATTATAATTGAAAGTCTAATTGAATACCTACTTTGTCATTATAAAATTTTGCCATTTTAAAATGCTAGAAATTTTAAATAACTGATCAGTTAACTTGTTCAACTGTAATAACATTTAGCAAATAACAGAGAATATAGAATTATTATAAATAAATTTACCGGTTTAAAATGGTTTAAATATATAAAAAAAAAAGCAAAGCAGTATACTGATCTTTAATTTCAAGTACAGGAAGATTTGTTTTAGTTGGTGATAGATGTGAAATGTTTAAAGAAAATATAGTGCATGGAAATAGTTCTGTAGAAGACCTTGATAGTTATTAATTATAACATGGAAAAAGTCATTTAAACATCTCTGAGTTTTACAACCTAATCTGTACATTAAGTTAAAAATAACTGTCCTAATTACATCATAACTTTTTTGAGGATTTAATGAATCATATCTTGCAAAATTATGGACAAGGTGTGGGCAAAGATTATTTTTTAATTCCCTTTTACATAATAAGAATTTCAGTTTTAATGTATGCATGGCATAAATTAGAATACTAAAGTTTTTAAAGACAAAATATTTTTGTGAGATTTAGTAGAGAAGAAAATCTGAATTGCTCTAGGTTAAAATTTCTCTATATTTATAGAAACCATTATCCATACATGATGGAAATCTTTAACATAATAGTAAGAACTTCGGACAAGAAAGAGAGCATAGGGGCTGGAGCAATAGCACAGCGGGTCGGGCATTTGCCTTGCATGCGGCCAACCCAGGTCGATTCCCAGCATCCCAGATGGTCTCCCGAGCACTGCCAGGAGTAATTCCTGAGTGAAGAGTCAGGAGTAACCTCTGTGCATTGCCGGGTGTAACCCAAAAAGCAAAAAAAGATAGCATAGTGTGTAAGGTGCATAAGGTGCTTGCAATTGCATATGGCCAACACTGCTTCAATCCATGGCACTGCATGGAGTGAAAAAGGAGTGAACCCTGAGGAGTGAACCCTGAGTACAGAGTATGAATACCCTGATCACTGTAGGAGTAGCTCAAGAACTACAAATAAAATTTTGTTTTGTTCACTTGTTTTTTTCCAGTCTTACATAATAAAAAAATTAGTGTATTAGTGTTTGTCATACATTTACTATAGATTTATTGAATTTTTTGGATAGAAATGTCGACAGTCTTGGTGTTTGGTCTCATGGACTTATGTCATAAAAATGAAAAAAAAAACAGGGTAGCATAGTTTTGTAGTCACAGTTATGGGGAATTCAGTGTACCATAGAAGTTTAATAAAATAACAACCCACAGCCTACAAAGTGGAAAACAATGTACCAGAAATTTAATAATACTTTTACTTAAAATATTTATTTAGTATATGCATTGTGCCATTTTATTTGACATTAGGAATATAAACCGGAAAGATAGGTGACCAATTTTATATTTATATATAGTATCTATTTACAGAAGAGGAAATAAAGCTCATGAAGATTATATTTCTGAATTTAGTCATATGAATAGTAAATTAATTGAAACCCCAATCTAAATATGTTTTGCTCCACCATATCACTGCTTTTAATTAATTTAGAGACTGAGGTTGAACAAGGATCATTTGAAATTCATTGTTTCCAATGTAAATGATACAAGTCTACAAATCACAGGAGACTTACCTAGCTCTTGTCTTCTGTTATAGTGTCTATTATTTATCTTATGGCAGCCTTTTATGTTACTTTCATGAATGGTAGCTCATAAGAGTACATATGATTATTTTATGGTGCTGTATATTTGGCCAGGGTACTGTTTCTGCTTTCTGATGGACTAATTAGAAACGAGTCATAGATCTATTATATAAGCAATCTTTGGTTTAATGCAGATGTATTGCTGAAATAATGGTTTGACCAACTAGTTCCATTGTGATATAGTTCTATAAATATATTTATTGTGTCTTAGTTGGCCTCATGTAACTAGTGATATGTTTTCAACTTTCTCTTGTATGCTTATATTATTTAGAATTTAGGGTAGTGTATTACAAAGTATATGTGTAATATGTATAGATTGATATGTAATATCTGTACAGAAACAACTTGACCTTGTTCACACAAATTATAATTTTATTTATGTAAATATATTCAGTATTTGGGAAAACTGATATTTTAGCCTACACCCACAGTGCTCAAAGTTTACTTCTGGCTGTGATGCAAGATCATTCCTGGTGGGGTACAGAGAACCATTTAGGGTACTGGGTACCCTGTTAGGCTGTGTGCAAAGCAAGCACCCTGCCCACTGTATAGTCTGTCTGGTAGCAACAATGATTTTCCTAAACATTCTTGTGTTTTTACAACTGTTAACAGAATAGTTGTTATTTTACATTTTCAAACTGATTATTGATGTAGAATTTTTAGCAATATAAGATACTCATTGATACACAATAAGGAGGATCTCTTCCTATTACATTTGCCTGCATTCTCACTTACTCTGTTTATGTGCCTATTAACATCTAATTCATCTCTATTATGTGCTTACATTGGCCTGGAGGGATAGCACAGTGGGAGGTCATTTGCCTTCTGAGCAGCAGGCAGGTCAAGCAGGTTTGATTCCTCTGCCCCTCTAGGAGAGCCTGGCAAGCTACTGAGAGTATCTCGCCTGTGTATCTTGCCCACAAGGCAAAGTCTGGCAAGCTCCCCGTGACATATTTGATATGCCAAACACAGTAACAAGAATTCCCACAATGGAGACTTTACTGGGCCCGCTTGAGCAAATTGATGAACAACAGGAGGACACTGCTACAGTGCTTAAATTATTAATATTAGTTCCTTCCCTCTTTCTTTTCACTTTTATTCTTTATTTCTCTGGTATTGCAACAATACCCTTCAATAAATGTAGCATCTTAATTGAGGCATAACTCACAGTAGCAGTATAAAATGGCGAACTTTTTCTTTTTGATGGTGAAAATGGTCCATTTAATGCAGAGCTTTAGCCTACTTCCAGAACATTTGAAGGGGGTTGAGGTAGAGGCTTGCATATAGGTGTGGTTGATCATTTACAGAGGAAAAAGATCTTGTCAGAGGCAATTCGCTTGGGGAGATTAACTCAAGGAGACATTCGGTATCCCAGACACATTTACATTGCTTTTTGCTTTACCTCTAGTTGTATATGTTGAATAATTATTTTTTTAATTTTTTAAAAAATTTTTATTAGTGAGACAACATGAGGTACAGTTGTAGGCTTACAAATTTTTGTGCTTGGGTTTCAATCATACAATGATCAAATACTCATCCCTCCACCAGTTCCCATTTCCCACCACCACGGATCCCACTATCCCTCCCACCCCCATCCCCCCGATCCCACCTATGACAATATATAAGAAAAATATTCAATTTTCACAGGTGAATTTTAGTTTGATTTCAAAAATAATTTGCTGACTTATGATTTGTATATTATTTTTAACTGGCTCTTATGTCAGTTACATGTTTAGTAGGCATAAATCAATTCTATAATCTGTGAATAACAATTGTATTGATTATCTGGAATCACTTTTTCTCATGTGAATTAAATGTTGTCTTCACTCTTTTTTAATTGCTATATATTTAATTTTCCTCCACTGCAGGAAGCCCAGCTATTTATAGATTTAACTTCTATTAGATTTTCCATCATTTAATCTTTACTGGTCCATTAAAATACATTGTCCTTTTATGATTCATGTTGTCTTACACTTATTACTACCAAACGATATGTTTTCTTCATGACATTTTTAATATGCACTTAGCGTACATAAAAGATTAAATGCTCTACAATGAGCAATTGGTGAGACTAACTACTTCTGTTCATGTTGTAATATATGACCTATTATTTCTGTGATTTTCTTGCTATGGAGTATCAGTGTGGGCATCAGAAAGAGCCACGAAGTTTCTTCTGAATCAAGTGTGTGTGTGTGTGTGTGTGTGTGTGTGAGAGAGAGAGAGAGAGAGAGAGAGAGAAGAGAAAAAGAGAGAGAGAGGGTGGGGAGCATAGAACAGAGAGAGAGGAACAGAGAGAGATATAGAGATAGAGTTAGAGAGGCAAAGGAAAAGGGGTGTAGGAGACAGAGAAGTTAACAGAAACTAATCTGTTAAACTGAACAACATTTAATATAAATTAAATAATTCAAAGTTTTAACAAAGAAAAAGTCTTCTTTAGATATATTATTTCAAAAATATTTATTTGTTAAACTTTGGGTTTATAAACTTTCAAAAATAAATAAAGGCCCTCCCGTTGATCATCGATTTGCTCGAGCGGGCCCAGTAACGTCTCCATTGGAGACTTTGTTGTTACTGTGTCTGGCATATCGAATACTCTCGGTAGCTTGCCGGGCTCTCCGAGAGGGGCGGAGGAATCGAACTCGGGTCGGCCATGTTGGCCGCGTGTAAGGCGAACGCCCTACCCGCTGTGCTATCAGTAAATGTAATTGTTCATATTTATCATCTTCCAATTTCTAGCCATGTGCATAGTTCTTATAATAAAAATCATAATTCACTATCATTTTTGAAAACTCGACTTCTTCAAGGAAATAATATAAAAATCTTATAAATGAAAGATCTTACAAGGAATGAGACACTCAGCATAACTGGTTACTTACAAAATTACACATAAACAAATGATCATCATAAAATATATTTCAGTATTGAATGGCAGAGTGTTACTTCAAAATTTACTTTCTAGGTCATATATGTAAATATTTTCATGAAACATGTTTCAAATGAAAACATAACCTATTCTAAGAATGAAAATTTTGGATCATGTATCCTTTGTAAAAGATAACCTATGTCTGTTCCAAATCTATCAGGGGCCAGAGCAATAGTGCAGCTGGCTTGCATATGACCAACCTGGGTTCCATCTCTGGCATCTTATATGGACCCCCGACACTTCCAGGAGTGATTCCTGAATGCAGAGCCAAGAGTGATCCCTGAACATTCCTGAGTGTGGCCCACAAACAAACAAACAACAACAACAAAAACAAACCTGTCATGATATGAACAAATGAATGTGTCATAGCTCGCTATTTTTTTAATCCTCTATTTTAGTTTTTAGAATAATTCCTTTTATCATTTATTGGATTCTAGATATTTACTTTTGTGTGAACTATGTCCATTCAATTTAGATATATAATATATTTACACACATGATATTTTGAAATTCTTTCATCTGTGTTATTTCATAGGTACTTGTATATAATCATTGTTTCAAGAATATTCAAGCTTTATTAATATTCTTTAAGCAGCCTCAATTCCAACATTTAAGTGTAAATTAAATAACTCAAACTTTTAACATAACTTTACTGAGTCTAAGAGCCAGTGCTCAGAGGACCCAGGGGCCAGTTCTGGAGATACTTTGCCTGACTGTGAGGTCCAGATGTTAAAAAGTTTTGCCCAGCAATATGGTGCTACCTGCAGAGGTACTGGAGACCACTAAAGTCACCCAGAAATTCTCAGGGTCACCAGTCTTCATATGGGGTCTCTACATGTAGACCTACACTCCAGTCTTTTATTCTATTACCCCTGCCCCTACTAGAGAAATTTTGACTAAACAGAGTATTCAATGCTTTAATGCTGAGAGAAAAAGAACAGTAGATGTGATTTAAGAAATTGAAAAAAAAAAAAGAAGCAAAGACATGCTTTTGATTGAAGTGTCTTCACAATAAGAAAAGTAACCCATTGCGTGGATTTAATTGAAATCTAATTTAACTTTGACAAACACTTGGCTTATTGAGTTTATAAAAGCTGAACTGTCAGGTTAATCTATTGTAAAAACTCATAAAATGTTTCCAAAATAGAATTGTTTTCTTCTCCACCCTTTTTGCTTCATATATTTCTGCTATTATTACTATTATTATTTGTTGTTGTTGTAATAAGTATAATTGTGCTTTCTCCAACATACTATAAGTTCTTGTAAAAGTCTTAGCTAATTTTATTTTTTTATCTTTAATGACCTAACAATGTTAAACCACATATTCTTACATATAGTCTGTGCTATAGCACTGCATAGTGACTGTTTTTAAAGTGCTAAATTAATTTCTAAAAAAATTTGAGTTTTTTGCCTTGCACTGTTAATATTATTGAGATGTTTGAGCTTCTATTATTTATGACCTAGATTTCCTAGGCTCTAGGTCAATTCACATATATTATAAATCTCAAATTTAATTTTGAGATTTACTGTGTATACTTTGTAATAATACCCTTTTAATGTAATATTATTAGACATGCTTTAATAAAAAGTATTGTCATAAGTCTATAACAAAGGATAGCAGTCCTGGAAGGGGCATGAATTAGTCAGATAAGACTTATCATAAGGAAAGTAGAACAACTTTAATATACACTCAGGTGAAAAAGAAATTGACAGAGAATTGAAAAAATGCAAAGTTCTGCTCCAAGGTGACCTGGGAGAAAGGCAGTAGGGGGTGAAGATTTTACTAGTTCAATAATAAATAGGTGTACATAAATAATTAGTTTGTGACAGTTTTAATGACAACCCAGCTATGAGAGAAGGTAAATCTACATATTGAAAGAAAGCAGTTAAAATGTTGACTGCAGAATGACAGAAGTAAAGAGGATACATTTAAATGGAGACAGGCAGCCTGTCTAAATATGGCTAATATTAAATACAGGTGATTATAGCATTTGAAATTGAAATTAAAAATAATCTCTGATTCACTTATTTTAAAATTACCAAGCCCCCTCAGCTGCGTTTTTCACCAGGTGCCAGTTCAGTTGGAACAACAAGCATATCCAATGATTTAAAAATAACATTCACGGGTGTCACCTGATGTCACTCCAGATAAGGAATGCTGTTCCCAATCAGAGAGAACACTCTCTGGTATTCATCCTAACACCTTCCAAACCTGTGTTACATATTTATGTCATGCATTTTAAAATAATCTTTGGAATCTTGAACATATTAAATAGATTAAGCTTTTTTAGGATGTAAACATTAGGGGAAAATGGAACGCTTTGATTTTAAGAAACATGCATGTATGCAGTAAAGAAATTTTTTTTCATGGTAGGAATTGAAGAACCCAATAAAGATTTTTTCCTCCAAATATTTTTCAAGCATAGTCAAAGATTAACACAGTATTTGTGAGTTATTGTTCTTCACAGATATTTTAAGTCAACAATTTTAGGTCATTCAAGGACAGTTTCCGAAATATCTTGGTTCAGATTTGAGGAAGCATGTAAAGGTTTGTCAAGTCACTCAGGCAAGCAATGTGCTAAGTGCCTTATGCACATTTACCTTTCCCAGAAAAAGTCCTATGAGATATTTTATCTATTTTATAGATAAGGTAATTGAAGCACTGAAAGTTAATTTGATTTCTTAAGATCAAAAAGAAACTTGGCAACAAAGACGGGATTTGCCTGTAGATTTTTCTAGAAAGCACAAGCCTCTCTACTTATGTATGTAAATAACTTTACATGGGTGATTTCTCAAGCTTATGTGAAAAAAATAATAAAATAATTTTAAAAAGCAGATTGATGTTGCCTTTTATTGCTTTTCTTCCAACCACTAATTTGACTTCATAATCTAAAAAGAAAGTATATAATCACAAATGCAACTATTTTTATTTCCTAAATCACAGATTGATTTTCTTAGGCATCTGTACAAGAAATAGTTTAAAACAAGTCATTGCAGAACATAATAAATTTTTATTTATCTGAAAATGAACTAAAAACTTAATATTCTTTGTTTTATTTTTGTTTGGGGGCCACACTTGTCCATGCCCAGGGATTACCCCTGGTTTTGCACTCAGAAATTATATTGGGGGCCTGGAGTGATAGTACAGTGGGTAGGGTGTTTGCCTTGCACACGGCCAACCCAGGTTCAATTCCCAGCATCCCATATGGTCCCCTGAGCACCGCCAAGTAATTCCTGAGTGCATGAGCTGGGAGTAACCCTTGTACACTGCTGGGTGTGACCCAAAAAGAAAAAAAAAATGAAGTTATTTTTGGGAACCATATGGGATGCCAGGAATTGAACCCAGGGTAGCAGCATGAAACACAAACACCCTACCTGCTGTTCTAGCATTCTGGCCCATACTAACAACTTAATTTTGAATAATATCAGCACTTTACCATCCAATGCCTTCTTTTATCTTGTTTTGGAGCCACACCCAGCAATGCAAAGGTTTACTCTTGGCTTGTCTCAGGGGACTATATGGGATGTTAGGAAGCTAACCCAAATCAGATATATTCAAGGCCAGTGCCCTACCAATTGTGTACTTTTCCCTACTCTTCTCATATCTCAATGTCTTTGAGATATAGGTAGATACTATTGAGCTTATTAAGCAATTCTGGGGGAAAAAAGTGACTGTCAGGTTCATAGGGAGATCATTTTTAAAATGATAGAGGAAGCATTTTCTGACAAACACGAATTATTTCTAATTATTTTGAGAGTTGTAATACTTTTACAACTATTTTCTCCCTGAGAGTCGTGAAATTCACAAGAAAAAATATGTTAGTGGGAAACATCATGAAAAAAACCTAGTTTTACTTTCACATGCATTTCTTTGGAAATCAAATTCCCAAAGAAATGAGCGATGTGGTTATTAACTCATGGTGTACTACTATTCATTTTTATTTATTTGGATATTGTATGAGCCTATTGAGAACTTTGTGAAATCAGTGAATCTCAGCATTTTGGCAATACTTCTAATATTGTTTTTCCTAAAAGTCATGAAGAATAGTTTTATTTTCCTTATTAAGTAGTTGATAAATTGCATTGCACTGTATCTTTCTTAGATTATTTTTCAGTTTAGTTAATAGCATTGTGTTGATTATTCAGTCCCCTTTTTCTCATACTGGGGCTTTATTTCCTTATTTTGCACACAATTATTTCACAACCATGACCAGATACCTTGCTGAATTTATATACATGAAGATGACTTCTTCATTTTCTTGCACCAAAAAATATCAAAACAGTTAATAGGAAAATCATAGCCATGTTACAGTTGGTGGGGTACTTGCCTTACAGCCAACCCGGGTTTCATCCCCGTCAAACCGGTAAAATTCCCGTTATTCCATAGGGCTGGATTGATCCCTGAGCAATGAGTAAGTCCTGAACACCTCTGTGTGGCCTACACCCCCCACTCCGCCAAAATAAATAGCAAATTGGATAAGATACCATGATAAAATTAATCTCACATGCTACTTCTCCTGAACTGGACAGATAGAGATACTTTTATTTTTAGACATGAGAGGGGAGGTGGAGAAGGCATAACTTATAAGATGAAGTGAGAGAATCATGATATTAAAAAAATTACTTGCTCAACTAAATGGTATTTACCAAAGTTAAAATATAGTACAATGATTATAAAATATTGATGTAAAACATTGTGGTAGAAATTTTTTCAAAATTTATAATGTGGGTATAAGTAATTTGAAATTATTATTACTTGAATTTTATGATTTTCCTGGAAGAAATATATATAATTTAAATGATTAGTTTTGTTATAATTATCTATTGTTAATAGTCTCTAACAAATTGAAAAAAAAGTTAAAATATGCTAACCTAACATATTATTAATTGTCAATGAAAGGTCAGAATAATTAGAAAATAATAAGCAAAATATGTCCTATGAGAGAGTGTTCATTAACATATTAATAGGTCTATAAGCATATGTAAATAACATCCTTCCATAAAAACTATATTGATATGTATTTGAAAAAGACATAAATAAGTACAATCAGTATCAGTCATTTAAGGATAACATTAAAATATATAAACAATTACACCATTATATATTTACATGATATATAATAAGGTGTAGGTATTTCAGAGTCTCACTTCTTATGATATCTTCACACCACACCCAAATTAAATTACAGAGTACCTATCTAGAACTAAAAAAAATTATTGTAATTTGTAAGTGAAATGTTATTAGAAAATAGGAATGCCTTTGAGAAGTATTATTGTCAGTTAACTTACAATGCATATTAAAGTTGTGAGTTACTGATAACAGGAATACTAGTATACTGATAGCAGGAATAATAGTGTAGAAAGAAATACTACTATATAAACTATATAAAACTATAAATGAAAAATATACTTGTATTTACTTAAAATAGGAGCATTTTTATTTAAAAGATTTTGTTGAATTTGTTTAGTTTTACTTACTTATATTTTAAGTAATACTTAAAGATTGTGTAACTG
Organism: Sorex fumeus; assembly: GCF_029834395.1. Classification (NCBI taxonomy): domain Eukaryota; kingdom Metazoa; phylum Chordata; class Mammalia; order Eulipotyphla; family Soricidae; genus Sorex; species Sorex fumeus. Next base: position 7,606,653 of record NW_026606172.1, on the reverse strand, counting down.
TTGAAGGAAATGTCCTAAAAACCAGATTCCAAAATATACTGTCCATGTTATAATCTAAAATGTTGACTTCAAAAGTGTTCAATTCAAACAGAACAACACTTGCTTTGTCATAGTGTTAGCGATAGTAATTTAAGGTAACTGTCATTTTAAAAGTAGCCATCAAGTCTTCTTAAATGTACATTAATTTTCTGTAAAAACCCTAGTATCATTTTTCAACATAAATTTTAAAGAGAGCTAATACAGTGAATAAGTGTAAAAAGCAACTGCATTACTCAGTTATGCTACTATGAAAGAAAATTGTAGTCATTAGTCAAAAAAGTGAATGAAATTGGTTATATGCTACATAGTGATCTACATATTGATTTTAAAAATGATTTTATAAACTGCATGATACCAAAACTACTGTTCACAATGTCACCTGTATAACAAAACTATTTTCCTTTTGAAAATCATTATACACTTGTCAGTTAAAAAGATAGCCTATTGATCAAGTACATTTTAGTGAGTAGGATTATGATGGAGTTGAGATATGATACTATTCTAATACTACTTCATGCCATTTGAGAATATTAAATCCATTTAAATTAATCGTACACCAGAGAAATTCGAAATAAGTAGTATCAACCTGAAGTATTAGCATTAATACTACAGACTCGTAAGAGGAATTTTGTTTTGTATTTATTTGTTTAATTAGTCGTATATTTTGAACAGTCAACTTTCATCATTTGTCCTTGTTTTCTTCATATCTTAGAAACAACGGAAATCCATATCAGTATTCCAACAAAATGCTAGTGTTATTTTAAGATGCAACCTATGTGCCTCAGGCAGTCTCTCAGTCTCTTGTATTTTGTGAGATTTCAACGGAGAAAAATGCCAATTAGTTCCAATTTGGATGATCTTCATGATGTGTTCTCTAAGGTAACAAGTTTTCTTAGGAAATTTGGCGACATATTTCCCAAGGATATAGACAAAGACCAATATAATCAGCATTTTATACCCTTAGGTGTGCTTATGGTCTGTCAAAAGTATCACCTTAAAATGTAAAGTGAAAATGAATCATCTTATGATTATCTCTGTAATCTCAACTGATACAGATTTCACATTATTGGAGGCTTCTCAGTGTCTGACTAGTTGAACAGTCAGAGTGTTTGTTTTCCATGTTTCTGATCTGATATAATAGTTACTGTTAGATTATCTATCCTATGAAAAATAGTCATATTCAATTTAAATATCTTCAGGTAAATTTATGTCTATCATATCATATTAAGTTATTAAGACCCATATTTTAAGGGAATTATTGATTACCTCTCCCATATTCATAAGACAATGACTAGGATGGTGAGAGGACTTACATAATGCCATAGGAAAAATTATTAGAGATAGCTAAAAGTTAGTTTAAGAAGAAAATAGTTTTTTAAGGAAACTGAGTAATAAAAAATATGTAGTTTGCTTATCCTGTTGATGATACCATAAGGTGAGCTTAAAAGTCATAAGAAATAAGCGGGATTAATGGACAAAGTTACTAGTCAATTTGATATGAAATACAATTTCCTAAAAATTGTGGCTTTCTGAAATTATAATGCCTTGTCACTATTAATTTTTTTTCCCAAAAGCAATGATGCAAACTACTTGAGAGATTGTAGGAAATTTATGCCTAAAGAATTTGATGAGGAATACTCTATGAATTCATGAAATTTGATGTTCGGTGAAGTTAATAACTAAAATTTCCTTGTGATAAACTTTTCCCAAATGTTCCAAGTGTTCAAGACAGGAATCTATCAAGTTGAAATGTATAAAATTTCCATTGTTGTAGATCAAAATTGTCTGAAAAATAAGACTATCTTGAGATTAATCTATACCCTTAGTTTTCTGAGATTATTCTGTGACATAATATAAAATTATCAGGTTAAAGAAATGCAGCAATGAATCGCTGTTTTCTCAGAATTTTTTCTTGCAGTACAGGAGACCAAATTCAAGACATGACTTCTGTTTCAGTGGTAGCTGAGTTGGTCAGAAAAGTAAAATTTAAATAAAGCTAAATGCTAGTGTTTCAATTGTGGTGGCTACTTTCAACAAATTTAATTTCCTATACTGGCTGGCCTAATAAGGAGTATAATGAAAGCCATCAGTAGCCTAAAAAAATCAAAAAAGGCAGAAAAAGATGAATCAGTTGTTGTTACTGTGTCTGGCATATCAAATACTCTCGGTAGCTTGCCGGGCTCTCTGAGAGGGGCAGAGGAATCGAACTCGGGTCGGCCATGTTGGCCGCTTGTAAGGCAAACGCCCTACCCGCTGTGCTATCGCTCCAGCTCCAAAAATTTGTAAGTTAGAGTACTATAAAAGTTATGCTGCATCTTTATGACCAATAGCTTTTCTTAATTAATAAGCAGGGTGTGACAGAAGAATTTATAACATGTGATGTAAATAATTACGCATCAGGAGAGTACAGTCAGAACAAAATGAAATGATGGTAAATTAATGATAAACAGTGCAACTCATTGTAAATAAAAATCAGGGCATCTGCATTCAAGCCCAGCTGTCACTAATTCTTTTACTGAGTGATCAAGGCATGAAATCTCTCATGACCTGAAATAGCTCATCTGTGACATGAGGGGGGTTGGACTAATTGACCTCTAGATGGCTTTTGAAAACTGAAATTCTATTCCTCTTTGAAAATATTCAAGAATCACTATGCATGATTCTAAATCTCTTAGAAGGAAATCCTAGCTTCATTCCTAATAGGAAATCTTAATAGAAAATCAATTTTGCTACAAACAAATTCATGAGGAAAATATTTGGAGACCACTATGATTGTTGAAAAATTGAATTCCGCAATAAACATACACTCCTAATTGTGGGTTTGAAGCACTTTCTGTTTGGTTAAGGTCATTGCATTGACATCATTATACTATCAGCTCAGTGCCTTGTTAGGTTTACTATTGTGACACTGCTCAGATCTTTGAATGGATTAACTGATCTAAGAGCTAGAGGTTTTGTGCTCTGAAATGCATCATTAAAGTTGATATTGAGTCCCCACTTCACATTGGCTTCTTTCACCAAATGATGAAAATAAAACATCTGACTCTTCTGAGTTTTTTCTTTTTTTTTTACTTCTCAAGGAGTATATTTTAAGGAAATCTTAGGTAGAAGTATATAGGAGTGCCTCAGATATTTTGATACTTATTTTAAATGCTGCAGCACCATTATTAAGCTGCATGAGGATCCCTTGACGATCAAACATAAAGAAATGAGAATACTAAACATATTCCAAAGCTAAGCCTAAATGACACTGTCTCAGATTATCTGTGAGTTCTTATCCCCTCCATTAGTGCAAGTAATCGAGTGTTTGAATCTGAAAGCACAAGTTTATCTCATTGTTCCATTATAGGTAATAAAATTGACCTATGTGAGGATATTAGATTAGTGATTTTACTTAGTATTCACCTTATGCTTAGAAGGTGTGAAATTGTTAACTCGTTCAAATTAAGTCATTATCCAGTTATGTAACAAATAGCCTTGTGCTTAAAAAGCTTAACTAAGCAGGTGCAGAAAGAAAGGAGCAACTCTATCAAATGCTTCAGGAGGCCCTTTCTACTGCTGCTCTTTATTTTTACGTCTCATTAACAGCAGTATTAACTATCACATACTGCTTACACAGGGGCAATTGAGAGAAATTAAGCATTCTGCATAATCCTCTTACAATATTTATATACAAGAAAGTTAGGCTTTGAGAATCTTTTGCTTGTTTGAGTATTTTAATAATCTATATAGCTTTATCTTCCTTTGAACCTACTTGTCACTCACTGGTAAATACAAAAGCACTGGTGTATCCATCTGCTAAGGCTTCAGTGACAAATTATCAAAATTTGTTGATTAAGCACAGTAATTTGTTTACTCACTTATTCATACTAGGACTCAAGAGAAAAGACTCGGCGAGTGCTAGATAGATAACAGAGTGGTCTGGGTTTGACCCCTGACACTGCATATCCCGAAGTGCTGCAGGAGTGCCCTAGATTTTTTAGTCTCAGAGTAATTCTTGATCACTACCAGATGTGTCCTTCAAATCAAGAAATACACAGTTTGGTGTGTGTGTGTAGTTCTGGTTCATGTTGCCATCACTTGCTATAGAGACAAACAAGGCTTATAGCTCACTCTACTGATGATTTCTATCAGGAAGACGCAGTACAGTGGAATCGGTTATGATATATCATCTTACCTTAGATTCAAAGTGTTCTGCAGAGTGTGTTTAAACATAGAAATAATTAAAAGAGAGCAAGTAGAAAGTAAAGTAATGTATATGAATATGAGGAAGAGATAGAAGTACTAGAGTGAGAATATAGAATTTCAGGCCCTTGCTTTACATAAAGGTAAAGGCCCTCCCATTGATCATCAATTTGCTCGATTTGCATAGGCGACCCTCATTTGTTTCCGGAGAATAACCCGGAATAATCCCTGAGTACACAGTCAGACAAAAGGCCTGAACATAGTCAAATATGATCCAGCTCTTCCCTCCACCCGCAGCAAAAACTGAAAGAAAAATAAGATTACAGAACAGGAAATATAGGTGAAGACCTCTAATATAGTAAATATTTTTTATCTTGAGTTCCATTAAAAGAGAGATAAGATATTACTTTTAGAACGTTTATTTGCTAGTTATCAAAAGAAAAAAGGGGGAAAAAAGAGAGAAATGAGCTCAGGAATAATAAAAATTTAAAACATAAGATATCATTATATCTCTATAGAAATGAAATTTATTAAGATGATAATCAATCATGATAATGATTAATTATTCTTAAATTGGAGCATATTCATATTTCATTTTCTCAATTCTACTCCCCTTATATTTTTTAATGCTGTATTGTATCTTACATTTTTGTTTCATTTGAGAAATTTTGTTCAACATGAGCATGAAATTCTCTTTTATTGGTCTATATTTTGCAGATTTACTAAATGATGTTGCTGAGACTTTTTCAAAAACTGACAGAAAGGAAAGCACATTTCTAGAACATACCAAAGAAGGAAACTTGCATGGCTTGTGTGAACATACATGTTTCATTAAAGTTTTAACTTAGCTTGTTTTTAATTTTTAAAATAGATGATCAGGTCATTACACAGATTTTTGCAGTTAGTAGTGTTTTATACACATGTATGCATATGTGTGTATGTTATATGTGTGTATGTGTGTGTGTGTGTGTGTGTATCAGTGAGAATACATCAGACTTTTAATTTAAAAATATATCTAGGGACCTGCGCACTAGTACAATGAGTAGGGTTCTTGCCTTGCATATAGTCAACCTGGGTTCAATTCTCAGCATCCCATATCATCTGCTGAGCCAACCAGGAGAGACTCCTGAGTACAGCGGAACCAGAGATAAGCCCTGAGAACCATTGGGTGTGAACCAAATATGTATCTATCTGTAAATACATGGGCTGGAGCGATAGCACAGCAGTAGGACATTTGCCTTGTATACGGTCCGCCCAGCCGACCCAAGATTGATTTCTCAGCCCCTCTTGGAGATCCCGGCAAGCTACCGAGAGTATCTCCCCCACACGGTAAACCCTGGCAAGCTTCCCTGATATATTCAATATGCCAAACAGAGTAGCAACAAATTTCACAATGGAGACGTTACTAGGCCCGCTCAAGCAAATTGATGAACAATGGGAGGACACTGCACAAGAGTGCAGTGCTGTAAATCCATATTTACAGATAGATGCATATTTGTGTTTATGCATATACACAAATGTAGTATGTGTTTGTGTGTGTGTTGTGTGTGTGTGTGTGTGTGTGTGTGTGTGTATGCCACAGTCTGGGGAAAAGTATTTGAAAACATTTAACAATAGCTGTATATTCACTAAAAATAAAATATGTATGGGTCTTGGCGGAGGTTCTCTCTCCTGCCACTTGCATTCGGTAGTCTAACCCCGCTTCCCCCACCCTAGGGAGGCCGATGACGATGGTCAGGCAAAGGAAGGAACGAGGGCCTGGTTGGTTGGTGTCAGTTGCAGTTTATTCCAATCTCCTCTACATTCTCCTCTGATTCTCCTCCTGCTTCTTCCTCCCTCATGCTACTTCATTCTCCTTCTCGATCCCACTTCATTCTCCTTCTCTTTCTCTGGATCCCCAGCCCCCTCTTACAGCCTACTTAAATCCCCAAGCATGAGGAATTGGGGCTTACACATAGGTGTGGTCACAATCAATAGAGGTAAAGTTCTTCCCTCAGGAGAAGCTTCTTCTAGGACAGAGTCTCATCCAGCAAGAAAGAAGACTCTTCCAAGACTGAAATTCCAACTATGGGTGTGTTTCTCCTCTCCTTAGTCCAACAAATATATAAACATCGATAATATTAATCATTTTGTGTGGACATAGAAAGAGATACATCAAGCTTATAGAATTGCTCTCCTGGGGTCGTCTTGATCTCAGACTACAGTGCTCAGGCCAGATTAGTCTTTCCTAACCCTAACAGAGTTATAATCTTGTCATCCCTTTTGGATCATTACAGCATTTGTCCATACCATGCTCTTAAGTTATAGTGGCACTTTGGCCTGGCCCATTTCCATGCCAGGGTAGCTCACAACTTGTCCTGGGTCCATTCAGTCCTTCGTCGGTACCCTGCTTTTGGGGTGCTAGGAACTAAGGGCAACTGAGGCTTAAGTAAAGGAAGCAGATGCCTGGGAGGAAATATTATTCGAAGTCTTAACTCCCAAGATACAAAAGCATAATATTAACTGTCTTCCTGTGTCCATCCAAAAAGGACATTGCTTTAAAGTAAACTATTCAAAAGACATAAGGAGAGGAGAAAGGCAATATTTCATCCATACATATAAAATCATAGATCTCTGAGGAATCTGACCTTACAAGTTAACAGAGTCTGATTAGGGGAAAAAGGTGATAGGCTGGTTGGGGAAGAGAGGATAGAGAGGAGTTTACAGATAAACACAGAGGAATGGAAGTGCCTCAGGAGCACTGTGATAAACCTGAGCTCCCTGTGGTAAGGGAAACAGGATATACCAATGTTATTCTAAAATGCTTAGAGCTACATTCCAATAAACTCAGAGGAATAGAGGTGCTTCAGGAGCACCGTGATGGGTATCACCCGAAAAACCTAAGCTCCCTATAGCAAGGGAGAAAGGAAAAAACAATGTTATCCTACAATAGCCTTGTATCCAAAGTATTCCGGGCTTTTAAAACTTAGCTCTGAGAAAAACAACACAGTTACATATACAGAGAAGATTTGACATGTTACAATGGATTTTCAAATAATAAATACATAATATTTAAACAGTTTATTTCCATATGAAATTGAAAAAAATCACTATATTCTCCTAAAGAAACATAAAATAAAAAACACCTCACCAAATGCTTAAAACGATATGACATAAGAATTTTTTTAAGTGCTGGTTGAATTACAAAATAATCTAACTTTGGAAGAAACAACTTTGGAAGAGTGTTTGCCCTCATGTTACAATGCTAAATACAGGGTAACCATATAATCTAATGACTGCATTGCTGGGTATTTGAGTAGTTAAAAATGTATGTTTACACATAAACCCATACACGTTAAAGGGAGCTTTACTCATAATTACTGAGGAGACAACCAATATTCTCTTCAATATTTTAATGTATAAACTGTGATATGTCCATAACAATAAGTAATTATTTATTAATTCAAAATATTGGACAATCACTGTAGCACTGTAGCACTCTCTACCCGTTTTTCATCAATTTGCTCAAGCAGGCACAGTAGCGTCTCCATTGTGAGACTTTTTACTGTGTTCAGCATATCAAATACGTCATGGGGAGCTTGCCAGGCTTTGCCATGTGGCCGACATACTCTCAGTAGCTTACTGTGCTCTCTGAGAGGGGCAGAGGAATCGAACCTGGGTCGGCTGGGCAGGCTGCGTGCAAGGCAAATGCCCTACTGCTGTGCTATCGCTCCAGCCCAGACAGTCGTGTCACAAAAATATCCATGGAAAAACCTTAAATACCGCTAAATAATATGAACCATTCTGAAAAAAACTACATACTGTTTAAAATAATAAGACATTTAAGTTATTTGTGTTCATCTGTTAAAACTGTGCTTTAATCTCAGAAGGTTATATTTTCTAAAAAATTGTTCATTTATTCTCTCCACTATGTTCAATTTTTTTTTGCATATAGAGACTGGAGCAATAGCACAGTGGGTAGGGCTTTTGCCTTGCATGTGGCTGACCCAGGTTTGATTCCTCTGCCCTTCTCGGAGAACCTGGCAAGCGACCGAGAGTCTCCTGCCCACACGGCAGAGCCTGGCAACCTCCCTGTGGTGTATTCCGATATGCCAAAAACAGTAACAACAAATCTCACTATGGAAACATTACTGGTGGGAAGACCGTGCTATAGATGTTTAGAGTAATCTCTAATGGCCCTTTCTATCTCTGCAATATCACCCATGCACTTATGTCTTTCATTTCTAAGTCTTTTTGTCATGGCTTTTTGTCAGGATTTGGTGAAACTAGTTTTGAGTTTCTCCTGAGGGAATGTAATCTAGTTGAATCCTTACAGAAAACAATATGGGAATTCCTAAAAACAGCTAAGACTAGAAATGTCTTATGATCCAGCTATCTCACTGCATGGTATCTAACTACAAGACACAAAAGCATCCATCTGAAATGATATGTGCACACACACGTATATTTATTGCAGCACTTAGTAAAGTATCCAGATTATGAAGGCAGGTGCTCAATGTAAGTACAGTGGATAATGAAGCCATGGTAAATATATGCATGATAGAATACTACTCAGCCACAAGGAATGATGAAATCATGCAGTTCACCAACACTAATGATCTGGAGGATCTTGTGTTAAGATGAGACATCAGATATGTTTTCACTAATCTGTAGCATATTGAATACCATATTTAGAGAGTGGTAAATAAAATAAATGGGCAAATTACTGCCTTTAGATTATGAAACAGCATTCGCAATGAAAGAAATGAAGTGGGGGGAGCAAGAAGAGGAGGTCTAGTAGTAACAAAGGGGCATGGTTCAGGGACTTTAGGTCCCATAGTGGTGTGGAGACAAACTATCTATCTATCTATCTATCTATCTATCTATCTATCTATCTATCTATCTATCTATCTATCTATCTATCCCACTGGATCCAACACTATTGTAAGCCTGAAACCCAAAATACAACTAAAAATGCAGATGTGGGTCCAGAGAGATAGTATATCCTCTGCACCCTGCAGCCATTTAAGCTGAATATATGACTTTGGAGGGCCCAGGGTACTGCTAATGTTGAGGTGGCCTTCCCCTGAATGGAAAGGCCTGAAGGCACTGCATTCTCCAGCCCTAGCATTCAAATGTATGATGCAGTACAATTAGTTAAGAATCAATGGGAATGCTTTGAGGCCCCCTGAATAAGACATCTGAGGCTCTTGGCTTCATACAAATGCAAGTGTTTAAATTGAACTAGGGACCTCAGGTGATGATTCCCACCTCACGCCCCTCCTTTTGCTGGTCTATACCTCCAAGCTCTGTAGTCCTGCTCCCATTGCCAAAACATACACCTCTGTTAAATATTAGAAATAGTGAAATATTAGAAACATGAAATAGTGATTCATATTATCTAAACGTTTATTGTGAGATGCAAAACTTTTCTTAGGAGCAGCAATTTTAGTTTTGCCCCATTGCTAGTATTTTCATAGGTGAGTAGCAAAGTCTATTTAATTGGGTAGCATATAGCACAGAGGGAGGGTGTTTGCCTTGTGCGCAGCCAGCCCGGCTGAGCCGGGTTCGATTCCTCCGCCCCTCTCTGAGAGCCCGGCAAGCTACCAAGAGTATCTCACCCGCACGGCAAAGCCTGGCAAGTTACCCGTGACATATTCAATCTGCCCAACGCAGTAACAAGTCTCAAAATGGAGGCATTACTAGGCCCGCTCAAGAAAATTGATGAATAACGGAGGATAATGTTTGTTTATTCTTCTATATTCTCTCTTCCCTACCCACTCCCCTCTCCCTTCAACTTAAAATGCTGTTAAATCCCATCCTGAAATGAAATCATATATAGAATACTTCATGTGTTTACTCTCTGACATTTTCATAGTCATAGTAAAGTATTTTTTCACCACAAACAGTTACTACATTGGCATTTGTTTGACTTGACTGCCATCATGGAAGTTTGAGTGACATTTGGTCTCCTGGGACTACTCTGCCTTGAGTCTTTATATGAGTGATAACACAACTTGTGCTACAATCCTAAAGTTCTAATTACACATTAATTCCATTGGAGTAAAATATAAGAAAATCTCTATAGACATCCTCCCTTAAAAAGTCATGTATCCCTGCAATAATTAGCTGTTTAAAAACTGACAAACTCAAAACCAAATTGACATTGCTATTAAAGTACTTAATTTTATTGCATTTGCTATTTTTCAGTTATTACAGATATTTGTAGACATTTATGTACATTGTATAATCTCAATTTCTTGTATGAATGCTTTTATCATTTTTATGGCAATGACATAAGTTTGGGGTGTCTTCTACCCATGATAAAACAGTCTCTCAATTTATTATTTGTTGCTAATTGCTATCTTCTATTATTTTCTTTTCTGGTTTGCTCTTTGTCTCTGTAATGCTGCTTAAATTAAAATTTTATGTTGTATTTTCTTATGAAGGATTGATGATGAAAAATAAATTGATGGGTTTTTAGAAGCTGATCTTGTATGCAGTCAGGCTGAACCTGTCATTACTCTCTGTAGAATCTATAGATTGTCCCTAGAGATGTTCAGGAAACAGTATTGTCATCTATATTTCTGTCACTTCAGGTCTATGCTACATTTTTGCTGCCCTTTTGAAACTTGAACAGCATTGGGAACACTGTTGCTATGATGTCTAGCAACTGTTTTTTAGAGCGGTTGTTATTATTCTAAGGACATTATGGGAGAAAAAAATGCAACTCGATGTTTCTTCACCTCTGCAATGTAACACTAACTTTCATATGATCTTCCTACAAGCAAAGGATTGATACATATGTATCTCACATCAAAGTTTCTTTCATATATCAATGTTAAATTTTGGAATTAGTTCTCTTTCTCACTCACGTTGTACCTCTAACATTATAATTAGTGGAGATGTTAAGGGACTAATATTCAGCATAGCTATACAAAGAGAGTTAAACAATTAAATATTTCTCTTTACTGAAAAGCTCATATAGGTATAAAATTACATTTATGGAGTCAGAGAGATAGTTCAGGGATTAAGCTGCTGGTTGTATATGTGAAGGACCTAGATTTGATTTCTGGCACTACATATGGTCCCCTGGGCACTGCCAGGAATGATCTCCGAGATTAAAGCCAAGATAAAGCCCTGAGCACAGCCACATGCAGTAAAAAAAAATTAAAAAATTTTAAAAAAATGATCTCATATTTTTCTACGATTTACTTTTAAAGAACATGTGAATTTAAATCAGTTACAAAGGTTAAAAGTAGATAGTTCCATTAACAGTTTAAATGCAAGTTTAAACTCCTTTTTCAATTGAGAATGGGATTTAATAATTTTTGGACGTTCCAAGTGTTACTCAGGGGGCCTTGGGACCACTCTCAAGGATTCTTGGTCAACCAAGTAGGCAGTTTAATGCAAAGCCAGAGGTTACAGTGATGCTCTGGTCTTGTGAATCCACAACCAGTAGGTGACTAATGGTCACCAGGGCTACAGTCCAGCACTGTTAGGGAGCCTGATTTGAATGGAGTTTTCTTGTTTTTGTTTTTAACAAATAACTTCTGTTTTCTGGGCTGGAGTGATAGCACAGTGCATAGGGAGTTTGCCTTGTGAGTAGCCAACCCGGGTTCGATTCTTTTGTCACTCTCGGAGAGCCCCGCAAGCTACCGATAGTATCCTGCCTGCATGGCAGAGCCTGGCAAACTACCCATGCCATGTTCTACATGCCATAAAAGTAACAGGTCTCACAATGGAGACGTTACTGATGCCCGCTTGAGCAACTCGATGAACAATGGGAGGACAGTGCTACAATGCTATCTTACATATCTAGCAAGTTATTCTACAAATGTGTCTTCCTACAAACTACCTTTACCTCTTGCTTTGCACTTATGAGATGGAAACACAATAGCAAGGGTGCTTTAGCAGAAATGGGTATAGAAACATGCAATCCCTGATCTGAAGAGGTGAAATTCTGGCATGACTGAGTGACTGAAACTACAAACAGATTCTGAGCAACTCCAGATAACTTATGTAGAATTTAGTATAATAGAATGATATTTGTGAGTAAATAGCTGATATTCATTAAGTTTGAAATAACTGTAAACTATGGTGCTCCAAAAATAAAAATTTTAAAAATTAAAAGAAAAAACATAAAATGCCGTGTTTAATAACGGCACTTTTGACCATTTTGAAGATGAAATAACTTAGGCTTAAATCTATTAAATTTTGTGCCCAAGTTCACAGAAACTGAAAGAAGGGAATTTAAATGTAGGAAATTCAAATTCCAAAAGTCATAGCAATTTGCTAAGAGACTAGGTAGATTAAAGGGACAAACTGGTAGAACAGAAAATTAGACACACAAAATTAAAAATTTTGTGTTAATTATAGATATGCATTTTGCATGGTTTTGCCTACGCATAACATGTTTTTAAATAAAAACCATTTTAATAATTAGTACTTTAAAGTGTTTTCTAAAAGATAATGATGATGCATAATATATTTTATAGGTAAGAATATTGAATGCTTGCCTCACTGTCTTACAGTGACAAAATTTTATTCTATATATAATAAAAAATTGAACAGATATTGAAAAATTATTCTAATGATTTAAAAATTATTCCAATACACTAGTGTAGCTAAATAATACATGATATTCCAAAATTACACTCTGAACCACAGTAATTATATATCAACTTAATTATTTATCTGTTAAAAATTGCTTTAGTGTATGTGCTTTGTGAAAAATGAGATCACTTATAGAATCGAGACTCTTAATCTCATACTTTCATGTACTATGATTTTTATAAACCTGAAGAAAAGACTCATATTAAAACAGATAAATATTAAAAATCTTTGACTTTAATGATAAGTATAATTGGAAAGTGATTAACATAAAAACAATTACCACTATTTTTGAAATTTTTTAAAAAATTATGATTAAAAACTTTTATGTTTTAGTATGAGGACTAAACATGTTTAGTTTGGAGACTAAACCTCAGGATTTCTAGTTATACCTGAGTGATGATGTGACTAGGAATCAGACTTGGAGTTGTCACAAGCAAAGCCTGAGCAACTGTCCACTTTTTGTCACCCTGTCCTTATTTGATTGTACTTTTGTGCAAACACTATACTGCAATACTGATTCCACTGTTTTATATTTATTTATGTATATTTGTCACTGTCACTGTCCTCCCGTTATTCATCAATTTGCTCGAGTAGGCCCAGTAACATTGTGAGACTTGTGTTACTGTGGTTGTCATATCGAATACATCATGAGTAGCTTGCCAGGGTTTGCCGTGGGGGCGAGATACTCTCAGTATCTTGCCGACTCTCCGAGAGGGGCAGAGGAATTGAACTCAGGTTGGCCATGTCAGCCGCATGCAAGTCAAATGCCCTACCCGCTGTGATATCAATCCAGCCCTTTTGTATAAGTTTATAAATTAAAATTAACTTTTTATTTATTATTGTGAGAATTAATTGGAATGATGTTAGTAGACATATTGGTGGATCATAAATGGAAGAAATATGACTATTTCTAAACCATAAATTTAGATCAATATTGTTATTATTACATTAGTCCCTTCTAATGTAATAATTCTATTCTTTCAGAAAAGAACCTGAAACTCTGTAGAACTAAACTTGAAAACTTCCCACTTCTGACTGGAGATGTAACTCTGTAACGGAGTACTTGCCTTGTATGTGTGAGCTCCTAGTATAATCCCTGGCAGGCACTGTCAAAAATTTTACATCACAGGAAAGAATAGAATCCAGTTTTCAAGAACATATATTAAATTCCTTATTTCTTTAGGCTGTTTTATAATAATTCTTTCTTTAAATATGTAACTCAATTATTTCTTACTATTTTAATGATAATTTATACCCTCACTTTTTTTTAATGGCATAGAAAGTATTCTGTAAATAAATCAATGAGTTCTCAGAGTACTAAAAATAGTAACTGTGGATGGTAGTACCTACATCACCCAGGTAACACTCTAGCACTGTAGCACTGTCCTCCCGTGTTCATCAAATTGCTCGAGCGGGCACCAGTAACATCTCGAAGCAAATTGTGAGACTTGTTATTACTGTTTTTGGCATATCGAATACGTCATGGGTAGCTTGCCAGGCATTGCCATGCAGGTGAGATACTCTTATTAGCTTGCTAGGCTCTCTGATAGGGGCAGAGGAATCGAACCCAGATCGGCTGCGTGTAAGGCAAATGCCCTACCCACTGTGCCATTGCTCCAGCCCACATCACCCAGGTACTAACAGAAATTTAAAAGGTACAGCTTCACTTAGAATAAACTGTGATCTCTTTTAAAAAATTAATTTTGCATAAAACACTATGTTACTTCCAATTTTTCTTTTAAAAATTTTACTCTTTTACTTTTTAACCTGGGCCCTATGAGTATAGGAAATGCCCAAAGGGAAAAATCAGATATCCAGATTGGCAATTGATTACAGTGAATAAATGTTGGGCTAGAATGTTTGTTTTAATGAAGTGATATATATTTATTGTAATATACCTGTAATGTTATTGTTTTAGGTAGTTTAGTTGATTTACTACCTCTCGGCTAATTTTAATTTAGTTTAATAAAGAAAACTTCTGAAAATTTTAACAGATAAAATTCTCAAAGGACAACTTATTTGGCACAGTTTTTTTTCCACATGTGTAAATGAATACAGGTTTATCCATATGTACAAATATACATATCATATCAGGAAATTAAGACAAGGTATACTTAGGCTGTGATGCTACTTTAACATAGACAAAACAGAAAGTGTTTTTAGTTCTAACCATTATCTTCTCTCTCTCTTTTTTCTCTCACACAGGTGAGTAACAGAAGGTTAAAATCTGAATTCCTGGATATGACGTGTTATGTGCTTTTGTAACTAGTGTCCTGTGGGTAAGTAAAGAAATAGATTTGACTTAAGCACAACATTGAATGCTGACACATATAAAGATAAAGTTATTTTAAATTTCCACTCTATCACTATATAAATGATGACACATTTAAAAATTAGTTGTAGGTAGACATGAGTATTGAGGGGGAATATATTTCCTATTAGCCTACATATTTATGTCATCTAGAATTAGCACATAACAAATTTGGGTGTTTTGTTTTTGACTATCAATGGAAAATTTTGAAATACTTATTGTCATTGGATGTTATTTCAGAAGGAAATTTTTTATAATTAGATATATGGCATTGATATTTCAGCTATTACCACTGAATTATACTTTAAAATAAAATGATATTAAAATAAATAAATAAGGATTACTCAGTAAACGGACATTCATAGGAATTTACATTTTTATGATGGAAATATGACTGGCTTTGTATTTTAATCAATATAGCATTAAATATGGACCGAATCAAATATACTTAACAGAGGGTTAATGTTTATGAACAAGATTTAAAGATAAAATAAATTAATCACTCTTTTCTTAAAATTCCGTTGGAAAAACTTGAAATTATTTTTAAAAGAACTTTTATGAATTAGTTTTACAGATATATTGTGGGTTTTTTTGTCTTTTTAAAAATCTTAAAGTATTATACATGATCTTCATTTCAAATATGATCATAGCATGGTCTTCATTTCAAACAAAAAATAACTCCTAGAGTGAAATCACTTTATCAGAAACATATTCTTTAATAAATATTACTTGTGTTCATAGAAGTTATTAGTGCACATTGAATTTTATGAGCTAGAAATCCACTTTAAAATAAAACTGAATAGCTTACTCTTCTCTGTGCTGAGGAATTATTCTTAGAAGTTTTCAGAACATCTTCTCTATACTATCTCTCTGGATCTCAGAATAATAAAGTGGGATCCTGACTGAAAAAAAAAAGCAACAACTATATTTTCTTTATAAAATAAAATAAACAACTTTGTTTATATTAAAAATAATATAAAATAAAACTGGAGTTTTAACTATCTTATGTGATGATGATAAAATTTATTAACTTTGCTACTTAAAGATTAAATTCAGAGAAAGTAATCTCTACTTATATTTATAATAAAAATATATGATATTTCTGGCATATCTCATGACAATAGTTTAAAAATTTATTTCTCTTTCTATCTTAACTTGTTTATTAGCATACTTAAAATATGACATTTCTTCTAGCACATTTATATGTATTTGATGTTTAAAATTTTATGCAAAACTTTTAATAATTTTTGAGCTTTTGCTTCAAATACATTGTTATAGCCTATGTTGTCCTAATATATTATTACTCATGGATATGTGTGAAAGGAAAATGATATTTTTTTCTAAGTTAACGTTATGAAATAATATTACTTGGCATGATAAATTTACTTTACTATGAAAAACTATTTCTTGGAATGATCTAATCATGATAGAATTCCTTATTGATTTTTTCTGCAAAAAATTTAGTAAAAATAGTCATAACACTAGTTTTAAAAATGAGTATTAGTGCTAACTTATCTAAGTTTCTAGAAAAGCATTCTTGTTCATAAAATATTTAATGAGTCCAACATCAATAACACATTCAATCTCATCTGAGTAGGCTATTAGAGGCAATTAACATGACAAAATGAGTGGTTTGGGGATATGTTCTAAGAGGAATACTCTCCCCCTCTCCTCCTCCCCTCACTCTATAGTACCATCTTCTTTGATAGAGCATTCTCAATGGTACAAAGTCACTAGGCTCTTTTTTACTGTGGCTTTTCCAAATTCTTATTTATTTTCTACTAGGTCACCTAGGAAGAAAAGGAAGGTTTTGCTTTAGGTGATAGACTTTGAAATCTGTTTGAAATCTGTTGTTATCACATTATCACAACTATTCATTAACTGTCACTGTCACTGTCCTCTTGTTATTCATTGGTTTGCTTGAGAGGGCCCAGTAAAATCTCTATTGAACTTGTGTTACTGTGTTTGGCATATCAAATACATCATGGGTATCTTGCCAGGCTTTGCCGTGCGGGCTAGATACTCTCTGTAGCTTCTCAGTCTCTCCAAGAGGAACTGAAGAATCAAACTCGGATAGGGTAGGAGGAATCGCCTTTCCTGCTCTGCAATAGCTCCAGCCCATTGTATATATAATCTAATTAAAATTTTAAATTTTTAGAGAATTTTATTCTGTGGGGGAAAAACTAAACTCCAGTATCAAGATATAAAAAGCCAGAAATTTCTTTGAAAATAATCATATTCCAATATCTTTCTGTAAATATTTTATTGTCTTATGAAAAAGTTTCTCAGCTGCACCACTGAGGACTGCTAGGTGTGGTCCCAAAACAAAAATAAAGGGAAATAAAAAGTATTTAGCAACAATGCTAACAAAAACACATGAAATTTAAAAGAAATAAAGAGAACTTAAACATGTGTAATTTGATTTGTCAAAACATATGTTATTCAGATAAAAAATCAATCAGAAAAAATTTATGCATCAAAAAGTAATAAAATACTTGGACAATTTTAAATAAAGGTTTCTGATTTTCAAGATTTAATATAAATACTATTCAAAATTATATATATATGTAAATATATATACTTATATAATAGAAACCGGAATTCATCAAGTACTGATAATGGAGTTAAAGTTGAGATTTACCTTACTGCAAAGTTTGTGCTTTTCTACTTTCTTTTGCATCATACAATTTAGAAGCTTGATTGCTAATATCCATAGGTTTGTACTAAGGTATATCGATAAAAATCAACAATAAAATAAATAGACGTTAAAATTAGGGGTCACCAGGGCTACAGAGAGTTAAGACACTATGTCTTAACCCCTGTATTCTGTACACAGCTTCCCTAGTTGGATTCCTGGCAACACATATAGCTCAGCCCCACTCCCAGACTGCTGTTCTGCGTTATCCCGAACACAAAGCCCAAGTAAGACCTGAGCACAACTGGATGTGATTCCTCCCCCTCATATTAGGAGTCATTTATAATTTTTATCTAGAATGAATAAGAATTTGTGAAAAGTTACAGGGTCTTTTTCTTTAGGTATTTAATTTTACACATCTGTGTGTCTTGTAGGGGACCCAATTCCATGCCTCTTTAAAGTATAATCACAGCCATCAAGTACCAAAGTCCATCACTATCCCTTAGACCCATTACTCCCTTTGATTTCTTCCCTGCTCACCTGTTAGTTCCCAGAGCTTATGCTGTTTGAGGTACTGGTTTGTTTCAATGTCTTTTGAATACAAAATGCATTAAAATGTATTGTGAAGGAAATGCCATAGTGCAACATTTTATGCTATCAGTAGATAAAGACTCTTGCCAAATAACTTGTCATTAAAATTGCCTTTAAGAGTTTTAACTTGTTTTTACTTTTAAAATTTGCATTGGTGTTTGTATGAGAGAGTAAAAAGTAGACTGCTACAGTTTTTTGTGTTTTTATTGATACTATGATTCATACCTATATTGATTTGTTACAAAATCAATTTACCTTGTACTTTAATCTCTTTATGATATATTGATGTTTAATAGGATTTGACTTTCTGTTACATGACTTGAATAAATTAAGTTTAAATATTTGAGATAAAGCTATTAATAATGAAGAATGTATTGTTTCAACTGATATTGTGTGTGATACTAAATATAAATAAATAGCATGTATAAAATTATGATCATTTTGCAAGGGTACTGTGAAGAGATGTAAAAACATTAAATCATATTACACTTACCAATTTACACACACCAAAAATATCTATTATAGTGCAAGCAATATCTTACATTTATAGATGTATATATAGTAGAAGCAAAAAATATTTATATATTTTAATAATTTAATTGCATAAAGTACTAAAATATATGAATGTTTTGACTTACTCTTAAATGAACGCATATAATTTATAGTTGACTACAATAAGAATTTTGCGATATTTTACAGGAATTACAGAAGTCTAGAGTCTTTTTTAAAAGATATTTTAATTTATAAAACAATTCCAAAATAATTGTTTTCTATAATACACTTAAATATACAAGATTTAATTTTCCTGATTCAATTATATCTATAAATCATTATAAATTAGGTAATTATTTTCAGTCTTATCCCACAGTCTCTTTTTAGAAATTCACTGTTCATTTTGAATTGTATGAATTGTTGTTGAATTGTGAGAAGTTATTTTCCATTCTTCTTTAGAGTAAGGTTTTTGCAGTGTTTGCTGGTGCTGATTTAACCACTTATTTTCTTTATTATGCTGAATGAATGAAAATGGATGGAAATACATTCATAATTAACTTCAATTCAACTATAGAAGATACATCAGAGATGCTAGCTCAATATCTTATGTTAAATATGTGATTATTGAATGGGCATGAATCATTTAAAATGGATTTTATTCAGTAGAATTATTATAATATATCAAAATACATTTGTTATTACAAATCTATTCTAATTTCTTTTATAAAGTATTTTATATTATATTTTATATTTGGGCTGGAGCAATAGCACAGCGGTAGGACGTTTGCCTTGCATGCAGTCGGCCAGGCCAAGCCGGTTACAATTCCTCCTTCCCTCTCAGAGAGCCCAGCAAGCTACCGAGAGTATCTCGCCCCCATGGCAAAGCCTGGCAAGCTACCTGTGGCGTATTTGATATACTAAACGCAGTAACAAGTCTCACGATGCAGACGTTACTGGGCCTGCTCGAGCAAATCGATGAACAACAGGAGGACCATGACCATGACCAATATTATATTTATATAAATATATATATTTATAAGGTAAAGGTAAAGGTAAAGGCCCTCCCGTTGATCGTCGATTTGCTCGAGCGGGCCCAGTAACGTCTCCATTGGAGACTTTGTTGTTACTGTGTCTGGCATATCGAATACTCTCGGTAGCTTGCCGGGCTCTCCGAGAGGGGCGGAGGAATCGAACTCGGGTCGGCCATGTTGGCTGCGTGTAAGGCGAACGCCCTACCCACTGTGCTATTTATATTTAATTTATTTTTATATTTTATAATTGTAGTTATGTAAGTGATTTTTCAAGTGAAAAGTGCATTTGTTTGTTTTAGGGTCATAGCCCACAGTGCTCCGGGATCACTCCTGTCACAGATTAGGGGACTATATATGGTACCAGAGAATGAACCTGGGTCAGGTCAGCACTGTGAAAGGCAAACACCCTACCTGCTATAAGATCGGCTCCAAAAATAAAAATATTATAAAACAGTATTGACAGTTTTGAACATTTTTAACTTTATGTTGAAACAAAATTCAAATAATATGTCATGACATATAACACAATTGCTTTCTTGTCTCTCACATACCCTAAGAAGTTCTATGTGAAGGTTATATTTATTTATTTGAAATATTTCTTCATTACACGAAGGCATAGTAACTGACTCCTATGAGCTTGTGAGTGTTCTCAGTAGTGTATTTGTATATTTACTCTTTTTTTTTTTTAAGGAAATCACTGTATCACTGTATCACTGTCATCCCGTTTGTTCATCAAGTTGCTCTAGCGGGCGCCAGTAATGTCCCCATGCGTCCCAGTCATGAGATTTTAGCAGCCTCTCCTTATTGTACTTCCCAACGTTGCCATATTGGAAACTCTTTCAGGGTCAGGGGAATGAAGCCCGTTATAGTTACTATTTTTTTTTTATTTTCCATCTGACTTTATTTTCAAATACACCTTCTTTTTTAAAAACCAATACACTTTCTGTGGGGTTGACAAATATCAGTATTAGGAAATCCAATTATACATATTGAATTATAAAGCTACTACATCTAGTAGTAAAAAACTACATCTAGTCTGGAGTAGATATATTTATTTTTAGTAACATACATTGAGTGGCAATAATTACACAGTAACTATAGGCAACTAACATGAAACCACAGAACTGTAACTTTGCCAGAGCTGCATGGACTTGGGTGTTTCTGGCTGAGAACATACCCCCCCCCCCCAAAAAATGATATTCCCACTCCAGAGCTATACCAATGTAATGTATTAAGAAATAAAGCTCTGAAGTGGTGTCTCACCAGAATATACCTTGCATCTGGCAGATGACAGACAGGACATGTTAGTTATAAAGTAGTTACAGCCTAACTCACGAAAGTTACCAACTGTTTCTCTTTCGAGAAAGAAGCAAGAAGTTGAACTCTTTGAATTAGCGCCAGGTGTATCAAGTGGGAGTGCAGAGGAGGGCTGTTAGAGCAGTGTCAGAGGAACCCCGGTGGGTCAGGCAGATTGGACATCATTAATAATCATGGCTGGCTTCTAAATACTATGGAGCAAGATGACTTCTGATTTGTAATCTTAGGTAAATTATAAATAAATGAAGGCCGGTAATCATACACTAAGATTAATAAACAGCACTTCAAAAATTAACCGCATGTGGGCTGTGCTTGCAGCAGGGTTTCACAAGACAAGGCACCCAGATTTCTTCTTTCCACCTCTCACATGCAGAGAAGCTCTCGTGGCCGTTTCAAAAACCTCCCTCACACCATTTTTGGTCTTTGCTGAACACTCCATGTTCCTCAAAAGCACCAGTCCTGTTTGCCATGTCTGCCCTCTTCTGGTTTGATTGGCTCCTGCTTCATCTTAGCCAGCTCCCGCCTTTGTATGCTCATCATTCCTAAAATACTTCTTATTCCCAACCAGGATTATGGGTACGTTGGGACAGAAATGCTTAACTTCTGGAGTCCATTTTTTTCTGGGATGTTTTCTTTTTTTCTTTTTTTTTTTTTTGCTTTTTAAGTCACACCCAGCTATGCACAGGGCTTATTCCTGGCTCATGCAATCAGGAATTACTCCTGGCGGTGCTGGGAATCGAACCCGGGTTGGCCCCGTGCAAGGCAAACGTCCTACCCGCTGTGCTATCGTTCCAGCCCCTTTCTGGGATGTTTTCTAAACTATCAGGACTGCCAATGGAGAAACACATCAATATAACATCTGTGTCCGGGTATGTGAGGGGCCGCAAGCGATCATCATCTCCCTGCACGGTGGTGTCCCACAAAACCAACTCTACCTGCTTTCCATCCACTTCAATAGCTGCCACGTAGTTCTCAAACACTGTTTGTGGGACTTCTGTTCTCAAACACACTTCTGGGAACTGGTCCTTGCTAAAGACAATGAGCAAGCATGTCTGGCCACAGGTTCCAATCACCAACAGTCACCAGTTTCTTTCGGATGGCAGTCATTGCTTACAAATGTGCTGAAAAACCCACGACCTATGTGGTAGAAGTTCTGCTAAGTCCCTTTACTTTCAGATGAAAGGCCCACTCAGGTGACAACTCTGAGCCTGACTTGCCCGCACGTAGGACCCTCGTCCACCAAGTCTACTGTTCGGAGACTTACTATTTTTGGCATATCGGATAAGTCACAGGTAGCTTGTGAGGCTCTGCCGAGTTTAAGGAAATAATTTAATTAAATTAAAGGATGTTAAAGTAGGTCGAAGACATAACTTTAAAAAAAAAACTACTGCTAGTTTTTATATACTGATAAAAATGTTCCTCTCAAATATGGCCCTTTTGGATTAAGTGGACAATTTTGATAGATGTAAGGGCTGTACTGGCTTATTTAATTTTTGGTGTAGTACATAAATCAGCACTATTTATAGTGATTATAAATAGGTTCAATATTATAAAAATTGTATTTAATGTAGATAATTAAGTAAAAAAAATAGCTATCCCAAATTTTTGGAAAGAGATATTGTAAACTTGGCATAACATAGAAACATAGGAAAACATATTTTTGGGAGCTTTTAGTCCATACCTGGTGGTATTTAAGGCTTATTCTTTGCTCCCTGCTCAGGGATCACTCCTGACAGACTCAGAGCAACATATGAGTGGCAAGGAGCAAACCTAGCTTATTTAATAAATGATCCCGTGTTTGAAGCATACTATTTAGTTTACTTAAACCAGTCCTTGAGAGAGGAAGAAAGTCTTCTAATAATTTATTATACAATTTAAAGTAGTTTTATTCCTTTAGAAATTAAAAGTATTTTCTATAGTTACTTCAAAAAATACAGATAAAGGTAAAGGCCCTCCCGTTGATCATCGATTTGCTCGAGCAGGCCCAGTAACGTCTCAGGAATTTAACCTGATGGAATTTAACCCAGGTCAGCTGTGTGCATCACCCATTGGATGATCTCTTTGGCCAGATATTTATGTCTTTTCAATTGTGAAAAAAAAAAATGCTTTCAATGAATATGCTTTGTGATTGAATGGTTTTTCCTGAAGTAAACTAATATTTGTTAAACTAATAAAGCCTACTTATGGATGACTTTTCAAATTTTCTAAAGGGAGAAATATTTCTGTGCAAGGGAGTATGTTCTGTTATGATTTTAGTGCATTAGATTATTATTTTTCATTCTTATAATACTCAAGAAGGCCCAGTAACATCTCCTTTGGAGACTTTGTTGTTACTGTGTTTGGCATATCGAATACGTCACGGGGAGCTTGCCAGGCTCTTCTGTGCGGGTGAGATACTCTCGGTAGCTTGCCGGGCTCCCTGAGAGGGGCGGAGGAATCGAACTCGGGTCGGCCATGTTGGCTGCGTGCAAGGCAAACACCCTACCGCTTTGCTATCGCTTGGCTCTACTGGTTTATTTTTTTAAATGAATTTTAATTTTAGCCTTTAATTCCTTCATTATTTAGGAATTTATTTTTATAGTAATGTATAAGTAAGTCCTATAATACTTATTTTTATTTAGGAAAAACATTTTTTTGAATATTGTTATACCAATTGTAATATAGTGCTAAAGGGTTAAAGTTTATAGTACTGATATAAAAATTTATTGAGCACCACCACAACCAAAGTACTATGACCATGCACCATTGTTCTTTTGTCAGCTCTGATCTCACCTTCAAGCCTTCCCACCTCTTCCCCCAGACCAAAGGTTTGTCATTAGTTGAAAATACCTACATGCTTATCGGTTATTTGCCGGCTACTTTCTTCTTGTCTGCCTTTCCGCAAGCATTAAATTTTAACACATTTTCAGTTTGTAGATGTTCCTCAAAGTTTATATTTGCAAGATCTTATCTTCAAAACATCTTAACTCTAGTGGGTCCACAAATGTGGTCTTGTCAGATTCAGCTTGTTAATTATAGACAGTCAATTGTTACCAAGACAAAAATATTGATTTGTCTGAGTCACATGTGACCAAACAGGTTGAAAGTAGGTATCAATCAATAAAATATTTTACTATGCTGGAGTGATAGCACAGTGGGTAGGGCCTTTGCCTTGCACGCAGCCGACATGGCTGACCCAGGTTCGATTTCTCCGCCCCTCTCAGAGAGCCCGGCAAGCTACTGAGAGTATCTCACTTGCATGGCAAAGCCTGGCAAGTTGCCAGTGACTATTCGTATGCTAAACACAGTAACAAGTCTCACAATGGAGACATTACTGGGCCTGCTCAAACAAATCTATGAACAAGGGGAGTCCAGTGCTACAGTGCTACTATGCTGTGGGTATTTCTCTGGTAACATTATTCATAAAGTCCTAAACTGAATGTGGAACTATAATAGCAATACAATTAGTTTAAATCATTAATCCCATAGGTAACATTTTTATAGCATTATTTTATATAGTATGTTTCCCTTAGACTTGCTTCTTGTGGAACAATAAAAAGTGAATCAGTTTCAGAATATTATCTTTGATGGCCTTATTATAGGCAATAATAATAGTTGACAAGCATTTTTCTTCTAAAGATATTCCATCAAAAACACAATTTGAGAATCTGAGATGCATGACTTCCAAGCACAGTGTCCTGATTTGTATCTCTAGCACAACAGTCATATATAGACCTGGAGGAACCAAGTACTACCAGTGTTGTACTCTGGTCGCCCCCTTTGCCAACTGGTCACTGCACTATTTGGCCTGGTCAGCCCAGTGTTTCTAGAAGTAATCCCCATCTCCCTGAGCACGATTTGGAAGACAACTAACAATAAATAAGACAATTTAAAAAATAAGAAATAAATGGGCTGGAGAATAGTACACCAGGTCGAGTACTTGCCTTGTATAGGGTTGACCTGGGTTTGATCCCTGGCATCCCATATTGTTCCCTGAGCACTTCTACGCA
Organism: Sorex fumeus; assembly: GCF_029834395.1. Lineage (NCBI taxonomy): Eukaryota > Metazoa > Chordata > Mammalia > Eulipotyphla > Soricidae > Sorex > Sorex fumeus. Next base: position 7,581,468 of record NW_026606172.1, on the reverse strand, counting down.
TTATTCCCAAATGCACAGCCAGGAGTATACCCTGAGCAATGTGGGGTATAGCCTAAATGTTTTTTAAAAAGTGAAATATATAGAAAACCACATAACAAATTTACTTAACATATGTTACAATCATTCTGTTTATTTTTTACATAAAAAGCACTCAAGATCTAAGCAAAGTTGTGAGACCTCATAAAGCTCTTGAAAAATGTATTCTCTTGTGGCCAGACAGCACAGTAGGTAGTGCGCTAATCTTGCACATGGCCAACCTGCACTCAGTATCCAGCACCCAATAATGCTGAATTCAGAGCCAGGAGTACGACCTGAGCACCACTGGCTGTGGTCCAAACATCAAATAAATATATTAATAAGAAAATGAAATAAAAATGTTTTCTCTAACTCTGAAATAGATTGATTACCTGGTCAAAATGTACTACTGTCAATTTTCATGGTAATGCATAGATCTTTTTCACTATGGTTAGTAACTCTCAACATTATGTCAGTAACTTATTATGCTAACATTATTTATCTCTCTGTCAAGTGCCAGAATTTCCCATCATTTTTTTAAATATTTGATGAAAAACATAATCATTATAGTCCTCTAATGAGAAAAGTTAGCTAGTGTGCTGAGTGTGGTTTTTAGCATCTCGAGTGTGTTTTATTTTCCTGTGATCCATCAAAACCCTCCAACTGATCGGTTTATCATGATTGCTGTAAAAAAAAATGAATCGCTTATTTTGACATATGTTACATTGTTTTCCAATATGCTCAAAACAAAATAGAATTTCATAGGTCAGTTTTGAAATCCCCAAAGCTCAAAATGCTCACTTGATACCATCAAGTCATTCTCATTCTGTAAGGATGAAAAAATGAATGAGAATGAGCTGGGTATGCAATTTTATTCAAAAATCGGATGTCTCTTCCTTTAGAGTTTGCTGGTTATCATGTTTGCCTCTATATGGATATTTTTAAATAACATATATTATTATAAATTACTCTGTGGCAGGAAGCAAATAAACTAATATTACATAATATTACATAATTACATAATATTACGTAAGATTTGCCTACTAAAGGTTTACTTAATTTTATTTTTCAGGCTTTATGTTGTTGACTATTAATAATCAAGCAGTAATATAATCAAGATGTTTGAGAATAGAAATCATGATCAGGCTTATATGCAAGTGGCTGTCCCAGTGTAACCCCAAAGATCTGTCTGCTCTGTTGATTGAGAGGGTCAATGAAGAAACAAGGTGGCAGATGAAGGTTTAATTAGAACAATCCAGTAAGTCAGAAGATTCTAGATTCACTGTTAAATGGGCCATCTTTGGATATAGGGTCAACAAGGAGCAGTTGACATAGAAAAATCTAGTTTTCAAAAGGACAGATTTTTTTTTTTTACAATGGTGGATACAGAGGTGTTCAATAACTTCCCTTGTGTACAAAGGTTCTCAGAGTCATACTCTTATATATGAAAATCTTGAGAGATTTCTAATTGACAATTCAGCCTGCAGTTTGTCATCCTTATAAATGACTTTAGTGGTAAGGCCAGGAAAAGAGAAACACTGTTACATTTTCAATAGCTCCTGCATGTAATATGTGGTTTTTAATTGATTCAGCTCTAATTGAGGTGGAGAGGCGCAGATCAAAGGGGTGTAACCATCAGGCTTGATATTCATTTAATACTTTAAATGATTTGGTAGAGAGGTGGTTTGAGCTCAACTAATTTGCTGTGAAACTTTTTGGATTGGTTCTTAAGTTTATTCGGATGCCAATGGTGGTAGGCGGGCCACGCCAGACAGCAGGCTGTAGTGTGGATTCTGTTCAGATGAGAGATGGGTTCTTATTCACACCCCTCCCCACACCACCCAGCCCTTACATTGTTGAGTTGGGTTGCTTAATTTTCACTCAGCATCTCAAATGGTAGTTAGAGACAAATTTGTGTCTGTGTAACTCAAAATTAAGATTGCACAATGCATGTTGAATATATATATATATATATATATTTACATACATATATATATTAAGCCGACCTCCATTGCCCAAACACCGCCATGCTCTAGGCCGCTTTCCAGACACTCAGGCCAAACCTCAAGCAAGAATGAAGTTCCACAGAACCCAAATAATGCAGAACCTTGTGACCTTGGACTCTGGACTCAACTGGACAGAAACAGAGATCCTCTGCCTGCTTCCCCCAATCTCCTGTGAGTCAGGGATCACAACCATAAGCCACACCCTTCCAGCACCAGATAATCTCCTCATCCACCACCCTCCAGAACTCACGGATGCTCCTCTCAGATGGAAGTATAAGAGGAGGTCCCCAGAGCCATGCCACCAGACTCCGCACCAGGCTCTGGGAAGGGTGAAAGCCCTCCCCTCGCAAAGGGACCCAGCCCCTGCAGACGACCTCCACTGCCCAACCACCACCACGCTCTAGGCAACTTTCCAGACACATTATAAGACTATGTAAATATAGGCCTCTTGAAGAGCCCGCCGAGCTACCGAGACAACAAGTCTCACAAGTCTTACGGGAAGAGCCTGGAAAGCTCACCATGGCATGGTGTATTTGATATGCCAAATACAGTAACGACAATAGGTCTCATTCCCCTGCCCCTGAAAGATCCTCCGATCATTGGGAAAAGATGAGTAAGAAGAGGCTGCTAAAATCTCAGGACTGGGGTTAATAGAGATGTTACTGGCACCCGCTCGAGTAAATTGAAGATCAATGGGATGACAGTGATATAGTAATATGTTTACATAGGGATAGTATTCTTATTGACTTTTTAATATTTTAATACCCAATCCCATTCTCTTTCTTATATGGAAAGAGAGACCATATTCTGTATCAAGGAATCTGATTCTAAAAGTCATACTTTCTATGGCTATCAGGAAAATGATATGCATTTTGTGAGAACTCATCTACTCTCAATTGTGGCTGTTCTAGTATTTGTACATAAGCCCTTTTGCAGACAGTCATAGATCTCAAAGTTATGCTGCTAGAAAAGAGAAAATGTGTCACCTAATTTAATGACCTCATCATATAAAAATTCTGTCAAGCTTGAAATAATAACATTCTGGGCTGGAGTGATTGTGAAGCAGTAGGGTGCTTATATTCCATGCTACTAACCTGGGTTCCATTCCTAGAATCACATGTAGTTCTCCCAACTCATCAGGAGTAATTCCTCAGCACAGTACTAAGCTTTGAATGTGCCAGGTGTGGCTCTCCAACCAGATAACAAAAAATAAATAAAATACCATTGTGCAGATTGTGAGATTTTATGCAAGTTCTTATGTTAACATAATGATTTATTTCTCTTCCTAATATAAACAGTGGCATAAATTGTCCTTAACTCATTAGGGTACATTTTCATAGTTGAAAACAGAATGAGAAAGAAAAATATTCTTATAAAAATGTCAGTCTATATATTTTTGCCACCAAATTTCAAATTATTTGGACTTTAGATATTACTAGCAGAATATTTAGTTTTCACTTAGCTCAGAGAGACACTATGCCCTATCAGTATATATACAATAGATGCATGATTGCAGAGGAAATGTATGCAAATGTGTGCATACACATTACTATCTTTAAAATCAAAGTTATTGTGTGATTATGATCAGGCTTTCTGAAATCACATTAAATCACACAAGCTTATATTTCTTGTACAATCCTCAGAGTTCCTTGATGACCACCCTTTTTTCCCCATCCTATTATCTAGTCTCCTCGAAACCTTTGTAAATTCACATTTCGCCAGTCCTGATTCCCTGCAAGGCAACATCGAAGATCTATTTGTAGCTTCCTCCATCTTCCTTTATCTTGAAATCTTCCCATGTTTTTCATAGGATACCTGGCATACGATGTCCTTTCTGTTAGTTGAATGGGTGAAATTCGTGGATTTCTAAGATATTCTATAAAACCTTTCTCATATTTTGAGTGTTAATTGCTTTCTTCCTTTGTTGTGTAGCATCATGTACTTCTCCATGTGAATTCAACTATACTCAATGATCTAGAATTTCCATAAATTTGTATTAAGTTGCTACATGAATCAAAGGCATGCCAAAAAGCAGATTGGATAATTTGAAGTATCAAGTTGTATTTAAAGGAAATTGAAATAGGGTCTTTTGATAAACGTGGGGATGATATGTTGATTCCAGACAACAGAAGAGTTCAAAATCACTAAAAAAGAAATGTTGACCATCCCTAGCCTGAAAGAGTTAATATAGGGACAACTTGTGGTAAGGAATAAAAAGAAAGAGGGAGTTGTGTAGAAAGGGCTCTTGGCATGAACTCTGTTTTTAATTAAGGAATATAATTGACTAGGAATTAAATATTTTGTTCTCCTTACTTTTTGTCTCTAGTATTTCCCATTATTAATTGGTCTCATCCAAAGGTCAGAATTAGTTCTTGCTATGGTTGTGCAAGTCAGTCTATAGAAATCATAGTTTATTACAAGTGATGGCATTTTCCTATCTTACTAAGTCATTGTAAACATTAATTTTAATAATTTAAAACCTTTTATTCCAAGTATATATTTTAATTTTATAATATAAATTATATATTGTTACATGCAACTTTTAAATTATTCACTGTAAGCAGTAAGTAGCACTGACATATTCAATTGCTTAAAAGAAAAATTGGGAGTGCTCTTCAAGTTCTTATTCTTCTTCATTATCTGAATATACTTTTAATATTCAGCATAATGTTTAAAATACATCTAATATTTGACTATGTGGGTTCAAATATTCTAAAGTTTCCACTGGTCCAAGTGTTATCTTTTACCTAATCAAATTTATATTTAATTAATGAATGCCCCATGACTTAATTATTGGACCCTGAATTGGTTTGTAATCCCAGTGAAACTGGCCAACTTTCCATGTAGAATGAATGAGCAGCAGAGCCATATGCAGAGATGTGGACATTGATAGCTCACCATTTAGGATTAATTATTTACCTTACTTCTCTTTCTATTTTCTTTGCTTGTGTATTTTTTTTCTTCTTTAAAATTTTTCTTTTTTTTTTTTGGTAGCATAGAAATAACAGTATTGTATCAGTTCCTTGTGAAATGTGAATAAAGGCATATATGTAAAAATAAAACTCAGTAGATAAAAAAAATGATGTACATTAAACACTATGAGCTTCCTCTGCTCAATTCAAATATTTTAATATTTTACATATCAATACCATTAGCATCAATTATAGTGTCTGTGCATAACTACAGAATTGTAAAACTAGGTACTTATCTAAATATTTCAACTCTTTTCCTGATTCAAAAACCACTTCCTCATGCAAAGAAATGCTTGCATGCAATTTGTTTTCCCACATAGAGAGTGAAGAATTATAAATGGTACAATATGTTGCACATTTCTAGAAAGTGGATCTATATCGTGCATATCTTGAAAATGCCAACCATCTTTTGAATTACACTGGCCTGATATGTGACATATATCTAGACTTCCCTGAGAACAAATGCACAGTATTGGAAGAAACATGCAGCACGTATCTCATCTGGTTCTTTTTCTACTCACAGCACTACTCCATTACTCATGCAACAACTCTCACTTCTCTGGGTTCTCACCGTGAAGCATCCCTCCCCTGCAGCTCCCAGTTAGCACTTCCCACTCTCCCCGTGGACTTCCACTTCACAGTTCTTCTCCCAGCCATTTTTTCTAACAGGATCACTCTCTTCCATTTTTATACCATTGCTCTGTCTTTCATAGTGGCATCTCCCAACAAGGATGTGTCATTTTCATCAGCCTGAAAGATAAAATAAAATTTCCAGATCAGCAGGACCTGTAGGATTGAAAGTCTGCATTTATGAGCTATATAAAGCTTTTATGAAGCATATAAATCTGCCGGAGGAAATGCACCTGTGGAAACTAAGCAAGAGTTCCTATTACAGAAAGCTGTAACTCTGAGGCCAAAGGCCTAAACTAATAGAAAATGAATTTTCAGATATTGACTTTCTATAAAATGCTATAAAATATTTCTACCCCCAAAAGTAAATTGTTGAACTCCAGAGATTACTCAATTTTGTTAACTTTAAACTTTCAAAAATCTAATTGTTTTTGTATCCTTTTAATGTGCACATAGTCTAATTTTAATTACTATCAAGTTACAAAGAATATAAACCTCATTGTAAATTCATTAAAAATATTATCTGTATATTTAACACACTTCTGTTTTGCAACTATTTTTGTTACAGTCCTGTTTGCCATATATTAAACTGACAGAACCTTTGTTTCCCCACATTGTAAAATGTATTTATTTTCTGTATACTGAGTTTGATTATTCTAAAATTGAAGTTCAGTGAAAAGAAGGTATATGATTGTGTTTAGATTTGATTAGAGATATCTTCTGAAATATGTAACTTATTTAATACTTACAGAATGCTAGCCAAATTCCACATGTCATTTTGGCTATTTTACAGATATACCTTTTATTAATCCATTTTTATATCTAACCCTAAAACATGTGCAAATGTTGAAATGAATAGAATGCTTTTGCTAATTTGAGGCTTGAGAGAAAAACATAAAACTACTATTGCCTGAAGATTTTGTTGATAAATTAATTTTCATAAGTTATTTTACATGTAAACTATGGTATGCATATAGTTACTAATAAACTACTGTATACTATTTATACCTATATGTGTTATATTCCATTCTTTTGAAAAACACTCCTTCATTAATGTTGACTAAATTAGCACAAATCCACATGAGAAGATTAGTAATAAAGGTCAGGAAAAAGTAAAAAAAAAGTTTACCAGTTTACTTTTTTTACTTAGAGTTGATTAATTTTTTTCTTTTTGTACTTTTCTTCATACCTTTAAAAAGTAGGTAGGAGTATTACTCTTTGTCTAAAAATATGGCTTTGATTTACTGTTTTCATTGCTGATGCTACATTGTCTGATTTGTATCCCATCTAGGGATAGTGTTTGGATGATCATTGTTATTGCTTTTGGTACTGTTAGTTATTTCTCCTTCACTGTACTATTCAAAGGACCTCAGTTAAAATTATTTCTGCTATATCTGCTCATTTTGTCAAATCATTTTCTTCTCATATATAACTAATCTCTGTAATGACAGAAATCAAATTAAAATGAAGTTGACAGGCAGCTGTACTGTACAAACCATAATCAATGACGTTTACAAATTACAATTTTTAGAGTTTTCTGTCATACAAATATAACTCTCTGTTTCCTAAACATAGGTGATTTTCCCCTGTTTCAAATATGTTTTCAATTCCAGGTGCAATTAAGTAAAATTACAAACGGAAACATGTAAGTATAGGAAAGGAAAGAAAAGAAATTTCTTTTTTCTGTGGCATGAATTCAGTGACGATTACTGTGTGGTAGGCACCACTGTTCAATATGAGGGGCAAGATCATGTACATGGGTAATTTTCTAGGATATTTAGAAACTTAACTTTGTTCCCTGCGAAAAATATGCTCTGTGTGCAGTTGCATACTGTCTTTGCAGAGTGAAGAAAAGTTTTGGCAGAGAATGAGATACTGCAAATGGCCATTTACTGATAGTTAAAGCCCAAGCAATGGGACTGGAGCAAGAGCGCAACGAGTAGGGCATTTTTCTTGCACACGGTCACCTGGGTTCGATTCCCAGAATCCCATATGGTCCCCTGAGCACTGCCAGGAGTGATTCCTGAGTGTAGAGCCTGGAGTAACCCTGGGAACTGCTGCGCACCGCCAGGAGCCCAGGCAATTTCCATGGTCTTCCCCTCACCACCACCTTTTGCTGTTGTTGTTCTAAGACGTTTCTTTTTGACATCTTGTGCTGTTACCTTGGAAGCTTTTTTTCTTAAAAAATCTACTGACTGACTTCCAAAGACAGGAGAGTTCACACCTTGTTTTTTCTTCTTATGTGCTTTTCTGTACCCTAGCAATAGACAATACTCACAAAAGGAGGGGATGAAAGCTCACACAGTCTCAATTTTGTGCACATTGGGTGACTTTCTCAGCTGCACAGTGTGCCAGAACAAAACCATCAAGGAGCCAAGATGTTATCCAATCACTGAAAACTGAACGCATGTAACCTGTCCACTGGGATCAAAGAGTGTACAGAAGATAATGCTGTTCCCTTGCCCTTGCGATAAGTAAAACCTGATTTGTTTCTCCATGCATTTTCATTCTGGCACTTTATTTTAAATGATTATGTTCCAGGTAAAACTGAACAACAGTTAAAGGAGGAATAAAGACTGGCATTTATATGTATGCAAAGAAGAAGTTTTCTCCAGACTTTATTATTTTTCATTTTTCTTTCATGTTAGAAACAGATAAGTAGCGAACTGTTCCAAAGGGAAGGCAGTGGAGTGTGGAGCTGCCTGCCCCTGTCAAATTGATGGAGTGAGATGTTGAACAAGATAATGGAAACTTTCTATTCAGTGAGGGCTGGAATAAAGAAGCCATTGCTAGACATTCATCAGCCTTGATTGCCTTAGTGCTTGCTGCCCTGATCAGAACTTAGACTTCACAACGAGAAAGTAAAACAAGCACAATGATCCACTTTGGGAAGTGTCATTGGCTTCCATTCACCACTTAGTACACAGCAATCACAATACATGGCAACACAAACACAGTTAAGCTATGAACATGGAGCCTGGCAGCTATGTAGGTTGATATTAATGTTCTCTGGTTTTACAGCATGAATATTTTACTTAATGGGAGACTCTAAGTGAATTTATATTTTGTTTAAAATCATATGTAATTTAGAAGATTTTTATTGATTTCTTTCTTCATCATTTGTGAAGATTATATTTATGAATTGTTTAATTTTCAGAAATGGTTTTGTGATAAATAGCTATACAAAAATGCAATTTAGTGGAACATGTGTGAGCCTGCATGCTATAATTTATTTTCTGTAAAAGAGGTATTGAAAATATGTAAATGATATCCTTAGTAGTTTTCAGTTTTATTTTCCTTTAAACATTTACAAACTTTGTACGCCACAAAATATGTACATATTTTCACAGCACTGAATGAATATGGTAGCTCATCCATTTGCTTTTGAGCAATTTATACTGCAAGATGAAGTGGAGAACTGAAACAATTATCTAAATCATTCAAACCAAAGGCGCACTCTGGCCTCAATCATTTAGATACAGAATTTCAAATCAAAGTGTTTCTTTGACTTGAATGATATGGAAGCTTGTCTCAGTGCTCCATTATCTCTGACTATAGATTTCCAATCTGATTATGGGTCTAACATAAGATGGAAAAAATAATAACATATAATTGTGTTTTGAGAACATGGCTCATTCCAAAATCATTGTGCCAGGCTTTTCTCTTGCAGACACAATCTAAAAGGTTAGTCATTCTGAAGATGAGTGAACTCAGAAAGCCACTTGAATACTATTAGAAGCTCCTTCCTCAGTTAGTTTCCTCTTCAAATATCTGTTTGATTTCAAGAAATTTCTTATATTTTCTTTTGGATATAATGCTTTTTAACTTGCTTGAATACATCAAGTCATCTAATCATATTAATGAAAGTTTTAAAAAGCAGCATTTACATTAACTTGGCAGAAGTATATATGGTTTTCATCTTTGTATATTGATTCACTAATTTGTTTCTAATAAAACAAAACCAAAGTGTTCATAAAACAATTATTACTGTATTGGTTATTGGCATATAAAAAAACAGTACAAACCAAATCCTGTTTAGTTCCTTTTTTGTACTTCGATTTATCTTCTTTTTCAATTACCAAAATTGTCTTTGAACTTTATCTTTTATTTTATTTTATTTTATTTGCTTTTTGGGTCACACCCAGCGATGCTCAGGGGTTACTCCTAGCTTTTCACTCAGGAATTGCTCCTGGTGGTGCTTGGGGGACCATATGGGATGCTGGGGATCGAAACCAGGTTGGTTTTGTGCTAAGCAAATGACCTACCCACTGTGCTATCACTCTGGCCCCGTGAAATTTATCTTTTACTTTTGAAGAACAAAGTTACTTTATGAAAAGTTTGCAATAGAAAGAAAACAAAAACTTAAGTGAGGATGTCTCTCTCTGGCCGTAAGATATTATTTTCTTATATGTATAAAGACAATAAAAACCTAAAAGTATTTCTAAAATTTCTGAAGTGCTAATGGTTTTCTTTGCATTTGTAAGTAATAGTGCGATGCTATGTCGTCATGTGTAAACTGTATTGATCATATATGACTTTATAAGAATTGGATTATATGTGCCTAAAGTTTTCAGTATGTTTCTAATCTTTGACAGACATATTCACATTTATATCATTCTTTTATGACCTGCACCTATAGCAAGCAAGATCACAGATAGGTACACTATCTAGTTCACTATTCTTACTTCACTTTCTGTCTCTTTGAAGTCAAGCAACCCTTGAGTGTATTGATAAGTCCAATTCTAAATATAAATCATGTATAAAATAAGATTCACAGTAGAGTTTTCTAACTATCATGTATAATATGTTTTTTTTCTTATTTATTTTTAAACCTGGAGAATCATGTCTGTTGTCCTCAGGTGAACCCAGAAGGACATTTCTAACAAGTGGAGTTGGCAGTAGGTCTAGGAAATAAACAAGTTATTGAATAGCAGTAGAAAAATATTTTAACTATGTCATTTCTGAAGAAATATACCTTTCTTCTATGTTTATCTTTTCTGTTATTTCCAGTGTTCCCTATTTTTCTTTCTCAATAAATATTTCAGATCCATCTTAATTATAATTTTACTTATATTCTACCAAACTTATAGTCCTATTTTAAATAATCACTGATCATTTTCTAACTTTCACCTTCCTCATTGATAACTCATAAACATTTTCTATAGCTTTCAGTGAATATTCTAAATTTTGTACAATAAAATGTTGATGTTGATTGGATTTCACTTACTAAACTTAATATTTCACATATTTTGAATACATTAATCCTTGAAATAATCCTAAAATAACATGTGCATTCCCATTTTAATGAATATTTTAGGAATTCAGAGATATAGCTAAGCTATAGAACACTTTATTTGCATGTATAAAGCTCTGAGTATAATCCCTAATACTTCCAAAAGAACAAAAAGGTTTCTATTTTTAAAGATTATAATTGTGTCATTCAACATGTAGAAGAGTTTACACGTATTCTATTCTTATTCAATTATCTCAAATTTAAGACAGTGAAACTTGCACTAACACACAACCAATTTTTATTAGAATGTTTTTGAATCTATATTTCTGTTTCATTGGTCCAACTATACTCTTTAACACTTTTATGGCATTGAGAATTGAAGACACTTTATCAAATTACTCCTGGAATTATTTTCTGAGAATTATGTAGTACTCTCAGGTACCAAATTGTTAAACGTATGCTATGAATATCATACATTCACCTTGTCTCTGTTTTTATCTATCTTGATTAAATTGTTCAATGACTTTTTGAAAATGTTATGTCAATATGTTCATAATTACCTTTAAAGCTAAGTAAATATAAGTCTAATAACACAAACCTAATATAATTTAATAAATTTATTACAATGGAATAAAATAATAAAAGCACAAGTATATATTTGCTTTTAGAGTTAAAGTAATGAATCATGTTTTATTGGGCAAAATCAAGTTATATAGATTCAAACTAAACAAAATTTATCCTGACAAAAATGATAAATTTGGTATTTCAGTACATATCACAATTCAAATTTTATGTTATTTCTATCAATAGTTGAGAGAATTTTGCTTTATATTCTATAGGCTAAAGAGAGCAGGAGCACAGATTTGTTAAACAATATTGAAAAAGATTCTTGTCCTCCCTATTTCTTAAAGAATTGTGATTTACAAAACAGGTGATAGTTGAATTTTAGATGTACAAAATTTTAGGCCCAACCCCACTACCATTGTCAATTGCTCTTCATCAGTGCCCTCCTATGTCCTGAAATTGTCACCTTGACATGCACATTTTGAGTTTGGTTTTCTTATTTTGAATCTTATGTTTTCAGTGTTATTGACCCAGTGGTTTGGATATGTACTTACACTGCTTCACTGCACCACCAGAGTACCTGAGCCCTTAACTCCTTGCCCCCTTTATTATTTCCCCTTTACCTCATCTTAACCCCACCTGCATTTGTTTTCTGCTATGTCCTTCTCCTTATACTCTGGGGTAAAGGAGGTCTAGTAATCCTTCTATTACTGCATTGAATTGCTTCATCTTGTTATTCTGTATACCACAAATAGTCAGATCATCCTATTTTTATCCTTTCTCTGACTTACCTCACTTAAAATGATCTCTACAAGCCCCACCCAGGTTGCACTGAATAGCATAATTCATCACTCCTTGCAGCAGCATTATTCCATTGTGTGTATGTCCTACATCTTCCTAGTTCACTCCTCTATCCTTGGTGTTTCTGTTAGCTATTGTGCTAGGTGCTGCAATGATAATGGTATGCATTGTCATTTTGAATGCATTTTTTTTGTATCATGGATATAGATACCTTAAAGTGGAATGACTGGTTGTATTGCAGCTTGATTCTAAGTTTACTGTGAAATCTCTATACTATTTTCTGCCAGCATTGAGCCAGGCAGTATTCCCATGAGCAGTGGTTGAGAGACCTTTTTTCACAACATCCCCAACAACACATTGTTCCCACTATTCTTCATATGTGCCGTTCTCACTGGTATGAGATGATATCTCATTGTTGTCTTGATTTGGATTTTTCTAATTAAAAGTGAAGATGAACATTTTTTCATGTCAATTGACCATCTGTCTTCCTCAGAGAAATGCTTGCTCATAAAAATAAGTTCTTTATTAAATGACATTAAAAATTCCTTATCCATGTAATTGAATTTATTATCTTGAAAATATCCATAATAATAACGAACATATTTCAGTGTTTTATATTAATTATCCCACTATCTAAAAAGTTTTGTTGTGTAGAGGCTCTAGGCATATCTTCATGAGAGCTCCATGAATTAAAAAATTTAACTGAAGTTTCAACCATAAGAAAAGTATTTCTTATGTATTTCTTATGGTTGAAAATTTAAACTTACTAAATAACTTACCAAGAATCGGGCAATGAACATGCAGTTCTAGGACTGAAACATCCTGATGTCCAGGGAATTGTCCAGCATAACCATTTCTCTCCATTTTGTTCCTCACAGTTTCTTCATCTATAAATTCAAACAAAAACAACAATAACAAATAGCAGTACCTCTTCACAAAGTATAATTTTGTTATATTTATTAATAATTTTTAAATTCATGCATTTAGAAGATTATTCCTGCTTTTCATTTCTATATTTAAATAAAATATTGGGCATATACTGGGAAATAAGCAAATACATACACAGGCATATGAATGTGTATAAGCTTATATACTTATATACTATATATAAGCATACATGTATAAAACCCAATAAAGTTATTCCACAACAATATTTTATTTCGATTTCTGTATGTATATTTTATTGCATATATTTTGAAATCATTTAACTAATGATGTGCAGCACAATATTTAAAAACAAGCCTATATATCCTCAGATTTAATGTTTTTATACACCAACTCATAAATGAGGTGGACAAAAAAGATACTTATACTTAAAATCTAACCTGATTTTCTCAATAAAGTGATCAGGACCTATTGTACCTCTTGAGTCATCACATATTCATATTTAAACATTGGAAAGTTTAGCACCTCAGTTTTTTAAAAATATTCCATATAGCTAATATTAAAAACATATAAAATTATGTCTCTCTTCACATTTATTACCATCTCTTGTAAATAATCTAGGATAGACTCTTTTGATGTTTAACTTCATTCAAATGTCTATTCATTTTGTTGGTATGTTCCCTCTCTTTCACAGTATCCTTGACTTTTAAGTTCTCTCAGATCCAAAAATGAAAATTTTAACATTTACCACAAATAACTGCAGCTTAGAAAATGTTTCCTTGTGAATCTTGGTGATTGTTCCAGTTCCAGTTCATTAGAGAAGGGTTGATGAAAAAATAAAACCTAAGTTGGCTTTCCAGCAACAAAGATTATCAAAATTAAAAATAAATAAATAAATAAATGAATAAAGTTTTCTCAGATCTAATTCCAAATTCATGGTTAGTGGAACTCTGGAGGGAAAATGGGAATTGAAAAATTGTATAGTTTTTCTCTCATCTGTTATTACAAACCACAGTGCTTATAGACCCAATACTTTTTATACTTTTTTTCACCTTTGTATGATAGTAGGGAGATAATTATAACATGGTTTTCTTTCAGTATTCTAAAATCTCAGTCCAAACATTCATAGTGGTCTATCTTCTAAGCTCCAAACCTATATTCTGCATATTAGTCATCAAACTCAAACCTTAAACCTCTTTTTAGGATGAATTCAATTTTTTTCTGATATAAATATGTTTATTTTTGATAATTGAAGGTATTTATCTTGACTTTATTTTTACTGCTCTTTTAACATATGCTACTATCTTCAAAATATTTTAAACCATATAATGGTTAAAAGTAGAACTTTAGAGTCCAGTTCTCCTATATAGTACTTATTTTTATCATATCAGCAGTTAAATTCTTTAGCCTCTTTATTCTGACATTTTTTTTTCGTCACTTTAGGGTTGTGGTTTCGCTTGACTTCACTCTCCTCATTTTTTCTTCATTGGTCTTCCTTCCTGGAATGAGTTCATAATACATCCTATATAGAAATTGCTCCTACTTGGTTATTAATTTTTAAAACTTAGTTTATGTGAAACTTGTGTATCTTCAAAGCTGACCTCTCACGCATATGCTAATGCTGAATATATCAGAATTTCTAATACTCATGAATACACAGGGAGTAGGCAGATAGAAGATGGCTAGTGCAGTAACAGCAAACATTTAATTTTTCTGTGTCTAAGTTGCATAGCTTCACAACCAACTTTTGATATGATAGTACAAGTATGAATTATGAACATTTTTGTCTTCTTAAAATTCTCTTGTCTTCCTCATTAATATTGTGTTTTATCTTAGCCTAAATTTTGAAACAGAATACTTCAGCAATTGGTTAAAACATAACATTGAGGGAAAACAAGTGATGTCTAGAATATGTATCATATATTTTCATAAGAGTAACACAATTTTTTAAAAATTTTTAATAGTGAAACACCATGAGGTACAGTTTTAGACTTACAAATATTTGTGCTTGGGTTTCGAGTATACAATGATCAAATACCCATCCCTCCACCAGTGCCCATTTTCCATCACCATGGATCCCAATATCCCTCCCACCCCCATCCCCCCAACCCACCCTGCCTCTGTGGCAGGGCATTCCCTTTTGTTCTCTCTCTCCTTTAGGGTGTTGTGGACTGCAAAAGAGGCATTGAGTGGCAATCATGTTGATCTCTAGTCTACTTTCAGCATGCATCTCCCATCCTGCGAGGATCCTCCAAACGTCCTTTATTTGGTGCTTCCTTCTCTATCTGAGCTGCCTTTTCCCTTAGCATGCCCAGCTGGCCTCTAAGCCATGGAGTAATCCTCCTGGTACTTATCTTGCCTATTCTTGGGTATTAATCTCCTATTTTGAAGAACAACACAAATTTTACAAAGAAGAATATATCTCAAGATAATTTTAAGGACAATAAAATGAATTATTTATTGAAAGTGCATATAGCCAACTGATTATGAAGAATTACAGCACAACGGGTAGGGTGTTTGCCTTGCATGCGCCCGACCCAGGTTCAATTCCTCTGCCCCTCTTGGAGAGCCTGGCAAGCTACTGAGAGTACCCGGCACTGCAGAGCCTGGCAAGCTACCCATGGTGCATTGGATATGCCAAACATGGTAACAGCAAGCCTCGTAATGTAGACGTTACTGGTGCCTGCTTGAGCAAATCGATGAACAACTGGAGGACAGTGCTACAGTGCTAATTTTTACCTAATTATTGTACCCATAGTCTCATACTAACAACTCACAGCTATACCTCTTGTAAGAATATTGTCTCTTATAAGAGTCCAGGGCTTAGTTGACTCAGCAGGAGTCTGATCCCCTGTACCATCCCTCAAGCAGAATAGGACTTGGACACATTTTTTAAAAAATACATTAGTATTACTAATAAAAAAGTGAAATTCACTGTGTGCTGACTATGCTCCGGACATTGCTAAGTACAGACAACACACACACACAGACACACACAGAGACACACACACAGATACACACACACACACACCACCAGCACCAGCACCAACACCACCAACACCCCAGCAACACGACCACCACCACACACTTTCAGGTGTTTTATTAGTGTTAAAATTGATGGTATTGATGTAAAAAAAATACCCTATCACACTACGACCACAGTCCCCTCTCTTGCTGTTCCTTTATCACCTCTAATCTGATTTTCAATCTCCCTCCACTATTAAGTAATCAATTTTGGAATTACCATTGTTTGATCGTGGATGTCACTGTCTTTTGAGATCCTGATGTTATGTCCAGTCCCTGGCAAACACTACAACTTACCAAGTGTGTGACTGCCGTACCCAAACATGTAAGCATTACAGCCAAGCATGAGTTAGCTGTTCATCAAAATAGAGAAGAGAAGGGAAGAGGAAAGAACTGGAGTGGGGACCTAGGGCCTCTCTAGGGGATAGTTGTCCTGAATATTTGAGCCAGAGGCATTGGTGCTTCCGGGGTCCATGATGAGATGCGGCTCTGCCCAGCAGTTTTCCAGGCAGCCAAAATTACTGGTGTTTCAGGTGATGTTTTGCCAGGGGCCTAACAGGGGGTTAGTGCATGCAAGTGTTGTTCTTCCTCCCTTTCCCTAAGTAAAAAATTATTTTAAATAATATTTTGAAGGAATAATTAGGTTTACATTTTATGAATATGATGTTTCCAAACTCAAAAAGATATTGGGGCTTCAGCTGTTAGTCAATGACTTGAGTGATTTCTTGATAAATCTGGTGAATTTTGAATAGCATAAGAACATGTTCTCAATCTTTGTGTGTAGAAAATACAGAGACTTTTTCCATTCAATCTACATATTAAAAGCCTTTCCGCTGCTTTCTTAATTAATCAACAAAATATGAATCCAGTTTTTGTTTGTAATATGTACCAATTTCGTTTTTATTGAGAGAGGGGAGATTTGGGCCACATCAGATGATGCTCAGGGTTTACTCCTGGTTCTGCATTCAGGAAATATTTCTGGTGGTACTTGTGGGACCATGTGGAATGCTGGGGATCAAACCTTGGTATTTGCATGCAAGGCATGTGCAATACTGACTATAGAATCACTTTGGTTCTTAATATTTTCCAACTTCTATTGCTATAAATACTAGTAGGATAACAGATTTTGAGCTACTCAGGTGCTGTAACTGAATCTTAAGTTGCAAAGAGATACACAAAAAAGCACAAAGCATGTGGTATTTCCTCTATACAGTCATTAAAACTGTTAAGGATAAAGAAAATATTGAAATGTAGTTAAATGTCAAGGAAGCAATAAGTTTTGAGTATGTATTGCCTAAAATATAATTTAAATTTTACTTATAATGTAATTTAATTTTTAATAACACCTGTCTTTGAGAAGCTAGCCAAATTTGTAAAAATTTAATGATTGCATCTAGCAAGTCAATACCAGCTTTTTTCAAGGTCTCACTGGGATAGGATGAGACCTTATTTTACTAAGTATTTTTCTGGCATGCTATTTAATCTCTCTGAGGAACTTGTTTCTTCATCAGTAAGAATTAGATACGTAGAACCATTAGAAAAACATTCATGCCATTAAAACTACATATCACTTACCTCTTATTTTAAGAGATATGTATACCAAAACACTAAAGTCCATATTCCATTTAAATATTCAATCATATTTAAAGATGCTATGATTTTAATGTCAAAATTAAAATTTGATTCAAAATACTACATAAAATACTTTAAACATCTTTAAGTGTATTTGAGCTTTAATACTTCTTTACTTGTAGAGATGCTATAAAATAATAATTATCTCTATGAACACTATATGGATTTTTCCTTACAGTGTTGCCCAAGAAAATTATTCAAAATATATTGGATTGTACGGTACACGTTGACATTTTAAAGAAGAATATTTAAAGAATAATAAGAAAAACTCCTATTCATAACTTTAAATTTTGCCAAGCTTTCTGTGTATCACATAATAAATAAATGCTTTGCCAAACTCCTTTCTCTACCCTCCAGTATTAAGTCTGAAGAGACTTTATTATTCATGCACATGTTCGAAGGTAGCTGTTTCTACCTTAATAGAGCCAAAATTGTCAACTTTTCAAACAGTAACTTGTTTTCTATGCCCTAAGGTTTGAAAGAAAATAGTCTCATAATGGAAAATAGTAAGCTGACTTTCTGAATGCATAAATGGCTCAATTCTTTATCAGGCTACACTGTGCTACCTGTCTGAGGGTGGTGAGATGGTCTTCTGAACTACAGGGAATGAAGTGTGTGGATAAATAAACCTTATATAATAGCAGTCACTATTTCCCTTTGGGTTTTTGCAGTTTTAAATTGAGCTCTTCAGACTTCGAGATGTGATAGTCTTAAATTGTAAGCAACACTAAATGTTTAAATATAATACAATGAAGAGAAAATTATGTTATTTGAAATATTTCATGTTATATTTCCAGCTAAGTATAAAACTTATATCCTAAATAATATATTCATACTGTGAGAGCAATCTGACAGGTAAGCAGGTATACCAGCTAGGTACTGTATTGCTAATCAAACAACCCCACTAATAATAAAAGGTATTAGGGCAATACTAGAGTGAAGTAATGCATTTTCTTATTAATTCATTCACACCAGTTAAAGATGAGAAAATTAATAATCCATTATAGAAAGTATCTAGCCAAGCACATTCAAGACTGTAAAGTTTTTATTACCTCTGTATCATATGTCTTAAAAATACCAGCTCTCATTTTATTAAGGTGGATATATGGGGAAAGATACTGGGTATTTCATGCTGAAGTGTGCTTAATGATCTATTTTCATGACATTCCTTTGGGTAATCAGCAATTTTATTGCTTTAATATTGTAGAAGTGCTAGATTATTTTTGAAGGGGAAATAGAGGAGAAAACCAACATTGGATCAATGACTTGACATTGCTAGTTAACTTAAAGCATGAAAACAACCATTTAAAAATTTAACTAGCAGCTCTTCATCAATAATCAACAGCAGTGCTCTAATTAAGTGGTGAAATATTTCCAGTGTCTTGAAGAATTTCTCTTCATCAAGTAACATACATAGGGATTTAGTATTATAATCTTGACAAAAACCAAATGAGAATAATATGTTTAAAGATGTGTGTAAGCAGTGATCCTTTCAACACTGTTTTAAATAAATTGCACATGTATCTTTTCATCATAGAGTCTCAATCTAGGGTTAAAAGTTTTATATTAGAAATAGTTAAAGTAATTTTAAGCATAGGTATATCTTTCTACATTGTAGAATTCCTAATGATCTTCTTGTATCAGAGCAATTCACATGACAGTCATGAATACACTTTCGTAGGCTTTTCTGAGTAATATCTAGAATATGTTCTTGTCTGGATTTTGTTCAAATTAGGATCTTGCAGTTTTCTCTTTGCTGTTTTTCAGAGGCACAATCTTTTTGGGTACTCTCCCCTTATTCTGTGTATTCTTCTGACTGCCATAAAACTCCCCTTCTAATCTTTCATATTTCATTTCATCACATATTTCAGATTACTCAAATGTCAGTCACACAAAGAGGCATTTTCTGTTCACTATATTTGAAATTGACAGCTTTATTTATTTAGCTTTGTCCACTTATAATCCATCATGTAGCATTTTTTATTTATATATTTTATATATGCTCCCTACTGTAAGTAGAAAGCAAGTTCCACTGATAGCAGGAATTTTAGTCTTCCGGTTCCCAATGCAGCGTCTTACACTGGCTTTAAAAAAATAAAAAAGACTAGTTGAATGAATTTTATGTTTTGTATTTTCTGAGGATATCATTATTGGCATAGACTAATATTGATATAATTTATTATTCCTAGAATCAATCAAGGGCTGGAGCAATAGCACAGCAGGTAGGGCATTCGCCTTGCACATGGCTGACCTGGGTTCGATTCTTTCGTCCCTCTCATAGAGAGCAGCAAGCTACCAAGAGTATCCTGCCCAAACAGCAGAGCCTGGAAATCTTCCCGTGGCATATGCGATATGCCAAAAACAGTAACAAGTCTCACAAGTCTCACAATGGAGACGTTACCAGTGCCCATTCGAGCAAATCGATGAACAATGGGAGTACAGTGCTACAGTGCAGAATCAATCAATTAGAGACTTTGAAATAGATATAGTACCATTGGCTTAATTTTGTGTGTGTGTGTGTGGAGGTAGAGTTGTATGGATAAATAGCAGAGTAAAACTCACAATTCAGTTGTTCTAATTATTACTGGCATAACACTTCAATTGTATATTATCATTATAATTATTTTAGAAAGTAGAAAAGTTTATTAGAAGCTAGATAAGAAAAGAAAGTAAATAATTTTATACAAGGAATAATAGTAAGACTCATACAAAATTTTAGAAAATATATTTGTAACATAAATTATACAAATATCACGAAGTGTATTATAAGAGGGAAAGATTTCAATGTTGCAAAAGGTTAAACTTAGAGATAGTCTTGGTAATTTTGTTTGGGGGACACTTATTTATGGCTATTGCCTGGTTTGTGTGTGTGAGCATCAGCTCATGAGCCATCTTCCCAGAATTATTGGTATATATTATGATATCTATAGTGGATTATTGACAGAATCTGTAATATCATTGACAGATTCCTTGAAGTGGTGATAGTTAAATGATATCAGTGGATGATTGAATGAGTAGGTAAAGGAGAAAAGACAGGGAAGGACTTGATAATTCTTGGAAAAATGTTTGTACAAAGAGTATGACAGATCAAAGCACTTGATATTGTGCATTTAATTCTACAAACACATATGCTTTTGATTAACTTAAAATGATTAAACTTAAAATGATTTTCAAAGATGATTTATATCGGACATGTATTATGTCTACAAATTTCTATTAAACTAAATGTATGTAATGTGAAAATGAACACTTCCTTAAAAAAGGAAGAAGTTGATAGTTGGACATTATAGATGCTGAAAGTTTCTGTTAATAAGAGGGGAAATACTCAACAACCTGTTTTTGTTTGTTAGTTTGTTTGGGGGCACAATGAGTAGTGCTCAGGGCTTACTGCTAACTCTGGAGTCAGGGATCACTCCTAATTATGCTAAGATCAAGTGATGCAAAGAAAATGCCTTAACCCTTCTAGTATCTCTTTGTCCCCCACTAAACTTCCTATATTTAGCTGTCAGTGTCTTATATTTTATATGTATAATTTCTTTACATTGTAAATTTTTGTAACTGTAATTGACATCTCTTTTAATGTATCCATGCAAATAACCAGTGTAAGAAAAGGGTGCCACAAACTTATAAAACACAATGATAATCGATAATCATATTATATGAGTACATATGCATGTATTTATACATGTATTCATATGTATAGATCTATGTGTATACACATACTTTAGTATGATCATCACAGAAATATAAAAATGAATCCTTGGGGGCTGAAGCAATACTACAGCAGGTAGGGCGTTTGCCTTGCACACGGCCAACCTGGTTTTGATTCCCAGCATCCCATATGGTCCCATGAGGACCGCTAGGAGTAATTCCTGAGTGCAGAGCTAGGAGTAACTCCTGTGCATCACCGGGTTTGACACAAAAAGAAAAAAAATATGATAAAAATGAATCCCATATTACAATTTACAGACCAGAAGTCTACTCTTTCTATATCTTTACTAATGTAAGTTGTACTTCAGTAAACAGAAATGTATATATATATACATGTATATGTGTAATATGTATATATATATATATCTGTCAAATTAGTATTTTTTTAAATTCTTAAACTAGATATCAGCATAATTAATAGTTTTATGGTGTGATGTGTATGATAAAGATACATTTGAAGTGATGTTAACCTGTAATACTAAATCATATGTAATGATGTAAACCAACATTATCAATGAAATTTTAGAGGTGTATATGCCTATCATCATGTTTAGTAATAAAATTTATCAACTGCTTTAATACAATGGCTATATTATGGGTATTTGCATAATATTCTCTAAGTTCTGATTTGTCATATCCATTCCAGGAAGAAATGAAATGTGCACATTTATGTGTGAGGTAGTATAAATATTTTATATGCAGCTAAAAACCAATATATTGTAAATAATCACAGTCACCCTGTCTTAATATTTTGTTCACAAAAGTAGATTTTTTTCATTTACCTCTTATTTTAACATTCATGGCTAAAATGAAAGCTCAACTAAGTTTCCTTATATCTCATTATATCTTTAACATCAAGTTTCAAGTATATGAAGGTGGCTATCGTGCTGTTAGCAAAAAAATTGAGTAAATTATGGTGTTCTACCATGTACACCCAGCACAGTCATACCTCAAATAATGACTTCTCACTTTTTGTCCAAGGTAAGATAATGTTCTCTATTAATTAGAACAAATAATCTTGATAACTTTCATTCCGTATTATGCACATATATGGTTAAAGAAAAAGAAAATACCTTTTGAAAGTCTGGTTCTTAATTATTGATGCCATTTTGAAAATGAATATTATAAAAATATTTAAGTCCAAGTTCTTCCCATAGGTTTCTAAGTGGTGAAAAATAATGACAATGATAATTGCCATGCCTAATATATGGATTCAAACTTTTTAGTTTGCATTTGACTTTCAATTTTTAACCGGGAAGGTTACTTGCTGTTTGTCTTTTGTGATTTTGTTATACAACCACTGTGAATAGAATGCTACATGGCATTTCCAAACTTAGCAGTGTCCAAATAAAGCCAATAATGTTTAAAAAGATAAATTACTACACTTGGCTTGAGCAAAATAACTTACTGAATAAAAATAGTTCAGAGTGAGTTAATTCCCTAATTTTGATATTGCTGTAGGATAAAATAAGCATAACTTGCTTGGCTTTTATTTTGCTTTATATCCTTGTGTTTGTTTTACTTATTTCAACATTTATTACCAGATCTCAAAATATGCTTAATTGTACAAGTGCAATCAAGGGCATAATAAATTTTTATGAAAACTAATCAAACAATTTACCATATTTTGGCACACAGAGGACTTATGCGTAATTTGATGGGATTAGGGAACCAAAATAGAGATAGAGTTGTATTTTGTTTTAAAATGTGAACCTAACGAAATATATAATAATTTATTTTCCTTCATGTTAGAATGATAACTAGAGACAGAGTAATAGAATAACCAACTCTCTTTTCTCTCCCACTATTTCTTCAGTCTCAGGTGTCAAAGTTGGGTTAACATTAGTCACTAACTATTTTTAATGCTTCAGATTTCTGGTAAGTAATAATGAGTGACATTTGGTTGTTATATTTGCTTCTAATAAAAAATCTGAATATCATATTTTACTATAAAAAATATCACCTATTAATCATCCTACCACAGAAGACATTTTGTGTTAAAAATAAATACCTACAAAGTTCTGTGAAATATTTAAATCACTTAATCATTTGACGTCCTGTTACTCATCGATTTGCTCGAGCGGGCGCCAGTAACATCTCCATTCATCCCTGCCGCATGCTAGTTTAGCCCAATGGCATCTGCTCATTCTAGAAACATGAACAGCCTCAAACCAATCATTCAGGGTCTTGATGAAGAAGTCTGACCACCTCATAGGTGGGTGGCCATGCTATCTTTTGACATTATGTGGAATCCAGTTGGTAATGGATTGTCTCAAAATCTCATTACGTGTCTGGCCCATCTGATTTTAGACACCTTGGCAAATGAGACAGCGTCCCTGATTCTTGATCGTCAGTGGAGGTTGCAACTCCAGATTCTTTCTCTCATTTGAGTGAAGCATGATACTCCAAGCATAGCTCTTTTGATTCCTCTTTGGGAGATCCAAAGAGCATTCTCATCCTGTTTTGCGTAGGGCCCAGGTCTCTGAGGCATAAGCTAATGCAGGAAGAACAGTGGAATTGAAAAGATGTGCCCAGAGCCGGATGTTCTTCATCCTCTTAGCTATTTCTTCAACGCTCTTGAAGGCGTTCCAAGCTGCTTTCTTCCTCCTGTCAAGGTCATTCATCATGTTGACTTCTCGACCTAGGTACACATAACTTGCATTTGGAGATGTTTGTCCTATTGAGAGCAAAGCGGAGGTGGTGTAGTTGCCGACCATCTATCTTCACTCCCATCCCTTCCCATTCCAGCCATCGCATGACTTTCTCGAGGGTTGCACTGAAGAGTTTTGGTGAAATGATATCACCCTGCCAAACCCCTCTCTCAACGTCAATGATCTCCTCCCTGTAGAATGGTGATATCCTGGTAGTGAATCCGCAATACAGCTCACAGAGGATCTTGATGTATTGACACTGAACACCCTGTTTGGCTAGGGCCTCGATGACCACTTCATTCTCAACAGAATCAAAGGCTTTCTTGAAATCAATGAATGTTAAACAGAACAGCATCTTGAACTCCTGAGAAAACTCAATGAGCTTGGTTATCGTGTGGATATGGTCAATTGAACTGAATCATTTTCAGAAACTGGCTTGCTCGCATGGTTGTCCTTCATCTAGTGTTCTGCCAATCCTATTCTGGATGACTCAAGTGAACAGCTTGTAGACGACAGAAAACAGGCAGATCGGGCAATAGTTGTCAATGTCGTGGATGTCTTCCTTCTTGTACAGTAGTACAATCCTGCTGGTTTTCCATTGGGACAGAACCTTCATTCAGACAGGTAGTGTGTGAAGAGCCGAGCCAGTGTATTGATGAGTGAACCTGATGGCAGGTTCTTCAGGTGTTCGGGTCTGATCTTGTCTGTTCCGGGTGCTGTTCACTTCTTTACCGACAAAATAGCGTGTCAGATTTCGGAAAGGAGAACTATTAAATATACTATTCTAAATTTATATTTATCCTTTATTTTCATATATCTGTAGACAAAATATTATCACACCGTTTTTTGACTCTATTTCCTCCAAGTTTGAGTATTAGTATTGTAAATTATGTGTTGGTTTAAAACCACCAAAATTTATAAATCATTATCCAGGATTAAGCTTTGATCACCACTGGGTGAGCCCTTCAAACTATATATATAATGTCACTTGGCTGCAGCAGTAGCACAGCGTCAGGGCATTTGCCTTGCATATAGTCGAGTCTGGTTCAATTCCTCTGCCACTCTCAGAGGGCCCAGCAAACTACCGAGAGTATCCTGCCTGCACAGCAAAGCCTGGCAAGCTCCCTGTAATGTATTCTATATGCTAAACACAGTAACAGTTTCACAATGGAGACATTACTAGGCCTGCTGAAGCAAATCGATGAACAACCGGATGACAGTGCTACAGTGTTATATATATATATGTATATATATATATGACACACACATATATATATGACACACACATATATATATGACACACACATATATATATGACACACACATATATATATGACACACACATATATACATGCATGTGTGTTTATGTATAACTGAGAATGAGTTGTGTTCTCTGTGGTGGTTAGGTCTGAGAATATTATATTTAAGGTTTAAGAATTTTATTGAGCAAAGAGAAGACTCATTTGAAAGTTGTAAGGCTACCATTTGATAATTTTAGGGGAAGCATATTTCTCAAGTGAGAAGTAGAGAACAATAAAGAAAGAAAGGGAAACAGAGATAGTGTAAGAAAGAAAGTAGGAACATAGGATTAAGACATTTGTCTTGCATGTAGCCAACCAGGTACCATAGGTGTAACCCATCAACTCTGAGACCTGCCGAATTTGACTCCAAAATGAAAAATACCCCATCTCCCCAAAAAAATATGGCAAAGGAATGTAAACATATTTCTTGTTTGGATTTGCAAGTAGTTCAATATTGCCTTCACACTAGCTATTTACCTGTAAATATATCCATGAATACATAAATATTATTAAATACTAATTATGACACATATCTACATATATGATATAATTATACATTATTAGATATATCATATACAATCAATTGTATACAAATACATTGTCTATTATATAGCATTCTATTAATTTCTAATAGTCTTCATTTTAATTCAAGCAAATAACTCAATTAAGATGCAGATATTTTCCCCCAAGATCACTCTGCTTATAAATGGCTAATTTGGTAACTATATCTAGCTAAGGTACCTAGACATTTTTAATATTTTTCTCCAGGGGACTTAATCTACCTTTAACTAAGTGCTGAAAAAGTAAGCCAAGTCTCTAGTAAGCTCATTTTCCTAATTTGGATAAGATAGGACACATTTCTTCTCATTCACCTGATTTATATTTTTATTCAATAAGTGATGCAGTTGCCACTGGTGAAGCAGAAGTGAATACAATATGACTCATTTCTTGCATTTAATGAATTTTAGTGGAATGTCAAAAAAGGGACTTGGTGGGTAGGATGAGGTAGGTGAACACGGAGTCAGTGGCGTGGGGAAGTGGACTCTCTGCGATGTGTGTGGTGTTAAAACACATGACCTTCTATGATCTACAGCATTGTAAATCATGATGCCTAAAAATGAAGAAACTGAAAAAGAAACTGAATAAGTCCTAGCCTGGATAGAAGGATTGAATACACTTTTCAGAAATGTCACTTAAGAAGCAGCACTAAGAATATGTGGGCATTGAAATTAGATATAGAATGTGTGGAGAGTTTAAGTTGGGAAATATCTGAGAGTCAAAAAGGAAGAGAAAGGAGCATAGTCATAAATGTGATAAAAATTATGGGAAAAGAGGAAAACACTTGAGCTTTTAAGAAGTGAAGCACACAATAATGATATTTACATTATTCTTTTTTTCATCTAAAATCCTTAGTAAAATTTTGGTTTTGGGCCACATCGTTCAGAGCTCAGGGTTTACTTCTGATCCTGTGCTTGGAAAACACACATGGTGGGTTCACGGGACAACATGAAGTCCCTGAGATTGAATTGAGGTCAGCTGCATGCAAGGCAAGCACCCCTCCTGTTGTACTAACTTTGTGGCTCCAAGTAAATATATTTTGAGTACCACACCCAGTGGTACTCAGTGTTTCTACTGGATTTGCATTCAGGGATAACTTCTCTTGGAGCTCAGGGGACCATTAGTGGGTGCGGAGGATCAAACCTAGGAATGCTGTACAAGGCATACACTCTACCCATTGTTTTATTGATCTTCACCTGCCCAAGAAAGTATTTTGAAATAGAGTAATGTGAGTATTCTCACGTAACTACTGCCTTGTTGAATTCGTTTTTAATAGTTATAAAAATATTCATTTTGGTATTCAATAATAGTGGTAGGTGATTTTGTTCTGTATTTTGTACATTTAAAATTTGCAACTGGTAATTAATCTGCCCCATGGCAATTCCTCAAACACTTTTGCATAGCATTTGCATTAAAATCATTGACAATTTCGTAGTAATTTTAGCAGTAATTTTATTATTTTATGTATTTTTGTTTCTGATTAATTGCAGTTTATTTGAAATGGTTATTTTCCTAAAAATATTTAAAAACCTTTACTTACATTTAAAAAGAAAGTAAAATCGTGGTATGTGTGCAGTGCCTAGCTGTGATCAGGGCTTACTCCTGGCTCTGTGCTCGTGAATCACTCAAGGTTTTGGGTACCATATGCACTGCAGAATGAATGCAGTCAGCTCATCCAAGGAGAATGCCCTAACTGCTGCGTTACCTCTTAACCACCCCTAAAATAATCTTTTGGAAAAAGTATTCATTTCTAATTGCAGTTAAAAGATATCATCATAGACAATGTCTTAAAATTAAACACACTTACTCTTTTACAATTTGAGCATTAAAAGTGTAAAATCATGGCTAGAGAAGAGCTAATAGAGCACGCCGTACAGCAGACAGTACATGGCTTGCACTCAGTTAACCCAGATTTGAACCTTGACATCCCATATAGTCCCCTGAAGTGTATTCCTGGGATTGTGCTTCTTTTAATGGCCAAGGACATATTCCCTTCCTTGTCTTGACAACTTCTAGAAGGTGCCTGTAATCTTTGACTCATAGCCACATCACTTTAAAACTACTTATGTTAGATCACTTCCTTTTCTGACTCTGACTCGCCTACCTCTTTCTAATAAGGACTCTGGTGATTACAAGACTTAGGTGATTAGATTGGCTTCACTCAGATAATCTTGGATATTCTTCTTATCTCAAGACTGAAAATCCTTTACTTACTGGAATATTGCTCCACCGAATGAATACACACACACACACACACACACACATGCATACACACATATACACAAACATATATATATATATATAAATGCACTCATACATGTATACATATATACATATATGGCATGATATATATATATATATATATATATATATGTATATATATCTCGGTAGGGCGTTTGCCTTGCACTCGGCTGGCCCGGCAGGCCCAGATTCGATTTTTCCGCCCCTCTCGGAGAGCCTGGCAAGCTACCCATGGTGTATTTGATATGCCAAACACAGTAAAAACAAGTCTTTCAGTGGAGATGTTACTGGGCCTGCTTGAGCAAATCGATGAACAATTGGGAGGACAGTGCTACAGTGCTACAACTTTAGTTGTACTTTTTCTTTTTTATGTAAATTTAAATCTATTTATATCTCTCCTTAAAGGTGTTTGAACATTTTTTTTCTTTTTGGGTCACACCTGGCGATGCACAGGGTTTACTCCTGGCTCTGCACTCAGGAATTACTCTTGACGGTGCTCAGGGAACCCTATGGGATGCTGGGAATCGAACCCGGGTTGGCCACGTGCAAGGCAAATGCCCTACCCGCTGTGCTATTGCTTCAGCTCCCAGGTGTTTGAACACCTTGAATAAGCTTTTGGCTATAAACATTTTTCCGTGGAATTGCTTCTTATTGTACTAGTGGTTACCAAATTTTATTTAATTAAAACAATGAAGACACTTGGTTTACAATGTTGTTCATAATAAAGTTGTTCTATGCATGCAATGTTACAGCATCGATTCTTTTCCACCACAATGTCTTCTTTCCTCTACCAATGTTCCTAGGTTCCCTCCACTCCCTAGGTTGCCCCTTGGTAAACATATAACAAATTTATTTCATATTATTTTCTTCAATAAAACTTATGAATGGCAGACAGAATTATCAGAAAATAATAAAAGTCAATTTCTGATGACTGATTGCTATATTTTAGAGGGTGACCGTATGCACCGTTAGTCGGTGCCATGCTCAATGCCACATATGGAAGTTTATCCTGTTCTTTAAAGGAGCTCTTTCAATGCTTCTTACAAAACTTGTTTTAAGGCTATAAATTCCTAAGCTATTGCATGGTCATGAAGTTCTGTATATTTCCGTCAACTCTGAATGATAATCTAGCTAGTTAGACTATTCTTGGCAAGGTGTTCATTTCATTGAAATTTTATAGCGTTTGTTTTCATACCCATCAGGCTTATAGAGTCTCATTTTATGGATCTGCTAAATGTTTTATAGGTTTTCTTTTGTAACTTCTAATTTTGATCTTACTGCTTTCAATATTCTGTCTCTAACTTTGGATTTTGTCATTTTGAGTATATTGTGTCTTGGAGTTTTTCTAGTTGGATCTATTTTTGCTGGGATCCTTTTGGCCTCTTGAATCTTGATGCCTATATTTCTCTACACTGGGAAATTCTTATGGATAATTTCTTTAAGTATTGTTTCTTCATCGCATTTCTCTTCCTGTTCTTTAGGGACTCCAGTGAGTCCTCTTGAACTCATCCCATAGTTTTCTGGTTTGCTGTTTATTGCTTTTCAGTGAACTTCCCACATTTTGCTGTTTTACTAGCCATTTCCTTCTTCAGATCTTGGAACTCTTTGACCTTTTCTCAGATGCTGTTATTCTGCAATTCAGCGCATCTATTGAGTTATTTTTTTATATCATCTAAGATGTTGTTTATTTTTGTTATTTCTGATTGTAGTAATTTTTATTCATTTTGACTCTTATACTTTTTTGTGTTTTGCTGACTACCTTTTGCTTGCTGCTCCACCATCCCAAGTTTCTCTCGAACTAACATCACTGGGCCTATTCCAGATTGTGAGGCAGAGTGCCTCCTTACTGGGTGGATCTCAGCACCTCCATACACCCCCCACAGCTTCTGAGGTCTGTAACCATAAATACAGTCATGAGACAGATCTACTCAACAAATTACATGCTTGCTAACTAATTCAGTGAGGAAGGCAAAGAAAAGAGTAATTTTCAGCCTAATTCCTCTGCATCATCTAGGAAGTTTTACTACAAGCACTCACCCCCAGATAACAAGAACACCAGAAAACCAATGGAGAAAACACATAGAATCCCAAAAAGTCCAGTGACCAAAAACAATATTGTCAAAGATATAAACAATGCTGACTAGCTTAGTAAATTCTCAGACAACATCTTTAATGATATCATGATGAGGATGATCACTGAGCTCAAAGAAAAGGTAGTACCCAATGTTATTTTGAATGTATTTTCTAAGTGAATACTTAGACTCTGATCTAATTATTATAATGTTTAATCTGGAGCAGTGATTCATCATTAAAGGTAAAGGTAAAGGCCCTCCCGTTGATCGTCGATTTGCTCGAGCGGGCCCAGTAACGTCTCCATTGGAGACTTTGTTGTTACTGTGTTTGGCATATCGAATACTCTTGGTAGCTTGCCGGGATCTCCGAGAGGGGCGGAGGAATCGAACTAGGGTCGGCCATGTTGGCCGCTTGTAAGGCGAACGCCCTACCCGCTGTGCTATACATCATTAATAAATATATATTTGATTTATTTCATAGTTTGAGATATTTTTGATGTTTTAATAAGCAGAAATTCATATTTTGCAAATAGCATCTTTGATATTTTAAAAAATAAAGCATTATGTGTGAGCTATTGTGTCATGGAAATTAGTGCTATTATTGATATTTTTGACAGCAAATATCTCTGCCAGACAGTAACCCATGTAGTAATGTAGCTTAAATATGAAATATTTCACAAAACATCATTGACATTAAATAATAAACTGCTATATTTATCATCTCTTATTCTAGTATCTTTTATAAAGTGAAGAAGTCAAACTTGGAAATGGAAGCACATAAGAGCATGTACACAAGTGTATGCATGCAGACACAGCACACAAAGTCTTACATTAGAGTTAAACTTGAATAATTAAAAAAATTGTTTTTCACCAATAACTCAGTGACTGTCAGCAGTTACTCTTATCTGTGCTTAAGAATTACTCAGCAGAAAATACAGGATGCTGAGATCTATCCAGGTTGACCTTGTCCAAGGCAAGTGTCCTACTGTGTAATATCTCTCTGACCCTACGTTCTAATTCTTTACTTTATCTATACTTGGAACATCCATTTCCTCTAAAATTAGTTATCCAACTTTGCCAATTTATGTGTTCATTAATAATTCACTTTCAGTTGAACTACATAAAAAAACAACACTATAAAATTAGTTGAGTTGATTGTCATATAAGTAAATTTGAAGAGATTGCAATATATCAGAAATATGTCTTATGACAATACATAGGACAAATGTCAATATTGTTTTCTGAAATACATTCTCAGAAGAAATAATAGCAGCCAAAGTGAAGCACAAGAAGAAGTCGTTATAACCAGATTGAGTGAGTAGTCCATTCTGATTCAAAAGTTGAAAAAGTTTCAGGAAGTGATGGGGAGCTGCAATAAAAATATAAGAAATTATTACGGAGAACTATAAATATTTTATTAAATTTTAAATTTTGATCTAGTATAGGTATGAATACCTTGAAAATATAGTATAGTATTTACACATCAGAAAATCTTTATGAATATTAAAGGTGAAGGTAAAGGTAAAGGCCCTCCCGTTGCTCATCGATTTGCTTGAGCGGGCCCAGTAATGTCTCCATTGGAGACTTTGTTGTTACTGTGTCTGGCATATCGAATACGTCACGGGGAGCTTGCCAGGCTCTGCCATGCAGGCGAGATACTCTCGGTAGCTTGCCGGGCTCTCCGAGAGGGGCAGAGGAATCGAACTCGGGTTGGCCATGTTGGCTGCGTGCAAGGCAAACGCCCTACCGCTGTGCTATCGCTCCAGCCCGAATATTAACATTGAATTAATAGGAGAAAAAATAACAAGACATTTCTAGGCATTGCTTAATTTAATGAAAGGTGAAACATAGTAGCATAGTGATGATAACAAACATTGAATTAAAATAATAATATTTGAACTTAGATGGGGAAAGAGGAATGTCTATATCAAAAAATAAATGCTGAATAGCAAGTATCGAATAATGCTTTACTTACAACTTCAAACTCTTATAATACAGGGTAGAGTTACTTAATTCCCATGCTATGTAAGAAGGCAGAGTCTTCAAAATTGTTAAACTCAAGAATATGCAAGCATTAAATGTAGAATAAAGCAAAGCTGTAATAACTCTACACTTTATTATTTTTCTTTTTTTACTTTGGGGAGTATAAAATTTACTGTTTAATCAGTTAATTTTGTTTGCCTTTTTTGTAAACATAGCTTTTTCTTGCCTTGGGCTGGAGTGATAGCACAACGGTAGGGCATTTGCCTTGCACGCAGCCAACATGGCTGACCCGAGTTCAATTCCTCCGCCCCTCTCGGAGAGCCCAGCAAGCTACCGAGAGTATCTCACCCTCACGGCAGAGCCTGGCAAGCTACCCGTGATGTATTAGATATGCCAAACACAGTAACAACAAAGCCTCCAATGGAGACGTTACTGGGTCCACTCAAGCTTTTTCTTGGCTTAAATTCACTGTATCACTGTCATCCCATTTTTCATCGATTTATTTGAGCAGGCCTCAGTAATGTCCCCATTCATCCCAGCCCTGAGATTTTAATAGCCTCTCCTTACTCATCTTTCCCAACAACGGTATTGGAGCCTCTTTCAGGGTCAGGGGAATGAGACTCATTATTGTTACTGTTTTTGGCACATCAGATAAGCCATGGGGAGCTTTCCAGGCTTTGCTGTGTGGTCGGGACACTCTTGGTAGCTTGCAGGGCTCTCTGAGAGGAATATATATATATATATATATATATATATATATATATATATATAGTGGAGGGACATATATATTTCCCTCCATGATTTGTTGCCTACTCTCTGAACCTCATCAAATATGGTATGGTAATTATGGAAAATGGGTAGGGATTATCCTATGATGTGTCCAGGAATATGTTCACTCATATGTGAAACTTGACCAGAGCATGTGGAAAGCGGCCTTGAGTGTGGAGGTGGTTGGGTAGTGCTGCTTGGCTGCCGGGGCTGGGTCCCTTAGGGCGGGAAGGGCTCTCACTCACCCCTCTCTGGGGTGCCTCGAGTGAAAACAGCCTGGTGTGGAGTCCAATGGCATGGTTATGGGGGCCTCATTTTGTGCTCCCTTCTGGGAGAAGCAGCTATGAGTTCTGAAGGGTGGGCCGATGAGGAGATAAAGTCTGATATAAAGAAATATCTCAGTGATCTCAGTGAGGCATTAATGCAATCTCCTCTTATTACAAGGGAAATTGTATCTTTTACATATTCCAGAGCCATTTGTAGTTCTTCCTCAAGCACCGTTTTGTAAATGTTGGCATTCCCCTAAATTACTCATAAACCCCTTATGTCGCAAGGAACTATTGCAGGTACCCAAACCAGAGTCCCTAGTGGAGCAGAATCCCAGACTGACAACTTGGTTCATCAGTGCCAGAAATCCAAGGCCACTCACTAATTTAAGTGAGATCATTACAGATATCAAAGAGATGGCTCCTCATGACATTAACTGCTTTGCTTATGGTCCTACTCAACTAGTGACATCACCATTAGTCCTCACGGTAGACAACACATATTGTGTTTTTCTAAACATAACCCCGTAAGCCAACAAATCTTGTGTCTTATATTCAACTGGCTTAAATCATTTCACTTATAGTGTTTTTCCTTTTTTATCTTAACTTATTATTTATAAAAAAGAGTGTAGGAGGGAGTGGTTGAACTTATAAAATTCTCCAATATCCTTTTCTCCCCACTCTCTTTTGCAGATAAATCTGTAGCTAAACCTTCCCTTTATTTGAAATCCTATTTCTTTCTCAGTAACTTTGGTAAAATATTGATCACAGTATATTAATTACTCTGCTTTATGGCTACATGCTCATCATAGAGAAAATCTAATGAAAACGACTTTCTCATAGGTTCCACAATTAATATTTTTTTTTGCTATTTCTAGCTCTTTTTATAATATCTGTAATACATTTGAACTAAAATTTAATACCTTTAATATCTTCAAATTTATAATTTAATTTAAGTTTAAAATAAGTTAAAGAGTAGTTACATAATGTTTAAATATAATGTTATTTTTTAGATCATTTTAAAGTAGAGTCCGCTTTAAATTATTAATAAATACAGTATGGGCCTGTTTTTTAAAGATATTCTTTAAGGCTACTCTACTTATGTAGATTTGTTCAAATATTAAGTACAATGCTATCTTACTTGTTTCTCATTCATGGAAACTTTTTTTGTTCTAAGATATAATTCTAGCCACTTATCAAAGTGATTGTCATTAAAAAATTTTAAGGCACTTAAAAACTTTAAATATAACAGAATGTGCCTCATTCATTTGGTACAAATATTTCAACAGTTGCACTGATTATTTGTTGTTTTATAAATTTTCTTCTGGAATTACTGTCATGTTCATGTCATAAAATAATAAATTGTAAAATATAAATATTAAATATAATAAACATTAATATATGATTTTACTATTATTGATCATTAAGTTCACCTGTGGTAAATTTTTTTCTAGGGTTCAATGATTTGAATATTGATGTGAGTGTGTTTGTGTGTGTGTGTATGTGTTGAATGTGTGCTGTTTGTGTGTTTGTAACTTAGGTCAACACTTTAAATATCCTTGCTAAGTATTTTATAGAAATATACCAATAACTTTTAAAATACTTATCCTGTTTCTGTGTAATACAAACAGGTTTAAAGTCACACTTATTAAATGTCAAAAAACAGTGTTGATGTTCTGATCTTTCTACCATTTAAAAGAAATCTGCAAATTAGCTGTGACATCATATTTGTAATTCAGTATAGTTATAAATAAATAATTATAGACTCTAGATTTAGCAAAAGCACAAATTGTGCACTTAGTGTTTATTTTAGGATGTTAGAAGTCAGAAGTATGACTTCTCTTAAACTAATAATGATGACAATTTAACAAATTGGCTTAAATGTAGTGTGTGCTTTTCAGTAGTATAAACCTCTGCCATACAAAATCTAGTTGTTAAGCTGGAGAAATAGTACAATGGGCAGTGCTAGCTTTGTCTGACCCAAGTCAATCCTCAGCACCACCTATGATCCTCCCAAAAATGTCAGGAGTGATCCCTGAGTAAAGAGTTAAGAGGAACCTATAATCGCAATTCTGTATGGCCCCCGAACAACAAAACAAAACAAAAATTCCAGATGTGTGCTTGCTTCAGGAGGTACATATACTAAAATTGGAATCATGCAGATATCAGTATGGTCCCACTCATGGGTGGCACAAAATTTAAATTTTTAAAATAAAATTTGGGGCTGGAGCGATAGCATAACAGGGAGGGTGTTTGCCTTGCAAGCAGCCAACATGACTGACCCGAGTTCAATTCCTCCACCCCTCTCAGAGAGCCCGGCAAGCTACCAAGAGTATAAAACCCACACGGCAAAGCCTGGCAAGCTACCTGTGACGTATTCAGTATGCCGAACACAGTAACACTTGTCACAATGGAGACATTACTGGGCCCGCTCGAGCAAATCGATGAACAACAGGAGAACAGTGACAGTGACAGTGAAAATAAAATTTTATTTTATTTTGTGGAAACATAAAATAAAATATAATACTGCATGCCAATCTATTCACTAAACACAATATTTTAGAAGTCATTATAATGTTGGGGCACAGTCATAGTGCAACAGGTAAGGCATTTGCTTTGCACATGGCCATCCTGGGTTTGATCCCTGACATCCCATGTGGTCCCCCAAGCACCACCAGGAATAATTTCTGAATACAGATGTAGAAGGATCTCCAAGCACTGCCAGGTATGGCGAAGAAAGAAAGAGAGAGAGAAAGGGAAAAAGAGAGAAAAGGAGAAGAGAGAAAGGGAGAAAGTACAATTGATAATGTTTCTAATGTAATAGATAAGCTGCTTCTTTGAGTAGGTTGCAGCAGTTAATCAGTGACCATCTGAAAATAATCCAGGACATTTTTATCTATTTTGAGACTTTATCAATAGAAAAATACTGGTATTTGTATTAATCGCCAAAATATTATAATAGAAGATATAATCATCATCTTCGTAAATGAGATTTGTTTTATTTTTTAGGGAATACAATATAAAATTTTGCTGGTGTTAGCTTCTGATCTTCTCTTGAAAATTTGTTTAAGATTTCTTAAGATTTGTTTTGCAGCTAATGATCTTAATATCCTTTATGAATCAATAATACTATTACTTTCACATATATTGACTTAAAATTTTATTAGGTATCTAAAAATTTCCCCCAGATTCCATTTTTGCAGGAAAAATTTCAGAAGTTACAACAAATATCTGAACATTGTTTTAAAAGTCTACCCAGTGCAAAATATTGATGTAGACTAATGGAAAGTTATTTTCAACATGAAGCTGTTATTGTTGCAAGTGAAAAAGTATATACAAATTTAAAATGAAAAAAGAACGACCATTCTATATCATTAAATATAATAAAGTACAACTATTTTAAGTATTTGGTAGCTCAAAGTACTTAATTCTAATATATTTTTATAACTGTCACTGTCACTGTCATCCCGTTGTTCATTGACTTACTTAAGCAGGCACCAGTAGCGTCTCTTCGTTCCAGCCCTGAGATTTTAGCAGCCGCTCCTTACTCATCTTTCCCAGTGATTGGAGGCTCTTTCAGTGTCAGGGGAATGAGACCTGTTATAGTTACTAGTTTTGGCATATCGAATACTGGCAGAGCTTGCCAATCTCTGTCTGTGCAGGCGGGATACTCTCGGTAGCTTGCCGGGCTCTCTGAGAGGCATATACATATTTCTCTATATGATTTGTTGCCTACTGTCTGAACTCCATCAAACATGGTGTGGTAATTATGAAAAATGGGTAGAAGGTGTTTTATGATGCAGCCTGGATCATGGCTGTGGTTGGGTAGTGGAGATTGACTTCCAGGGCTGGGTCCTTTGGGGCAGGGGCTCTCGCCCGCCTGCCTCTGGGGCACCCCGGGTGAAAACAGCCTGGTTCAGAGTCCAGTATAATATTATACTTTTATAATATTAGAAAATCTTTTAAATGGGCATAATTTTTAACTTTATTAAATTTTATGGCATTTTCCTCCTATTCCTGTGAAAATTGTCAAGCATGGAAAATGTATACAAGTGAGGAGATGAATTAAAGAAGACATGAGTCATAATTCAAAACTCTATAAAAAAAGATAAAAATCACAGTGCAAATTACTATGATCAGAGTACTATGTTTCAATTGATGCTTACATTTTTTTTCTCCAAATATACGGGAACCAGAAATTTAAAGCCCTACCTATAAGCTCACCAGCACATATGTATTTGTCTTTCAATCAACATCAAGCATTTCCTGAGAATATCTTCTTAAACAATTAAATGATTTTACAGTGAGGGATCTAAGTTTGATACATAGGGAATGAAGTACAGCACATATGTGTAGATATATCCAATCATTAAGATGGTACAGGAAAGAATGAAGAACACTTCTGATCACAAAGAAAATAGAAATCATTTTTAAAAGTAAGAATTTCACAGTTTCTACTTGGCATCCTTAGAGTTTCTGCTTATAATAAGGAAAAAAAGGAATATGCTTTTGAAGAAGGTGAAGCATGCACACATAAGTACTTTCTAAGAATTATACACTCAAATATCTAATACATACAATTGTTTGTATACATATCTTCTCTCTCTATATATATAGATATATACATATATATAACTTCTCTCTCAATGTATATAGTAGAAAAGTGTGTTGTTTGTTTAAATACACATAAATGACTATGAGAATATTTTTATGAATCTGAAGATGCTGTGAAAGAAGCGAAGATATTGTGTGTTTTCAAAGAAGTGACTAAATAGGTTCAATATTAAAATCATGTTGCATCAAGTTATTATTTGACTGCTAAATCTGCCTTAAAAAATCAACAGGACTTCTCAGAATGGTTGAATAGCTGCAGATTTTGTATGTCATACTGAACATGTCTAAAACCTTTCTCTCATTATACACAAAGTCATGAATAATCAGGTCAAGGCAGTGTGCAAAGAAAATTATCAGACTGTGAAACTAAGGAAAGGCCTATTAGGCACAAGCTGAACACCTGTTTGCTCGTTTCTCACTTTAAATGGTTTGTCATTCTGTTTATGAAATCTCATTACATTGAGAATTCTATGAGTGAAAAAAATTCCTGAAAAACAAACCCGACTCAACAGCAAGGCAAATTATATTGATCTGAGTCGTGCGTTGATAATAAAAGTAATCTGTTCAAAGTCACTGTCACTGTCACTGTCCTCCCATTGTTCATCAATTTGCTCAAGTGGGCCCAGTAATGTCTCCATTTTTTTTGAGACTTGTTACTGTGTTTGGCTTATTGAATACATCGCGGGTAGCTTGCCAGGCTTTGCCGTGTGGGCGAGATACTCTCAGTAGCTTGCTGGGCTCTCCAAAAGGGGCAGAGGAATCGAACCTGGCTCAGCCGGGCTGGCTGCGCACAAGGCAAACACCCTACCACTGTGCTATAGCTCCAGCCCCTGTTCAAAGTATTATATATAAAATATTTAAAATATATAAACATTTTAAATGAACATTATCTAACATCCATAAAATAAAGATTTATACTATAGGGCCAGAGAGTGCATTCAGTAGGGTCCTTGCCTTGCGCCCAGAAGTAGGATAACAGGATAGCACTATTGAGTGTTTCCCCAAATTTCAAAAAAAAGGAAAGACAAAAAGACAGAAAGAAAGACAGGAGAAAAGAAGGAAAGGAAGGAAGGAAGGAAGGAAGGAAGGAAGGAAGGAAGGAAGGAAGGAAGGAAAAAGGGGGGGAGGGAGGGAGGGAGGGAGGAAGGAAGGAAGGAAAGAAGGAAGGAAAGAAGGAAGGAGAAAGACAGGAGAAAAGAAAGGAAAGAAAGATAGACAGAAAAGAAAGAAAGAAAGAAAGAAAGAAAGAAAGAAAGAAAGAAAGAAAGAAAGAAAGAGAAAGAGAGAGAGAAAAGAAGGAAGGAAGGAAGGAAGGAAGGAAGGAAGGAAGGAAGGAAGGAGAAAGAAAGAAAGAAAGAAAGCAAAGAAAGAAACAAAGAAAGAAAGAGAGGAAGAAAGAAAGAAAGAAAGAAAGAAAGAAAGAAAGAAAGAAAGAAAGAAGGAAGGAAGGAATAAAAGGAAGGAAAATAAAGAAGCTTTCCTCTATAATATATTGACCAACTTTAGAAAGAAATTTTCTATTTAAAACCATGTACAATATATATAAACTCGAGTCTATACTTGTTAAAAGAATATCTTTGAATATAAATATAAGTTGGTTATTGGTATAGTTATTGAACTGAATATTCAAGAAAAAATGATGGTATTATTTTATTTTTTTCTTTTACACATTTCTGTTACAAGTTCATTTTTTGAAGCCTATATCTTCAACATATTTTTAAAATTCCATTTTATGCCACATATTTTCCATATATTATTATAACAATAGAAATTAAATCATGAAAAATTCCCAAGGTTCTTTCATAAATATTCAAAAGCCATAGGAAGATTTTCATTTTATTTTGAATATATATTATGTTAAACCATTCATTTACATAGCAAGGTAAATTTTATATGTGTAAAATAATGTCTCCTTGATGTTTGACAAATTGCTATATTTCATATTTTAAAATTATTTTTAATCTCAACCATTTTAGTTAAGGAAAATTCTACAATTACTCAAAGGTTTTTTTCTTTTCTTTATTTTTTTCTGGTATTATTATATCATTACTATTGGCAGTTCTTACTGAAAATATTAAAGTAATTTTATTTCCCTAAACTTTATATTCTCACAAATATACCTTTCTAATTCTGGAGTCTGTTGTTCTTATCAATTGCCTAGCATTGGATTCTCTAAATGTGAGAATTTCATATTTTCTATGCATATATGTCGATACAATAATTTTAAAGAAAGAGTGATGCTCTTAGAATCCATTTAGTATAACTGGCAGAAAAAATTACCAATACTTATATTATGCATTGGAATCTCACATTATATAGTGCTGTATTACTTGCATGTGCAAACATGTGCACTGAATGAACATTAGGACAGCCAAGTAATAATTTGAAACTTAGAATTATACCCGAAGAATTTTACTCAAGTTTCTGCTGTCTTGCTTAAGACTAGCTGCATAATTAGGTGTAAATGACATGTGGACTTATGAGCAAGTTGTTGTCTTTATACCTGTGTGCATTGTTAGCAAGATCTCACATATGGTACTCATTTCCAATGCCTTATACATATATTCCTCTAGTTACCTTACTCGTTAAAAACCTGGTCCAAAATCTTGAGAGTCTCCTTTGAGAGTGCCTGCACCTTTATCTCAGTGTGCACAATCTCTTTAATAAATATTTCCGCTACTATCCAAATTGTTTGTACTTGATTTTTCCCCCAACGGAGACAAAGAACTTAATTATTTTTCTATTAAACTTATATGGTTATTTAACATTAGTTTAGCCTCTATGTCGTAACCTCTCAAAAACTTTTCAGCACAATTTCTCTTCTCGACTCCTCCTCCTTTTTCCTCTTCTTTTGCCCTCTGCTTTTCTCCACTCTCCTCCTCTCCTATCTCCCAGATTTATAAAGCTTTTAAAAAGAAGCACAGTGGGTAGGGCATTTGCTTTGCACGTGCTGACCAGGTTGACCCGAGTTTGATTCCTCTGCCCCCCTCGGAGAGCCCGGCAAGCTACGGAGAGTAT
Organism: Sorex fumeus; assembly: GCF_029834395.1. Taxonomy (NCBI): domain Eukaryota; kingdom Metazoa; phylum Chordata; class Mammalia; order Eulipotyphla; family Soricidae; genus Sorex; species Sorex fumeus. Next base: position 7,540,523 of record NW_026606172.1, on the reverse strand, counting down.
CTCGCCTGCACAGCAAAGCCTGGCAAGCTACCCATGACGTATTCATTATGCCAAACACAATAACAGCAAGTCTAACAATGTTATTGGGCCCGCTTGAGCAAATCGATGAACAACGGTAGGACAGTGCTACAGTGGCTAAAAAAGGGAATTTTGGTCACTCAATATCCAAACCCCACCAACACCGTCAGTATCCCTGAACCAGTATCTCTGAACCAATGACCCAAGGTTCTCTTCCTCTCCCATTCCATCTCTTTTGTAAAATATTTTCTCTTAATTTTTACTAAAAATAAGAATTACCTATCATAGTTTGGACCACATGATTCAAAATTTTAATGTGCATTGTTTATTAGATGAAGGTTACTGTCACATCTTTTTCTGGATGGGAGAGGGCTAAATTTTATCCTGGCCTCAATTCCATGGCTGCCTAAGATTCAGACCAAGCACATCAGTGAAATTAAGTGTGGTCAGACGGCTATCTTTTGGGATTTGACAATAGGAACTCACCCAGATCCTCCCTTATTTTTCTAAAGTTTCTGGGGTAAGCAGATACTTACTAGGTTCTCCCCTTATCTGTTGTCATTATCTCTGTGGCTGCAAGTCTATTCTGCCCTTATCTCTGTGACCTCCCAAGCCAGCTCACCAGATAATATGAATTAAGTGTTTTCATTGTTAGACATCAATTGATATTTATAGTTCATTGTTATTTAAAAAGTATTGGGAGGACTTTGAAAATTATATAAAATGGCTTGTATAAATAAATAAGATTGAATGTGAGATTGTTTTGTGAATTTGTCATGGCATGGAAAATAAAACCCAGAAGTGATTTTTTTTCTAAATATATATGTAAAAATGAAACATAGCAGTCATTGTGAAACTTTCTTAAATGAAATTAAATGAAATTCATTAATACAAATATTGATGTTATAGGGTTGGAGTGATAGTACAGCAGATAGGGTGTTTGCCTTGCTTGCAGCCAACCCAGGTTCAATTCCCAGCATCCCATATGTTCCCCTGAGCACTGCTAGGAGTAACTCCTGAGTGCATGAGCCAGGAGTAACCCCTATGCATCGACAGGCGTGACCCAAAAAGAAAAAAAAAAGAGAGAAAAACAAATTTGATGTTATTTAACTGGTACTTTTTTAGGTAGAAAGCATTTTGTCATTCAATCTGTTATTTAAAACCTAACTAACATTTAAAACCTAACTATTTATTTAAAACCTAACTAACCTAACTAACATGCTATTAATTGTTCTGAGCTTGAACTTAATTTTTATAAGTAGCAATACAATTTTTCTCTACTATGATGTATTGCAGGTATATAGGTATATGATATTATTTCTCAAATCTATAATATAAAGCCAAAATATAAATTGTATTATTGTAGAATGCATATTTTAGTTATTCAATATTTGAAGTTCTTGAAATTCATCCTTAAAGAAACAATAGGATGATTCAAATAATTTACAACCTCATTCCATAAGAGTTTTCTTGGATTGTAACTATAAATTTGCTTTATGTAATGTTAATCTTCAGAAAGTAGAGCTTTACTGGACAAACAAAGGTTTACTGCAATTTTATTTGCAATTGACTTAACAATGAAGTCTTGAATAAGAGGTCAATTGTAAATGCAAACCAACAGGTGGTGATATCATCAACTAATATCTCATTTCATTGTTTTCAATTAATTATTTGACAAATTCAAAACTGGAAACTGCAGAAGCAATATCCATTATTTATATCAGAATCCTCTTTTATGGATTTATGAACAGTGACTGTTCCACAAAGTACTTCTTTTCTTTGCATAGCACATATACTCTAATTTTTTAAATTGAGGTAACATTCCATCATAACATATGAAAATTTAAAGAGTGAATGATTAAAACTCAGTAGTTGTATATATTATGTGATTTTTAATCATGAAGGAAGCTTAACATTCAAAGTTTACATAATCTTGTCAGATCGAGTCTCATATTTTATTTTGCCAGTTTTATTCTTTCTGGAGAAATGAGACTCTGGCCTGATAATTTTAGTAATTGAGAAAAAGAAAGGTTTCTTCCTCAGGTTTCTTCCCTTTTCCCTTTGTAAAATCAATATCCTTATAATTATCCCTTTCTTATGTTTCAGCATTATACAACTAAAACACTGACAAAATCATTCTTCTAATTATTTCAAATATACCTAAATTTCAACTGGTGAATATTCACCATTTTATTATTGTTAGGAAGTTAAGGACTATATGTTCTTTAATAATTCTAAAGTATAAATGTCTGAAATGTTTAAATTATTTTTATCTTTTATATTTTCTACAAGACTACATTCATCTAATATGAAATAACACTCATTGCAAAAAAAATAAATCAATCCTAGCTTTAAAACTTCTAACTTACTATTTGTTATGCCTCTAGAAATCACCTAAACTTTCTGAACTTCTGTTTCCTCACCTCTTAAACGGCTTTTATATTCCACCTTACATAACCATGACAAGAATTTGTAGTGCAAGGAGAGCAGTTACTTTAATGACAGACATATACTGAATTACAAACAAGTAAAAATGCCTCTGCAGAACAATCTTCAGCCATTACCATTTGTCAGTTTTTAGAAATGTATTTTCATCCTATATGTTTCCATGGATGATTTAGATGAATTAAATGACTTGGTTACTACTATTGTTGCTTTAAATAAATGTGTTTTGTAATTTAAATACCAATCTTAAGTATATTAAAATATATAATATGTTTTGCTAAATTAACTTTTATTGTAAAATTAGAAAGAATACCATTTCATATTTATAAGCCACATGTGCAGAATTTGTAATGTATTCAATTACATGCATATTTCAAGTAATTGTAAGGTAAAATAGATAGCTAGGATACACCTGATCTGTATGCACACATGCAAAACTCAAAGATAAGATTCAGGTGCAAAGTTGACTGGTAAAATTTAGGCATATATGCCTTGGAAGATGCTCAATTAGAGTCAATTTTAGTTCCTCTAGAATTTTGCTTCACAACTATATGCTTTATCTGTCATGACTGATTTCTCAGAGGTAGATTAAACTTACAAAATTGACTCATATTGTCTTGATTATTTATTGTTTTTTTAAAACAGCATTTTTTAATGTCTAGATGTGTTAGTTTGACATAATAAATATGTATTGCTTTCTACTACTATATGTTAGGCATTGCTAACCACAATCCCAACGACATCAAAAAAGGGCTTGATCATGAATGCTAAGTTCTTAGCATAAAGAACTTATGCTAAGTTCTTTATCAGCCATCCAGCTTTTGTTTTACAGATATCAAAAACAATTTTTTGGAGGTACTCCTGGCTTTGTGCTCATGCTTAGTTTCTGCTCAGGGGATAATATGGAATGCCATGCATTGGACCCTTTTCAACTACATGCAAGGCAAACACCATACTCACTGTATTATTGGTTTGGCCCCAAATGAGATGTTATTAAGTGACTTGCTCAAAACTACCTAACTAGTTTGTCACAGTGGTGGGAAACATTGAATGAATCCTGACTTCCAGTTAAATTATAAAGGGCTGTCTCCACATTACTAATGATGGTGGGGTGAAGTACTTAGACTGCATTTTCTTTTAATTTTAACAAATCTCTGCAGATTTTTTTAAAATGAGGTTGACCACAGGAATGTCAATGGGTTAATGAATGTAAGAACTGTGGCTCCGCATTTATTTCACATTCACTTTAAATTTAAGTACTACAAGGCATTTAGTCTAGGTCTTGCCCGTGTGCTTACGATAATCTGATAGGATGAAAAATGTCAATTATCTTGTTAATTTGTCAATTCAGACAGTCAATCAAGCCCTTACATGAACCTTCTTTTAGTATATGTATATATATATATATATATATATATATATAGTTAACTATAGACATAGTCTAAATTGATTTGTTAATTGCTAACTTTTCTTTTAATTTGGATACAGACATCAGCTGATAAAAAGTAAAAAATGCAACTAAAATGTATGTATTTCCTTTTTCCTTTTCAAATCAATCTCTGGAAGTCATAGAGATAGTACGGCAGATAAGGCACTTGATTTGCACATGCCCAAGCCAGATTTGATCACTGATGCACTTGTCTTGTACATGCTCAAACCATGAAGCCCCTGAAATCTGAAACCCCTGAAACCCCTCATGGTCCCCTGAAGCCCACCAAGGAAGTGATGCCTGAGCACAAAACAAAAGCTAATCCCTTAGCACTGTTACTAATGCCCCAAAACCAAACAGTTGAAAAATAAAATATCTTGTTCTTTAAGCCTGTGTTGCCCCTTGAACACATATCTGGTATTTTCTTGTCTGTTTCTTTGCTTGCCTATTTTCACTCTAGAGAAGCCTGTGTTCTCTTACACATGTACTTCTCTCTTTCTCTCCTCTCATATCTTTCAATAATGTTCAATTAAAAAACTATCTTGCTCACAAAAAAGATAAAAAATATAAATTTCCAAAGTAATAAGACTTATTTTGCAAAATAAATTTACTCCTTCAGAAGAGAAAGTATCGAGTATGTAGTAGCAAATTATTTTAAATAACTTAACCAAGATTATATGCCTAGGAAATGTAAATCTAGGGTATAAATTATCTTAGCTTACTAGATATTTCTAAAGTGCATGACTAAAGCTCAGTGTGAAATCTTATATAATTAATAGATAAAGCTATTATAATTTATTATTTTCTAGAATTAATTTTCATAATAGATTAAAGATGGCTAATATTTTTATAATCAGAAAATATACGAAATGTGGTTACAAATTAGTAAAACTCATACAATTTTAAATAAATCACTGGACTATAGAAGCAAATGACATCTCTAAAAGCATATTGCTTGACTTCATGATGTAAATAATTAGCAATACTGTGAATGGAATTAAGACTGAATTAGTTGATACTGCATATCATTTTTTAATAACTGAGCATATCAAAATAAATGTTTTTGCTAATTTTACGTAGAAACTCTTACTATAATCTGTGTTGATGTAATAGTTTTATTAAACACTGTTGATTTATTTTAAAGAACATTACTTCTTCCATTTTGCATTTTTGTTTCTTTGTTTTTGGACATCACTCCCTGCAGTGCTCAGGGATTATTCTTATCTCTGCACTCATGGATCACTCCTGGCAGAGCTCAGAGGACCTTATGCGGTACCAGTGATTGGGACCAGAACAAATGCATGTAAAGGAAGCACTTTATTCCATGGACTCTCTCTGGCCCAGCACCTACTATTGTTGTGGTTTTTTTTTTTTTTTGCCAACTGGCAATGCTCAGGGGTCACTCTGGCTTTGCACTCAGGAACTGCTTCTGGCAGTGCCCAGTAGACCATATAGGATGCCTGGGATTGAACCAGGTCCACCGCATGCAAGGCCTGACCCATTGTACTATTGCTCCAGCCCCCAATTCCTTTTATTTTAATGGGGATATTCTGTGTTTGCTTACTAGCATATTCTGTATATGTTCTATCAGGTTTCTATCTTAAGTTTTCCTCACAACAAATTTTTCCATATTTGAAAATGTGACTATATTCCAAAAGAACATCTTAACATGCTACTCCTCAATCTAAAAGACCCAGGGACTTCTCATTTCTACAAAACAAAATTCAATCTCCTAAACTACTTTTTCTGCTTCAACATCACTTTTATTTTAATTTGTTAGATTTAATCACCTTAGATTAAATATTCTTCAAAAAGCACCCTGATTTCCCACTTGCATGTCTTATGTCCTCAATCATTCTTCTCTAAGGGATATATGTAGGTGGCTATCTTTATTTGTTGAACCAAAGTTATAGTCACCCGATCATTCCAGGTCCATAGCATGAAGACAATTCACTAAATTTCTAGTTCACTGGATAAAAATTTAATCATTTTATACTCTGATACTAATACCATTCACTGGTTTTGTTTCCTTGCACTATTGCATACTAAATAGCAAGTTGGTAATTTTTTTAAAAAAAATATCCTAAGGATGAGCACTGCCAGGAGTAACTCCTGAGTGCAGAACCAGAAGTAACCCCTGTGCATTTCCGGGTGTGACCCAAAAAGAAAAAAAAAAGAAAATTTCCTAAGGAGATTAAAGACAGGGGTAATATCTTGTGTAAACACACAAAAAAGGACGGGCAAGGGGACGGCAGCAGCCAATCTCTCCCACTGCCTATGTTCGGTAGTCTCAGGCTGTTTTCCCACTCCAGGGAGGTCAATGGCGATGGTCAGGCGAAGGAAGGAAACGAAGGCTAAACTGGTTGGTCTTAGCAGCAGTTTATTACATGGAAAAAATGTATGTCATGGAGACCTCAGGAGTCCTCAAGCAAGTGCACACCCTTGTTTTCTCAGCTTCTGTCCTCAGCCCCATCTTCCCAGGTTCTCTGACGCACGTGTCCCCCAGAGAGCCCTGAAACCTCCCTCATATAGATCATGGCAATGAAAAGCATTAGCCCCAATCCTGCAGTCCTCTAATATAAATTGCAATGCAACATAATATAGCCAAGTGTGAAAACTTTATTCAGAGTGTGAGGAGTCAGAGAAATTAAGTGGTTTCTTAAGATCATGTGATCTGGATTTATACTCAGAACTATGTTTCAAAACATATGTCTTTCTGGGTTTAACATTTAAGAGTGAGCGGAACTCAGGCTTCATTTCAACTCACATTTACCTCTCGGATAATATCTAACAGTGCGGATCTGGGAGAGAATCTTAGGCAGGGATGTTCAGATTCCTTTGGATACCTAATTAGTTTTATGTAACACATCCAAATGTTATCCAGATACCTGTAACTGAAGCTTGCAAGAGGTAAGGTAATTGTATCTTAGCCAAACCTTTTAATTTCTTCAGGTCAGGCTTCCTTTTTATTGGACCTTGGACTAATTATTTATTATTTTTACAGCTTTTTCCCAGCTACATTTCAGTACTTCTCGTGGTTTCATCATGAAAGATAATTCTATTTGATTTTATATTTCTCATAGTTCTCGATTATTACCTGTTGCATCTTTATAACAGCCATCTTCTGCTGAAACATTTGTTTAGTATTCATAATTACAAAACTGTTTCAAAAATTGAAAGTAAACATGTCAAAGACAAGGACTCTGTTGTGAACACTTCTATAAGCTCGGTGTATACCCAGGAGATTAATTGCCTATCCATAAGAGACTTTCATATTCAAGATGATCTGAAAGGAAATCACAGAAAAAAAATAGAGGCATCAACTAATTTACACAAAATAATAAATATGGGCTTTATTGTGCGAGGCAGCCCTTCCTCAACTGCTGTGCTTGAATGTACTTTCAAATTATTTAAGCTCAGAGCCTCAAAAAATGAATTTCTATATATCTGTGTGCTGTGGTTACATCGGCTACCATGTTAGACTCAGGCCATATCAGCTGAAAAATTGAGAGATTTCAACTGCAAGTTGACAATGCTGAGTATCTCACATAATGAGATTGTATACTGATTATAATGGAAATACAACAAGTAGCTCTAGATATTATCAGAAACTAAAGGACAGAAAAAGAAACAAGTTGGTACAACAGTAAGATTTTATTTTTGATACCATACACATACACAAACACATACATTAATTGAAAAAATGAGGACTTATTCAGAAGCTGACATTAATTTGTTGAATTCACACATTTGAAGTGAAAACTCCATAAAGACAACTTTTAGTCATTGAATCAAAGCAACTATAAATACGCTATTTCAACTGTATGAGCAGGATAGTGAGTTTAATGTAAGCACATCTACTTCAGTCCTTCTAATTCCTCACTCCCACACTCACACTCCTCAAGTCCACAGAATTTCAGAATATTGCAATTCTGTTTACCAGATGACTCAGTGTCTTATTTCAATATTTTTCTAGAAAGCCATCATGGTCACGGTCATGACCCTCCCATTGTTCATCAATTTGCTCGAGTGGGCCCAGTAACATCTCCATCATGAGACTTGTTGTTACTGTGTTTGGCATATCGAGTACGTCACAGGTAGCTTGCCAGGCTCTGCCGTGCAGGCAAGATACTCTTGGTAGCTTGCCGGGCTCTCTGAGAGGGGCGGAGGAATCGAACTCGGGTCGGCCATGTTGGCCTCTTGTAAGGCAAATGCCCTACTGCTGTGCTATCGCTCCAGCCCAGAAAGCCATACTAATTATTAAATATCATTTACCATTTGAAGAGTTGGAGCGATAGCACAGTGGTAGGGCATTTGCCTTGCATGTGGCCAATCTGGGTTCGATTCCTTCACCCCTCTTGGAGAGCCAGCAAGCTACCGAGAATATTCTGCCTGCATGGCAGAACCTGGCAAGCTCCCATGGAATATTCAATATTCCAAAAACAGTAAAAACAAGTTTCATAATGGAGACGTTACTGGTGTCGGCTCAAGCAAATCGATGAACAATGGGAGGACAGTGCTACAGTGGTACCATTTGAAATATCTCTACCTTTTGTTTCTTGTGACTAAATAAGAATAAATTTTAATAAAACTTTAAATGCTTTTATAAATTCATTGCAAAATCTGCCTAATTTTCAAATCCATTTTAATTTACTTGGTAAATAAAGACACCACTTTATAAACCCACTTTCTAGGAAAATTACCTAAAAAAATAAAGGAATTTAGGAATACGATTATATTTTCCCCCAAATAAATACATTTCACTTACACATGGAAGTATTTAATGCCTTGGTATAGTTGTAGTGTGTCAGGTAGCATCATGCAGATAGTACTTTGGATAAGTTGGACCAGTTCAGTTCCGAAATAGAAATAATTCCTTAAAGTCTATTATATTCTGTGGGTAGATATTTAATATATATAGTGATAGCACAGCGGTAGGGCCTTTCGAGGCCTTACAAGTGGCCAACATGGCCAACCTGAGTTTGATTCCTCCATCCCTCTCGGAGAGCCCGGCAAGTTACCGAGAGTATCTCGCCTGCACGGCAGAGCCTGGCAAGCTACCCGTGATGTATTCGATATGCCAAACACAGTAACAGCAAGTCTCATGATGGAGACGTTACTGGGGCCCATTCGAGCAAATCGATGAACAACGGGAGGACCGTGCTTATATATATATAAAAAGTAAAGGCCCTCCCGTTGATCGTCGATTTGCTCGAGCGGGCCCAGTAACATCTCCATTGGAGACTTTGTTGTTACTGTGTCTGGCATATCGAATACTCTCGGTAGCTTGCCCGGCTCTCCGAGAAGGGCGGAGGAATCGAACTCGGGTCAGCCATGTTGGCCGTTTGTAAGGCGAACACCCTACCGCTGTGCTATCGCTCCAGCCCTATATATATATATGTATTTTAGTTTGGAGTCATACCTGCCAGTGCTCAGAACTTACTTATACCTCTGTACTTAGGGATCACCCTTGGCAGGACCCAAGGGACAATATTTGGTGCCTGGGTCAAACCCAGGTCAAATGCATATAAAGAAAGCACCCCAGCCCCTGGTTAATTGTTCTGACTCCTCAAATATCTTATTATGAGAAGAGTCTTAAGGGTATAACTCAGAGGAAAAACATCAAAAATGTATTAAAGATCAGGAAATGCCAATAGTTTTCTTAGCCTATGTTGTGTTGTAGATTAAATTCCAAATATTTGGTAACTCACCTTCTTACAACATATATCTCTTTGGAGATTGGGATGGAGACATGAACAATGGAGAGTTTTCAAACTCCAAACAACTAATTCACTGCTTTCCCTTTGATTTATGTCATTGACTTTGAGATTGTTTCAGAAGCACAAAGAAATATAGTGCATGGAACAGATTTAGATCGATTTTGAAAGATCCAATGATTTTTTAAATGATTTTGAATGATACAGCAGCAGATCATTATAACAGGTTTTTTTCCTACACTACAGTAAAAAGTTTGAGATATACATTAAATAAAATATGCTTTTTAAAATTTTGGCAGACAATATATTAAAAAGATACATAACAGTATTTTATTTAAAATAATGTGACTGATATTAATACTATTAACTAAGTAGCTCACTTTAAAAATTATTTTATTTGTGTGATCTTATATGTTTATATATGGTATGTATGTAGGTAGATTATAGATAATAGATACCATAGGATGCATAAATAATAGATGTTGTGGTCTCATTTTCAGTTGAAGACTCTTACGTTCAATGTTCCATTATGTAATTTCCTGCACAGTCACTCTATGGTAACATAAACTTTATCTCAAGATTATGAAATGCTAGGCCAGTGGTTACCACCTACACCAGTATCTAGCCAAGAGCAGAATTCTGGATAAGTCTCCAGAGTTTTTCAGAAAAAAAGCTTAAGTATATTTGTATTTTTTAAATGATCTGCACTGTAGCATTGTCCTCCCATTCTTCATTGATTTGCTCAAGCGTGCACCAGTAATGTCTCCCAACAAATTGTGAGACTTGTTGTTACTGTTTTTGGCATATTGAATACCAATATGGGCCATGGGGAGCTTGGCAGGATCTGCTATTTGGGCAGGATACTCTTGGTAGCTTGCTAGGCTCTCTGAAAGGGATGGACGAATCGAACCCCGGTCGGCCACATGCAAGGCAAACGCCCTACCCACTGTGCTATCGCTCCAGCCCTTAAAAGATCTAATCATAAGAATTACGTGTTTTACTGAAATTCATTTGTTGTTTGTTTGGGGCCACACCTAGCAGTGCTCAGGGCTTATTCCTGCTTCTGTTCTCAGGAATCACTCATGTGGGATTAAAGGCCCAGATAGAGTATAAGGGACTAGAACCAGGCTAGGCTATGTGCAAGGCAAGAGTCCTACCCACTCTACTATCTTGCCCTTCCTGGTTTCCTAAAATTCTTGCTCCTAGTTCTTTGGCATGAAAATGCTCTATTTATAAAATTATGTTATATAGAATATATTTGTCAAGGCCTATTAGCTTTTAATTGACTGATTATATACATAAAAATATATAATCTACTGTTCCAGAGAAATATATTGATAGAAAAATTTGTGCTCTATGCCTCCCAAATTAGATACCAGGTTCACTGTTGAGAGAAGATTTTGCCACTTTCTCCAAGCAGCTTTAATCTAATCAGTGTCTGGAAAAGATCCAGAATCAAGAAACCAGAGGTCAAGATGCCACTTGAGGGAGAAACTACAAATGAGAGTCAGGTTGCTGGAATAAGAAACAAGGAAACGATCCCATTGGAAGGAAGTGATTTCAAAGGAGAAATCAGAGGCAGAAATGTATGGCATTATCTTTTCTTAAAGTTTGAAGGACGTATGCAAGGAGACAAGTGCTATGTAATAAACCTGGTAGATAAGGGGGTGATGGGGAAGACTATATTTCAGACTACACCAAAAGAGATAACTATTTTAGGAGTTTTAACTCCACTCTCCTCTGACTCACTGTCGATGTGCTAAACAGCCTCTGTCCTCCTTGTCAGAGAGTTCCTCTTCATGCAATTCTTTGCTACATTTCTTAAAATGTAATTACAAAAAAAATGTTGTGTCAAGGCATACAACTACTAAAATGAATTAAGTATAGCTTTCTCACTGTTAGGTAGTTAGTCATGAAGGACAGTAGTGGAAGGTTCTAGGTGGTATTTTAAATATGTTTATTTTCAAATTTAGTATTTGCATCTATAAATTGCCACTCCAAGTTGGTAATATGTGTTCTAGCAGTCACCAAGAATGTTTGAAAAATAATTCGTTCATAGGATAAGGGTATAGGAGATAATGGCTGAATCTTCAGCTTACATGGAGGAGAAAGTGGATGCATTTCCAAGGGATTTGCTACTATTTACCTATAGTCTGCTTTTCATACTAAAATTGCATGACTTTACATTTTCCAATGACTGTAGAATACTGTAGAATTCTGTGCTTTTCAGGTGCTGTGAAAGTAGCCTGTGCTATTTGGTATATTCATCCCCTCACATGGGTGTGGTGAAAGCTTTATACACTTAAGGACTCCCTAAATAGTGCAGTTGGAATCATGTTTCTGAAATTTACACCTGAGTTAAATAGAGAAGAAATATACATATGTGGTTACTTATCAATAGCTTGTTTTTATTATGTGCATATTTTCTGAAATAAGTGGGGTTTGGCAGAGGACCCTAGGTCATTAATAGTGCTCAAAAGGCCCAGGGGAACCTTCTCTGCACTTCCTGGTTAATTAGTTCCATTTGATATAAGACCTGAGGATGCACTGCTGTTTGGGCCCTGTGGTCCTGGGACAGCCTCTGTTACCTAGGCAGTGCTCAAGGGCCTCCTGGGCTGCACTCCAAGATGCTTGCAACCATGTGGTGACAAGGATCAAATATGGGCTAGCTGTATAAAAACGTGTACCTTAACCCCTATGCAATTTCTTTAGCACCACAAATAAGTGCTTTTAAGAATATGTATATTTATTGCCTTCAATTAGAGATTTCCTTCAAATATCTTTCTAGAAAATCAAGTGTTATAATATCAGACTGGAAGGCATAGTTTATCATGTGCCATTGTTACGCATACAACTAAAGTACTTTGTTATAGAGTATAGTACATCACAAAATGAATAAAAACTCTTTGCCTCTATGATCCAATGTTTTTGTCATTTTAGGTCATCATTATATAATGTTCATATTTGAGGTGAATTTTTCTCTTTCCATACTTTCGCTGTAGATATATCTAAAATTTATTTTCCTGAATTGTGTTTTCAGTACATTTCCAAGATTTTAGATTAGTGGATTAAACCTAACACTTTTTCTGTTCTTAGCTCTGAAACAATGCAAAAATCCTGAGTATGCCCTTTGAAAACATAGTGATTTTTGCATAGCTAGAGGTTTACTATGTTGCTCAAGCAAATGAACAGTATAAAGATTAAGAATTAAAAATAAGCAATAGCTAATGTTTTCATACATATTCTCTTCATTTGAATACATTTAATTGCTGAAATGTTAATATATGTAAATTTTAATTTATACACATTCTCACTAACCATCTGTAGTTTTTACATGTGGATAGCCCAAATTTTGGATTGGTAAAATAATAACCTATGAGTAATAATTATGAAGATTATTGGTAGATAGATGGGTAGAGTGACATGTGAATAAGTATATATATGTATATATGTGTACATATATACATATATTTCTTTAATATGACTCTGGAATATCTGTCTTCAGCAAAGCTTTTGATTACTAAGAAAATTATTTTCATTTCTTTCCTATATATCTCCATAGCATCCATATATTTTAAAATGACATTATCAATGAATATAGATACTGAGTAAAGTAAAGGCCTTCCGTTGATCATCGATTTGCTCGAGCGGGCCCAGTAACGTCTCCATTGGAGACTTTGTTGTTACTGTGTCTGGCATATTGAATACGTCATGGGGAGCTTGCCAGGCTCTGCCGTGCGGGCGAGATACTCTCGGTAACTTGCCGGGCTCTCCGAGAGGGGCGGAGGAATCGAACTCGGGTCGGCCATGTTGGCTGCATGCAAGGCAAATGCCCTACCGCTGTGCTATCGCTCTAGCCCTGAGAACCCAAGGTTATAAACTTTTTAATTTTAAATAAGACATTTTAATATGAACATAAATTCATGAAATTTGGGAAATTTGTGCTTATATTGAGTAATTTTGATGAACACTTTTAAAATGCAGTAACAAATACTTGCTTACAAATGATTTTTCATAGCTATACACAATATAATCAAGTTTAGACAGTATCTCATTTACATTAAAGAACATCCACGTATATGTTGTCTGTAAAATACTTTTCCCATATTATCGATAGTATGTGCATTGCCCAAAGGCTTCTATAACTTGAGATTGTTGGAACTCGGATTAGGAAGTGAACAAAAGATCTGTATTTGTTGCCAATCAGAGGAATGTGTTTTCAAAACAAGGATAGCATTTTACTTTTTTTTCTCCCCAGTTCTGCAGTACTGTAAGTGTTAAAGCCTGAGAGGTTTAGAAAGCTGCAGTGAATGTGTTAAGACTGTTAATGAAGCTTCTGAATCTAAGGACAAAATTAGCTCTCACACCCACACTGCGCCAAGTACAGCAACTGTCTGATAGAATTGCATCATGACTTTTACCTGGGGACACGGGTATTATATTCAGCTGAATTGATGAAATTGGGAAGACAGATGTGCCCAAAGGACATTTTAAGAAGCTTGTACCTACATAAATTGCTTGTGAAAAATCTCTAAAATTTGAATAAGAAACCAGTGTAAAATGCTTTCTGCCTGTAAACTTCAGGTCATATGATATATATTATTTAGCATATTCTTGAAGAAGAAAGAATGTTTGACTTTCCATGTACAATATTCTATATAATCACCAAACCCAAGGAATGTTTACTTTTTTCTTTCATTTTTCAAAAGACATGACATCATGAACGACAGAATGCAATGTAGGATATTAATTCTTAAATGGTTATTTTTGTTTGTTTTTGCTCAGAAACATTAAAATCAGGTTTTCAATTGCAGTGTAATTGGTATATAAAATAAGGCATATAATTAAATAATTGGGGCAGTATCACTACATAGCAAATAGAATCATAGTGAAAATGTCAATGTCAGTAAATACTCCAAAGAAACAGATTGCCAAAAACTTTAGGTCCTTAAACTAAAGGGTGACCCAAGGAATCAATCTTACTACCCTCACTTATAGGATAGCATCTGTATCTTAGAGATACTGACTTTTGCAAAAAGGGCTATTTTTATTTTAAATGCAGTGTAAGAAATACTTTTACTTGTTATTTCATTCTATAAGTTTTTTTTATCATTTTTTAACTTAAAAATGCTATTTTGATTTTTTAAGTTTTCTGTCTAAGAAACATAAAAATTAGATCTATAAGGTCTAGAGATTAGTGATTGTCAGCAGTTAGAAAGCATAATTTTTCTCCCATTACTCCTATAATCACAGAAATATAGACTCATGCAATGTGTAGTCTAATTAGTCTTCGGTCTTAGACTTAGACCTACGAAAACAAGAAATCCCAATTTTACAGAAAATCTTTTTTTTTTTTGTATCATAGTAATAACTAGAAACTGGGAGTATAGCTCTACAGCTCTGTAAGAACTATATAATTTGAATGACTACAGTTTAAATATGTTTTAGTTTAATGGCCTTTAAAAATAAAATGAAAAATCCTGATACAGACATTCTGAAGTCTACTTCTAACTTACATTTATTGTTGCTAAAGAAAAAAGGTGGAGTCACCGTTGAAATTCATAAAACTAAATAGTCCTGTCCACAAGAGGGCATAGGTTTTCCATAGGAAAAAATACAATATATGAAGGTGGAAAATAAGTGGTTATAAAGACTGATCTACTTTGACTGACCATGCTCTTAATTTGTTTTAAAAGAAATTTTCATGGGGACATCAGTAACTCTGTATCATCTCCCCCATTTGATTCACTCCTGAATTTATTGCCTCCTTTGCTCTTGGATATTTCACGTGTATAACCCCTTTTATTGTCCTGTAGTTTATCTTTTTTTGCCCTTTCTAATATTTTTGCACAACTTTGAAGGACATAGGTTTTTCCTAATACATTACATCCCATAGTGATATGCACTTTTGTCCCAGGCAAGTGGTAATTGTCAATAATGATTATTATGATTCTGAAGTCATAAAGTTATTATATAATTATTGGAGGAACGCAACTGTAGAAATGGAAAGTTTGCAAACTCTTCTGTATCCATTTGAATCTCCTAGGAACCATAGACTCTATTTTATACTTTAAGCAGTTTACCTATAATTTATAATAATAAATAAATTACTGTTACAGAATAAAGTTTTTAGAATGGTTTTCTAATAAAAGTTAGTTTTCTAGTTCTAAAAGTTACATTTTAAGAATTTTGTTTGGATTATTTAGTTGTTTTCTTACCTTACTAGATTAGTGGTACTTGAAATTTAAAAGTTTAAATGAATTATTTCTTCATTGAAGAAAATTATTTCCACATTATTCTTCCCTTTATGTTAACAGAAAAATATTAACTTTAATATGTGTGAATTATCTAACAGAAGATCCTTTAATACATTTATATGTATAAATAGTCATTAATATAGAATTAATAAAGCAGTTTCCTGCCAAATATCAGAGTTAGTAAATAGAGATTGAGAAAGTAACTTATCTAGAAGTATTATATAAGTAAATAATAATAGAAATAGTGGATGAGTAGTCAATTTGTTGACCGAAAACACCAGCTATCAATAGTAATGTTTATTAAATTAATCTGTACTTATTTAGTTGCAAATGGAATACCATTAAAAAAAATCTTCCCATAGTTGTATTGGTATTATAGTTTGAAAGCTTTATCATTGTCTTACAAAGTGAAAGCTTTCATCGCTAATTGTTTTTCTTTTTTCTCTATATATTTTTTCATAATTCACTAACGAAAGTTTTAATTTAAGCAAGTAAAAAAAATTTTCTCTTTTACTTAATCCCTTTACTTTGAACAAATTACAAGAAAAAGACAAAGATATAACAAATATAAACCTGGACATAATGCGCTTCATTGTTTTCTGAAATGGAGGTACTGTATTTAGAAACTTATCTAACCAGATCCAGCAATGCATATAACATTTTTCCATAACACAACATCTGTCAATCTCAACCAACACATTTTATAGAGCTGCATTTCCCAGGTCTCCATAAAAGCAGTCACAGTTGTCACATATCATCGCTAACATAAGAATCTCAGGTTTTCTCCTATAATAATAGGAGGACATAATAATGCATTTTTCCTATAATCATTTCTGGGGTGAATATTCATTGATATACTCTGCAAAGGTAGCTCATTACTTTTGTTCAATTAACAGGTATAATCAATAGTACTCCATCATAAATTTCCACAATACTTTACCATATATGTATTCTAAATTCTTAAATTTCAAAAAAAAAATTTATCTTTGACTATGATCTAGTTTATTCTACTTTAAGTATGTAGCACTGTAGCACTGTTCTGTTGTTCATTGATTTGCTCGAGCAGGCACCAGTAACACCTCCATTGTGAGACTTGTTGTTACTGTTTTTGCATTACTGTATATGCCACAGGGAGTTTGCCAGACTCTGCCATGCAGGCGACATACTCTTGGTAGCTTGCTGGGCTCTCCAAGAGGGATGGAGGAATTGAACCCGGGCCAGCTGCATTCAAGGTAAATGCCCTACCCGCAGTGCTATCATTCCAGACATACATACTTTAAGTATGTCTTATCTAATAGCTTTATTGTAAAGGCATAAAAAATTTGTGAGAGGGACAGATAAAGATAATTTCTTTCTAGTTATAATCAAATAAGCAATGATGACTGCACCCTACTTGACCACTTTTTAAAAATAAAATTTAAAAGTATCACAATACAGAAATATCATGGGCCAGAGTGATAGTACAGTGGGTAAGGTGCTTGCCTTGCATGCAGTTTATCTGGGTTTGATTCCTGGCTCTCCGTATGGTACCCCAGAATTACCAGAAGTGACCCCTGAGTGTAGAGTCAGGAGTAAGTCCTGGCACTGCTGGATTTAGCTCGACCCCCGCCCATATCCCAAATCCCTCAAATACAGAAATATCATGTACTTTTAAAAGTAAATATCAAGACACACTGAATGAGATCATCATGAAGGTAAAGATAAAGGTAAAGGCCCTCCCGTTGATCGTCGATTTGCTCGAGCGGGCCCAGTAACATCGCCATTGGAGACTTTGTTGTTACTGTGTTTGGCATATCGAATACTCTCGGTAGCTTGCTGGGCTCTCCGAGAGGGGCGGAGGAATCGAACTCGGGTCGGCCATGTTGGCCGCTTTGTAAGGCGAACGCCCTACCCGCTGTGCTATCATCATGAAATCATCAGTAAATTCATGTTCTTGTAAAGTTTTACATCAATAGCTTCACTGTATCACTGTCCACCTGTTGTTCATCGATTTTCTTCAGTGGGCCCAGTAAAATCTCTATTGTGAGACGTGTTGTTACTGTGTTTGGCATATCAAATACGTCACGGGGAGCTTGCCAGGCTCTGCTGTGTGGGCGAGATACTCTCGGTAGCTTGCCGGGCTCTCCAAGAGAGGTGGAGGAATTGAACTCGGATCGGCCATGTTGGCTGCGTGCAAGGCAAACGCCCTACCCCCTGTGCTATGGCTCCAGCCCATCAATAGCTTATCTACTAAAATGTATCTTTTCTCAAAGTTCTTTTTAAAACCTTTTATCCTATTTTGATGGTTATTGTTAGGATGACAAACTGCAAAATATCAGCTCTTATTAAAATTAAAAAATTGTTAATGCTGAAGTATTATTTCTTTGTGATGTCAAAGTTTCCAATATGCTTCTTTGTTCTTTGCTAACATAGTGCTTTGTGATATGAGAGAAACAATTCTCAGTTTAGCAGACCATATTATCTCCTTACCTTTCTGTTATCACATAAGAAAAAAAAATAGGTGAACACTAAATTATTGCGTACAAATATTTTCGACTTAGAAAATAAAGTAATCAGAGAAATGTTATTTAATAATAACTTGTTAAAAACAGTACTGTTTATTTTAATCTTAAAATTAAAATCTTACATAAAAAATATTTTGGTGGTCTTAGAATCAAATTTGACCTTTTAAAATCACTGATGATATTAATAACAGTCAAAAATATTTTAAAAGTGCACACATGAACAAAAATTTTTAAAGTTTCAACTTGTAAAAGAGTTAAAACGTATCAAGTTATCTGCATTTATCTTCTATAAATAATGTAACAATTTTGATTTTTTGCTATATATCTTGAAGATACCACATAAGATATGATTTAAATATGGCTTAAATATTTAGTGCTATAAGTGTTATAAACAATTGGGAAAAATCTTCCACGTGTCAAACAATCTACATATTATTTCTTGCTTATTTTCTTTCATGGAAAAAAGCTCAGGTTTTGATATCAGGTTATCATAGTATCATGGTTTTCTTATTTTTCAATAATTTTACATAGATGTAATATGCATAAATAAATATTTCTCACACTTTACTAACCTGAGTCACTTTTACTTACCTCCTCAGTACAATGATAATCCCTTCATCACACTATCAAACAGCAAATATAAATTTAAAATTTGTAGGACATAAGAATGTATTAAGGTGGATTTACCCTATCGCCCTTAGTGACAGACACACACTCTCATTGAGGAAACAGGACCCTCAATATAGGATCCCTTGGTCATTTATTAAATTCTATAGAACCAGTAAATCAATACAGAGAGCCATATATATTTTGAAACTGTACTTTAACATCCCAAATCCCAATATTACACATTAAGTAGTTATGGATAATTACAGATTATAAAGCAATATTATCCTAGCGAATTCTAATGGCATACACATATTTTATCATTAATCTTGATTTAGTTATTATATTTCTTATGAATAGGTTCATTTACCATGCAAAACAAGACAGGCAGCTTATTTTTAAGTCTTCCTTTTGTACTACGATAGTACAGGAATATTTTCTATATAAATAAGAAAGCAGGAAAAATTACTTTTTAGTCATTAACATATTTATGTTGATGACCTTAAAGAGATACTGATAAAGCCCCTGACCTCAAAGACCTCAGTTTCATTTCTAAATGGGACTGGTCAAAAGAAAATAAATATTCTAATTAGGGTCAAACTAAGATATGTTTTGCTAATCATTGCTGTGTCTAAGGGTTACTTCTGACATCTTTCTATATAGAGATGAGACAAAACTTCAGCTGAAGTTTATATATATATACACATATATGTATATATTTATATATATACATATATATTTATATATATACATATATATGTATATATATATACATATAATTTTTTTGCTTGGTGGTGTTGCACAGGGGTTACTCCTGGCTTATGCACTCAGAAATTACTCCTGGTGGTGCTTGGGGAACCATATGGGATGCTGAGAATCAAACCTGGGTTGGCCGAGTGCAAGGCAAACACCCTACCCACTGTGCTATCACTCCAGTCCCACAAGCAAATATTTCTTCGAGGAATTTTTCTACCTATTATTTCATTGGTTAAAGTATAATAAAAGTTTACATAGAGTAGTACCACTGGAAGATGGAAATTGGGGCCTAAGATTTAGATTACTATGGCTCTCAATAAGCATGCAGTGCGGCTTACTTCTACAATCTTTCTTTTGCTAAGTGAGTCTGATACAAGAATTATCTTCTTAAAGTATTTTTTAGGTCAGTTTATAAGTCATATAAAACAATTAGCACAACACCTTGAGCATAAATATTCATGACATATTTACTATTAGTATTTTCATAATTGCAACTGCCGTTGTTATTACATGAGTTTGTGCCCCAAAGAAATATCAATTTTCCACAGTCTGATGATAACTGAACCAATTGAAATTCTAGAGGAATCGGCAACCTTGAAACATGTCCACCATTCATCTCTCTAGATTCTCTGTGCTTTATCCCTGTATCAAGTCTGATCATCAGAATTGTACATACCTGTACTGTATTACTTTAACCCCCTTCACGAATGCTTTCACAGAACTAAGATTTGGAATCATGCCCTTGACTTCTTATCAGAGGTCAGAGAGAGAAATGGACATATGAATACTGCCTCTGCTCTTTGTGTAAAACTGCTATTGAAGATATCGTCCATTTAAGAGCTTAATGCCTCTTAGACAAAGACTCTTGCTATGAATTTCCCTTAGAGCCGATTCTAATGATTTTAGTATATCTTTCTTTTGTTTTAAAGCACCTTATTCTTTTGTGAAGCAGAAAAGACTAATAATAAATAGAAGCTTTTTCAAACGTGTACATTTTTGGAAAATCTTAACTATCTCCATCATCAGGGAAGAATGAAAACCTTTAAGTTTTTATCCTTTTTCTGACTAAATCTTAAAATATTTTCTTACTTAGAAATATTTGCATGTAAAAAGATAACCACTGAGAGAGAGAGAAACATTATATAGTTGATGAAAATTTCAGGGCATGGAATCTTTGGAGAGCAAAGGGAGTTGCTTTTTATATCAAGACGTGATATAAATCAGAGAGTGGTAAAGTGACACATATTTTTCTGCAGTTTGGTAAGCACTATATTTTAAAAGACATTATTTTGAGCAGGTGATAGCTATAATGCTGGTATTTGTTCACCAATTGTTATATCCTCAAGACTAAATTCATATCTGTAATGAAGGTCATTTTTAGAAAGAGTAGCTTTGTATACTAAAAAACAAAGTTACTTTAGACAAAAGAGTTCCATGAACATTTTCACAAAAGTTCATAAAATGCGCAGTAAATAATTTATGAAACATTAAAGAGAGCATTGGAATATAGGCTTGAATCACTACTGTTCATTCTTTCCTACTCACTTTCTAATATATATATATATAGCCTGGGTAGTATCAACATGGGAACTGATGATAACTTTCTCACAACCTGAATGAGGGCGCAAAAATATTAATACCACCACTTTTTATTAGGGCATTTTTCTCCAGGGTAAAAGAAATAGAGGAGTAGAAGAATCAAATTTCCTCATTTAGTATATGCGTGTGTGTATGAGTGTGTGTGTGTGTGTATATGCATATATATTACTTTGCCATATACAAATATACAATTAATATATAATATATATTACTTAGTCAATATGTAGTCTCAGTGATATCTGTATATATATTTAGCATAAATAGATATATATAGTTTCAGCAAGTTTGAAATAACATTCTGATTTGGGTGTGAATGTATTGAATTTATCAGAAAAGTGTTTGTAAATTAAGCTGGAAGCCAATAATGTCAGGATATAATTATTATAATGTTGTAAAACACTACTCGGCATCAACACGAACTGTTGATAGGTAGGAACATCCTGAAGAATGTAACTTTGTTAATATCAGTTGGCCAATGCATCCCCTCCCTCAGTAATTTCTAATAAGAGTAGGTATGAATTAATTATCAAAATTAACTGCTGAAGCTATATTTACAAATGAGATTTGTAATGAAATATCATAAGTCAACTCTTAGCAACTGATAAATGTAAAAATCGTAATTTAGTTAGACTATAATATGAAGCATGTTCTTTTGCTTTTAACGCTATTCACTAAATGCATATTTTGGTTGGATACATCGGCCATATAATATTGTTTTTTAAAGTTGGAATTACCACCTAAAGCAAAAACATTTTGGTAAGATCTGGGTCATAATAAATCTCACAACAAAACAAAATGGAAGATAAACAATACTATATAGATTATCCCCCCCAGGAAGATTTCAAATTCTAAATGGGTTTAACAGATATAAAATCACAATAAATCTCCCAACAATGAACTGTTGTGGATTTATGAAACAATAAATGTTTTACAAACTTGAGTACACACTTGAGCTTAGTGCTTTAGGCAGTATTTTAGCATTGTACTCCATCAGAGTGTGTATCATGGTATTCTGTTCAATAGAAGTCATGAATAACTGTGTCCTGTGTGTGAGCTCCTATTCTAGAAAATTCTACCTTGTTACTTACAAGTCACATAATGTTTTACTTAATATTTTTATTATAAAAGTTTTCAACCTTATGTTTTTGAGTCATTTTTACTTTATTTTATTTTTTAAATAGTTTATTGAAGTGCCTTATCAGAAAGACCATTTTTCTTTCTAGTTATCAATGATGTATTAAGATAACCTTAAAAATTAAAAAGTAATTATAAGTATTATAAGTAATAAAATTTAACGCAATGTTATATTTATATCTAAAATATTTCTATTGTCATTTGTGGCAGAAATTTGCTGACAATATTTAAATGCTTGATTTAATCTAGAAGTGGGAAATAAAAAAGTCAGATATAAAAGTAACTTCATCTATCTTTAGATCTTTCATCCTGCAAAATGGGTAAATATAGAATAATATGATGTGGCGTGTTTTGCAATCATCTTTTAACTTTTAAATAATTTATTCATAAGAATGTATTTTAAAGATATGGATGCCTCTTCAAGAAGTCCAAATTGATTACAAGGTGAACATTAATAATAAAAAATACATTAATGTTTTCCAAGTTTACTTTGTTTCTATTAACTATAAAAAATGGCAAGTTAGAATTTGTGAGATAACTAGAAAGTTAAATAAGAATTGCTTTCTGAGAAGTACTTCAAACACTCACAAGTAATAAAGCAATTTATAACAACTATTTCAAAAGAGATAAAATGAATTATCAGAATGCATACTGATTTTAAAACCTCAGGACATTATTAATAAATATTGTCTCTATCTTAAGGTTTAGGGAACTGTAAAGCTAGTACAAAATATTATGTATTAAGAATTAATTTAGTTTTCAACCCAGAGTCCTACAGGAGGAAATTTATAAAATTATGCCAACTGTGCATTTCCCCTTGCAACATTTAATCCCAGAGGCAACTTTTAAGTAAATTTGACAGCAGGAAAGAAAGTTCAAGGCTAAACAGCACCATACTAGTTTTTGAAACAGGCAGCAGTTAATGGCCCAAACAGTTCATATTAATAATTAAGTGCTGACTGCCCTATGAATTGCTACCATGTGCTAATGAAGAGAGTCTTCTTTTCTCTCTAGGCAAGCAGCTCTATGTGAAGGTTCTAATATTTCTAAAAGTTGATGAATATTCATAGAGAAAATCCTTGTTTACTACCTGATGATAAAACAAGGTACAAATAAAATTTATAGAAAACTATAAATCTACAAATCTATTGGTTAAGTGTTGGATTTTATTTTTATCAAAGTCACTCTACAAGACTTTTAAAACAAAGTTTAAACTATTTAAAATGTTCCTGTTTATCACAGAATTTCTAAGATTATTTCTCTTGCTTTATTTTTTCCACACTTTTGTTGGAGGCCGCATCTGGTAGTGTTCAGGGGTTACTACTGGAGGTATTCATGTGACTGTATGGTACCAGGGATCAAACTAAACCCTCTGAAAGTTGGAAAGAGTTTTTGTACCAGTGAAATAAAATAATTATATTTAAAGGAGTAAAGGAACATGGAGAGAAAAAGAGAGAGAGAGAGTGACAGAGAGAGTGGGGGAGAGACAGAGGGGGAGGAGGAAAGAGAGAGAGAAAGAGAGAGGGAGAGAGGGAGATTGAAAATTACATACCAAGAGAGAACTCCCTTTTTCAGATGGAAGAGGGGATAAGAAGCCACATCTCAGGATGAGGCATGAGATAATTTCCAAGATAGAGAATGTGCTTGATTTGATTTTTTTCTGCTTGTAAAGGAGAAAGTTAATGTCAATAGTGGGAACTGAGAGATACTAGCTAAATAGGCTGAGAGGGACCACAGAAGTGACCCCTGGACATAGAAATCCTGTGCTTCTGGTAGCAGTGCTACTGCTATGACTCTCCCAAAACAACCTACCAACAACAAACAAACAGAAAAATCGTTCCTCATGATTACAAAATCTTTAGTTCACAGTTTTAGCAAAATATGAAATTTTGGTGGGAACAATGTTAGTCTAAATTCTTGAGTGAAACAGATGGTATTTACTATAAAGACATGCAGTAGTGGCCGCTTACCAAACTGACTCAGATCAATATCCAACTGCAGTCAATGAGAGAATGAAAGCCACTTTAATGGCCTCATGACTGCCTTCACAGTCTGTTTAGAAACCCCACAACGACTTACTAGAATGAATTCTTCATGAATTGAAATAACGAGTTGCTATTTTAGTCACTTTTGCTGATATTACTCTCATGATAATTAGTTAAAAGATGTGCATGCTTAGGTCCGAACTTAAAAATACTAATTTTATTTTAGTTTTGTGTGTCTCTCTTTCGTCACTTTGTTTCCTGACTTTTCATGATCATCTTCTTTACTGGTGTGTTGCTCATAGATACCAAAAATGGTGCCTATCATTACTAGTTTTCATATAAGTACTTTTAGTAATGAAATTAGGGACTTACATTACCTTGTGTGAATTTTCTTCTTAGACATAATTGCAATGCTATTTATAATAGCCAAGATCTGGAAACATCCGAAGTGCTCAACACCATATGAATGGATAAAAATTGTGATTATATACACAATGGAATACTTCTCAGCTGTAAGACAATATGAAGGCTTGTGTTTGCTAAAATGTGAATGAAATTCTGCAAAATAATTTAGAAGAGAAAGAGAGATACTAGTAGTTCTTTCTTGTAAGTTGCAGATAAAGGGACAAGAGAAGGAATTAGAAAATTCCTTCAAATTGTTGAGTTTGATCCTTAATATAGTGGGTAGGACATTTGCCTTTCATATCCAAGGCACCCCATGTAGTCAACGAAACCCAATTAGGAGTGATCCCTGAGAATAGCTGGATGTGCCCCCCAAAAAATAAGCAAAAAGAACAAAATAAAACAAAAATGCCTAAGGAAAATAAACCTGAGGACAGAATTTAGATTACCTAAGGATGTGGCCTAAGGATGTGGGTGTGGTGTAATTACTTTGTACCACTGTTCCTCTAAAATGTATGATTATTTATAAAATAAAACATTATTATTTATTGTGTGCTTATGTTGTTTCAAAAAGTTAAAAATAATGACATTAAATATAGGTTCATATATACATATGTAACATATATGTTTGTATATATGTATATATTTCCATATAGAGAGAGAGATCTAAAGATGTAGAAGCTGGAGTGATAGCACAGCAGGTAGGGTGTTTGCCTTGCACATGGCCAATCTGGATTCAATCCGCAGCATCTCATATGGCACTCCGAGCACTGCCAGGAGTAATTCCTGAATTCAGAGCCAGGGGGAACACCAGAGTATTGCTGGATATGACCCAAAAAGGAAAAAATAAATAAATAAACAAATAACAAAAGCGTAAAAATTAAAAAGCATATGCATGTGCATTAGAGAGAAAGAGAGAATGAGACACAAAGAAGAAAGTGCCTGCTTTAGAGGCAGGCAGGGCTGCGGAGCAGGAGGACAGTAGAGGACATTCATTGGTGGTGAGAAATGTACATTGGTGAAGGGGTGGGTCACATTGCATTAGTGATAGGAAATGGACACTGGTGAAGGGACGGGTGAACATTATATTACTGAAATGCAACCCTCTGCAACTTTGAAATCACATATCCCACTGTGATTCAATTAAAAAAATAAATTTAAAAAATTTAAGTACCATAAACTCTGTAGCTTAAGATAATAGAAATTTATGATCTTAAAGTTCTGGAAGTCAAATCTGAAATCAAAATGTTGGGAGGACCTTGTCCCCTTTGACTTTCACTTCAGTTCATTTCATTTTCACTTCACTTCAATTTTATTTCAACTATTCATGTCTGCCATGACCCTATTTTCAAATTTGGTAAAATTCTAAGGTCCTAGAGTTTTTTGGAAATAGACAATCAACTTATAACGATGAGAAATATAAAATTTGAATAGATTAGATCTGTAAAGAGCAAAAATTAATGCATATACAATAAATATGACCAAAAAAAATGAGGATGTAGCAAATTGTGGAATATGTGTATAGTATTTCTGATAATTGTTAAATTGCCAATTTTTTTTACTGACAAGTTGATAGTTGTCCAAAAAGATGCTAACAGGGTAAAGCTTTATTCCAAGGTGTAATAAAGAACTAATGTAAAATCTTTTAATGTTGGAATATTAGAAAAAGTAGTCTTTTTAAATACCAAATGAGAAAAAAAAAAACTGTGAATACTATGAACATAATTATCGACCATAACACAGAATTCAGATCATTATTTAAGAACAGAATTCCTTTCTTATGGAAAGCTCTAGTTTTGAAAATTTAAAGATATATTAATAGCCCAGTGTACATTTTACCTTAAGTAAATTTAACACAGTAGGTTATTTTTTATTTTATGAACGTAATTATATATGTATAGGTTATGAAAGATATGTCAAGATCTTTAAGGGTATTAAAGATATAGAAGATATTTAAAAGAGTATTGCTCACAAGTTTTCTCCTAATTAGTAATGTGAAGTATACCAACAGCAATTCAACTTAGATTTTTTTAATTCTTAAATTAGCTAACATGAATTCATGTAAAAAGCGAGCTCCAATTTTCTCTATTACTAATTTACCTGGACATCAGTTTCCTTTGAAAACTATACGCCAAATTCCTTCATTAAATCATCTAGCTATATATATGTATATGTTTCATTTATAGTGATTTTTCTTGTAGCATGTGATCTGGAATATAAATTTTGAGTTCTGATTAAACCATGAAATATTGCACAGGTTAGTTGCAAAGGTTCTCTAATCCTCTGCTTAGTATGCAGCTGGAATGAAGGGTTGGCTAAATGCTGTCTGTCAGTATCAAAGAAGCCATTGTTTTATTCCTTCATCTAGCTTTAGTAAACACATTAGGATCTATATTTTGTGTGTTTTTATGAAACATTTATTAATTAGGTTTCCCCCTTCTGTTCTGTTGTTGAATTGATTCACAGATTATAATGATGTTCTATGATGCATTCATTTTTATAATGAAGCACATTTCCTTATTTGATTTAAATTTCTTTGATTTAAAATGTTGCGTCAAAATTCCAAGTTTTATGTCAGTTATATATTCTAAAAGACTTAGGGAAGAGAAACTTCTGGATACATGATGAATTGAGTTGACATGCACTCACTCCCTATCAGTTATTTAGAGATGTTATATAAAATAAAGCAACCACAACAAAAAACAGTTACTATAGTCATCAATCTCAAAGGCTACTAAGTGAGATTCCTGGGTGATCAAACTGAGAGAAATCTGAATGCCAGGTGTAATCTAATGTCCAAAGTGTATAGATTTGCTTTCTACTACAATGTATAAAATGTAGTGTCTGTAGACTGTGAGCTGTTGATTTACTGTTTTTGTTTTAAATATAGGGGCCACATTCCCAGTGCACAGAGCTGAAGGCAACCTAAAGGAGGTCTAAATGACATAGGCCACTGGAGTATGGTAGCCACATTTGCCATACTTGGTGATGGGTGTCTGTTTCGGCTATGCTGGAAGCCACCAAAGAATACCTAATTGTTCTAAGGGGGCTATGAAGACCCAGGGGTTAATCCCAGGGCTTTGCACATGTTAGGCACATCTGCTCTACCACTTGCTATATCCCTGGTCCTGCCTGAAGTTTTGATGCCAGTACAGTTACAGGTATCAGAACCTTGTGCTGTTCATCAATGGTGCAATGCAAAACATGTTTGAAATTGTGAATGGTAAAAAAAAAATACATTTTGCTTTACAAAAAACTGTTTTTTATTCCAGTTTAGTAACTTATGAAGTACCAAAAGCAAGAAGCAAACTCAAATAAAACACCTTACCTGAAGGGATTAACTTCGTTGGGATCTAGCAGATACATTTTGTAAGGAACACAAAAGATCTCATTTAAAAAATATATATGTATGCATATATCACAGTGCGTAGGGTGTTTGCCTTGCATGTGTCCCACTGGCTGACCAAGGTTCAATTCCTCTGCCCCTCTCAGAGAGCCTGGCAAGCTACCGAGAGTATCTAATCCACACGACAAAGCCTGGCAAGCTACCTGTGACATATTTGATATGCCAAACACAGTAACAACAAGTTTCACGGTGGAGACATTACAGGGCCCCCTAGAACAAATCAATGAACAATGGAAGGACAGTGCTACAGTGCATATATGTGTGTGTGTGTGTGTATGTGTGTGTGTGTGTGTGTGTATAATATAGAAGTGCTATTTACAAATTCAGAATTCAGACTGTCAATAAACCAAAATCTCCAGTAAGAGATAAAGGAGCAAAGAAGATGCTCTATAACTACACAGTTGAATGCTACTCAGATATAAGAAAAGCTGAAATAACGCATTTTCTTAATATGGATAGAGCTAAGAAGGTGTCATGTTAAGTAAAATAAGTCAGGAGAAGAATGCATGGTTATCTCACTCCTAAAATTGGAAATATTCCATGTATAAAGAAAATAAATACTTGTTTTAATAACTTGTGATATACTTTTATGTTTTATTTAATAAGATTTAAAGTTGTTAAAGTATTAATTTAGGACCCTTTAGATTGCATGCTTAGACTCTGACTCCTTTTATTTTTTAATTTTTATTTATTTATTTAAATTTGCTTTTTGTGTCACACCCGGCGATGCACAGGGATTTCTCCTCGCTCTGCACTCAGGAATTACTCCTGGCGGTGCTTGGGGGACTATATGTGATGCTGAGAATCAAACCTGGGTCAGCCTCGTGCATGGCAAAAGCCCTACCTGCTGTACTATTGCTCGAGCTCCCTGTGACTCTTTTTAGATGGCGTTTTATTTAACAATAAAATTTCAAAGAGCATTTCTTTTCTTTATTTTAATAGCTTTAAAGTGAAAAGAAATTTTTCAAAAATCAAGACAAAAGTTTAGCTTAGAACACAAGGACATCATATGATTATTTATGTAGGACTAGAAATTTTGACAGATAAGTAACAGTAATATCACATTGATTATGTGATAAAATTGATTATATGATAACATTTATTAAATTTTTTTATTTTTTTCTTTTTAAATTTTTCTTTTTAAAATTTCATCTATGTTAGTCTCCTAACATAGATATTATTCAAATCTTTTTGTACATATAAGCCAGAGGTAAAAGTTTATCAGTATAAATTTCGATCACACTTATATTTGTAAAATAAGTACTCTAACATCGTTAGAGCTGTGTTAGTTTCATCTGAGAAAATATGGCCTTCAAGAGTTCTACCTCTGTTTTTCTGGAGAAAACATTGTTTTCATTGTCAGAGGCAAGGGAGTTGCTGTGTCATAGGGTAGAGCTTAGGGAAGCTAATCAAAAACAGTATGCAGGAAGACTCCCAAAGAAGGATCTGTTTATTAATTTCAATATGAACCCAGGCTAAGAATCACTGTTCTAGAATATTTTTATTATGAACTGGGGACAAAAAGAAAGTACAGTGGATAGAGTACTGGTCTTACGTATGGCCAACCTGGAATCAGTCTCAAGCACCATCTCTGAACAGAGTCAGAAGTAAGCCTGGACATAGCTGGGTGTGGCTCCAAAATAAACATCCCAAGTAAGAAAATATTTTGACCAAGTGCTTACAATATTCTTGAAACTCACTGGCACCTCATAGACACTTGGTAGTTTACAAGTAACACAAACTACACTGATAAAATTTTCTTGCTCTGGGCAGTCCCCATTCATTCATTCATTCATCATCCTGTTATTCGTCGATTGCCTCGAGCAGGCCCCAGTAACGTCTCTTTCATCCTAGCCCTGAGATTATATTCAAGGCTCTTTAGGAGAATGAGACCCAGCATTGTTACTGGTATTTGGTATTTGGGCAGTCCCCGTAGTTGAATTTTTATAGTGGCCAGTGGAGTCCTCTCATATCAGTTTGTATGAGACAGTCTTAACAAAACAGAACATATACTACAGGTCTACAGCCTTCACTCTGTTCACTCCAATTTCACGATTCTATGTGCATTTATATTGAGACTAAAATAATAAAATATAGGCATACTTCCCTTTAAGTATTAATGCCTTATCTTTGTCAATGTCAGCAATTCCGAGGTAATGCAGCTTGCTCTATTGCTGATAAGACATTTATTTTGTTTTCTGTAACTTCCTTTTGAGGTCTACTTCATTTATTTTTAATTCATAGTACTTTCCAGGATTTTATCACATCGATTGTTGTATTTCAGATACCAGTTATCATGGTTCACATCTTTAAAAGGAAGTATATTAAAAATGAAAATAGAATTTCCCATAGTGGTGATTTATTCTAGTTTGATTGTTTTCTAAATTCTACCAGTGTCTGCTATACTGACATTTTATCTTAGGATTTTCAAGTTTAGTAATATAACTTCTGTGTGAATAATCTGTAAGGTCATAAAAATAAGAACTATTTCAAAATATGTTTAAAATTTTCTTTAAAATTACAGATGGGTAAACTATTGGAAAAAATAGATAACTCTTATTTGAAATACTGTAATTCAATTAATTTTTTCTGTTCTTCCCCAAAAATAATGAAAACAATATGATTTGACATTATTAATTTTTCATGAATAGGGCTTATGAAGTTGTTTTTCTAATCTGAACTGTGCTATATCTGACTCTTTGATCATTCAGTGCATGAATAAGACATGTTGTTTTTCAGAATTAAAAGGAAATAAAGCCTAAGAATAGAGTACATAATAATTAGAACTAAATAAAAAAAATTCTCAATTTGGGAATCTCATTGTATATATACTATATAATTTTAGACCAAATAATATTTACTTCTTTTTTAAAAAACTGCATAAAACACTATTTTGCGTAGTAATTCAAAAGTACCTTGTGTAGTATTTTTATTTTAAAAAGCATCATTTGATAAACTTGAATCAAAAGGTCAATTTTTTCCATTCATGATAATTTCACTTTACATGTAAACCAAAGCATAGGTTTTAAGCTCTACATCTGAACACAAATCAATGCGGAGGAATGCTATCTAATTCACAGGCTGTAATATTCCTCACAAGGAGTCTACACTTTTGGCCAAAAGTGTTTCATTTTTACCTGTTGGCAGCCTGATGATTCAGACTATTTGCTCATAATGTTACAGTCCCTTTCCTTTGACTTGTAACCAGAATCACAAAATTGTTTGTGAAAATTCCCATTCTGAAAGTGTAAATAGAGAATATTCAAAACTAATAAGGAAACTATCTTATTTGGAATTTGTGCTATTGGTGACATCTTCAGTCATTTTTGAAGCATTTTCTTTATTCTTCCCTAAAAAGGAAAAAAAAAATTCTCACTTCAGTTGGAGTTTATGCAAAAGATCTCCAAGTTTTATCACTGAGGCCCATTCTTATGGTAATGTTTGCCAGATAAAACCCAGATCAGGATGTGAAATATGACCTTCTCTGTCCAACATACATTTGCATAAAAACCTTGGTCAGTAGGTAATTTTAAGCTCTTTCTCTAAGAACTAATCCTGAAACAAATATTTTAAGTCTCTCCATATGCTTTGAAAAACTAGCTGAATTCAAGGATAATTGCCTTCATTGTGTCTCATGATGACTTGCCACTATTTGTGGGTTTTCCAAATCTATGGATAAGCCCTCCTCCTTAAACATTTAGAACAATTTAGGCATAAGGCCCTCCAGTTGTTCATCGATTTGCTCGAGCGGGCCCAATAACGTCTCCATTGGAGACTTTGTTGTTGCTGTGTTTGGCATATCGAATGCGTCATGGGTAGCTTGCCAGGCTCTGCCGAGCGGGCGAGATACTCTCGGTAGCTTGCCGGGCTCTCCGACAGGGGCGGAGGAATCGAACTCGGGTCGGCCATGTTGGCTGCGTGCAAGGCAAACACCCTACCGCTGTGCTATCTCTCCAGTTATTTTTTTCTCCTTCTAGCCTCTTTAGCACAATGCTGATTTCCTATAGTACATGCATCCTTGCAAAATTGTTTATAACATTTTTCTGCATTACCTTGTTACTTATTCTAAAATCTGATACTATTTTTACCAGTGGCTTCTATTTGTTTTCTGTTTGTTTGGGGACAACACCCAGAAATCCTCAGGACATACTTGTGGCTTTCTGTTAACATCGTATCTGGAGGGGCTTCGGACCAAAAGTGGACTGAGATAAAACCCAAGTCACTTGGGAGCAAAGTAAGACATGTACTGTTACATGTTGCTGCTATATGATTATATTTATAATGTCTTGAAGCTTCAGGAATAGAAATTTTATAACCCTTAGGATTTATTAGGTGGTGAGAATGAAAGAAGAGTGATTGGTGTCTGGGAATTAACTTTTTTTTTTTTTGTAACTTACCCAGAGGCAAGAGGAACACATTCCTTTAAGATGCAAATACTGAGCTCTTAAGAGATATGTAAACTGAGGCACCACCCAGAGAAGGGTGGGCTCAAGCACAAAAAAAAAAAAAAAAGAAGAAGAAGCAAGAGGAGAATCAGAAGATCCTGAAAAAGAGTATGAAAGGGGCATCTAGAGTTCAGCCTTTTGCTCTGACAAAATCAGATTAATTTTCACTTAAACAGAGAACTTCAGGCCAAGACAATTTAAAGAAATTGTATATAACCTCCCCAAAGCCATTTTTTACTTTTTCACTCTGAAGTCCATGTTCTCTTTTGAACATTCACCTCTCTCACACTTTACTAAGTAAAGTTCTTTCAATAAAACTAAATAAACTAAAAAAAAATAAAGCTTTAGAGAAAAAGGGTGGAAAATTAGACACTCTAATTTACAATATTGATACAGGCTTTGATATTTAGCACTTAGGCCTACAAGTGTTCCCAACTCCAATCCCACCACTATGTGACTCTGTCAGTCCACCAATGATCCCAGATTTGTCATTGAAAATAAATCTAAATGGGGTGGGAAGGGAAAGAGAATCTGGGGACACTTGTAGAGGGAAGTTGACACTGGGTGTGGGATTAGCATTAGTACTGATAAACCTGTTATTGACAGCTTTGTAAATCATAGCAACTATTTTTTTAAAATTTTATAACACAAAAATTATTTTTTATGGATCATAACTGATCTTACACCAGTAAAGGCAGTTACTATTGAAGGACAAATTTTTTTCTAAGAGGAATCAGTTATTGGAGGGTTGGAATTTTCACTACTGTCCCCAACCTACAGAGAATGGTGAGTGATGGGAGACTGTCAAAAATGGTAAATGATTACATCAATCTTGATTATACAATAAGCCTCCACAAAAACAGTGAAGGAGAGTGAAAATTTGGGAATTGATGAACATATTGAAATTCTAGGAGGGTAATGGTCTGGAAAAGACAGTCAGTTCCTTTATCTTTCCAACACACCTAGATGTTTCTCCATTTATTGTTGTGGAGTTACATCCTTGCTAACAACCTGTACTTTTAAGTAAAATCCTGTGAACTTTTCCAGCAAATTACCCAAACTTAGGTGGTGGCCATGGCAAAATTACACTTTACAACTGGTTCCTGAATTCCAGACAGCTCAGACTTGCTTTGAAAATGAAATGATGGGCAGGCTGAAAGGTGTGTGACCTACTATTATAGCAGCTATACTATGTTGGGGTGGTTTGTGCCATAATTGATTTGTCGGACACCCATTTTGTATCTGAAGAGTGGCAAAGTTGGTTTGTATTGGAAAAAAAATCCACATATTTCATGTCAGAAAATTTATGATTAGTAGATGTAGAAAGAAATAGTAGAAAGAAATAGTTTTTCTTTTTTTCTTTAATATATCTCTTTTTAACCTTCATCTTTTTCTAGAAAATCAATGCATTCAATAGTCCTTATGACAAAATTCAAATGCCTTAATCTATTTATGCTTATATATGTTTTTATAACCTGTCTTATCTTAAATTTACAAAGAATCTCTTCTCATTCGACTTCTTTGTCCAGATATCTTGATATTCCCCATACTTCTCTGAATATTACCTTTTGGTTTTAAGTGGGAGTTTTTTCTTCTGTTCTGCTGTATTGGTGTTCCTCTAGAATGTGTTATAACTGTCATCTGTCACTCAATGGTTCAGTTCTCACTTATAAACCATGTATCACACTACCTACCTGACAATTCTGCTCAGACATACCTTAGTAACTTTAAAGACATGTCCAAAACAAAATGAGATACTTCCATCTTCATCAAATATCTGTTATACGAGCCTCTCCCTAAATTCCGTGTTTACCACAGAATATCAATTACAAAATAGTATCATTCTACCAACAATATATTTGAAGAATCATTCTTCCCCATATTTCTATACACTCTCCCTCTCTTTTTCTTTCTCCTTACCTTCTTTCCTTCCTACCCATAGTGCTGAAACAACAGTTTCATAACATGTTTCTTTATTATGATGTGCTTTCCACAATTTTGGTATCACTAGAATAATCACAGTATGTTTTTTTCTGAACTATATACATGATTTTGCAAGCATAGAATTATTCAAATAGCAGCTGATATGGCAATAAAGTTGTTGAGAGCATCATTTGAATTAATACATCTATAATCCCATATAGGTAGAAGATGATCAATTATTTTGGTTGCTAATAAAAGCAACATATCCATATTTCTTTTTATCAGATATTTGCCTGCATAACCAGTAAACAGAATCTGAATTGTGTATCTACCACTCCTATCACTGTGTGCAGAGATGATACTCAGGATGTGTTTTTTCAATGCATAATAGGAACAATAGAAGTTTGATTAAAACGTAATGTATGCAAAGTGTTTTCCCATTCTCTCTGTGTGGAAGATATATTTATTATTGTTCCTAATGGTAAATAAGACTGATACTCAAATGTTTGAATCATATGAACAAAATCACAGAATGAGAACTTAAGAAATAAAACTGAGTGTTAATATTGTCTGTTGGATTCTAAGACCAAAGCTCTTAGGCTGTTTCCACATACTTCCCTGATTCTTCTTAATAGTTGTGTCGATTAAAATTTGTTTCATTAATCCACTCTATATTCAGTCCGAAGAAAGCACCAAAGTAAACCATAATCGTTTGATTCATACATCTCCTATTACAATAGTGAATAAAAGATAAGCAAAACTCCTTTCTTAAAAATGCATTATCTATACATAAAATATGATAAGTAGTCACCTGATTGTTCCAAAGTGGTATCAACTACAAATTCAGACACATATTAATAGAAAGTAATGTAATATGCCATTATTTGTTTTGTTCTACCTTTTTTTTGGTAAATTGAATCACTGTGAGATACAGTTACAAAGCTGTTCATGACTGCATTTCAGTCAAACAATGTTCCAATACCCATCCTTCTACCTGTGTACATTTCCCACCACCAATATCCCCAGTGTCCCTCCTGTTACCCTACAGCCCTGCTACCTGCATCTATAGCAGGCAATTTTCTTCTTTCTCTCTTTTTCATTGGGCACTTTATCCTAACTGCCTTCTATCCCCAGCACTTGAAGCAAGCTTCCAACCATGGACCAGTCTTCCTGACTCTTGTTCCTACTGTCCTTGGGTACTAATTTCCTACTATATTTTTTTATATCCCACAAATGAGTGTAAGCATTCTGTGTCAGTCCCTCTCCTTCTGACTCATTTCACTCAGCATGATACTCTCCATTGTCCATTCATTTATAAGCAACTTTCATGACTTCATTTTTTTTCTGGTGTCAGTGTGGTATTCCACTCTATAGATGTACCATGGTTTCTTTCCCCAGTCATCTAATCTTGGACTCTCAGGTTGTTTCCAGATTCTGACTGTTGTGAGTAGTGCTGCAATGAACATAAAAGAGAAAATGGCTTTTCTGCAGTGTGTTTTTGGGGCCCCAGAGGTATATTCCCAGGGATTGTATTGCTGGGTCCTATGGAAGCTCAATTTCTAGTTTTGAACCATACCTGGTGGTGCCCAGGGCTTACTCTGAGGAATTATTTTGTGTTTTTTGTTTGTTTCTTTTTTGGTGATGTAACATAGTTTTGATTAAAACTTGTTTATAAATATGTGAAGAGGGAGAAAGAAATAAGTACATGTTGAAGAGAGAACAGAGGTTCTCTGAAGTGGCAATAGACAGCAAGGAAACATATAGACTAGTAAGGGAGTTGCATTTTCGATGGAGAACAGGAGATTCAGGAGCAAGATTTTTTTCTCTTTTTTAAAAAATTTTTTTGTTTATTTGTTTTGGGGTCACACCCAGCAGTACTCCATGTTTACTTCTGGTCCTGTACACAGAGATCACACCTGGTTGGGGTTGGAGAACTATATTGGATGCCTGAGATCTAACCCGGCTCAGACCCATGCAAGGCAAACATTCTACTTTCAGTACTATTGCTCCGCTCCACTCAGACCATATTCCTAGTTCTATGATCATGAATCACTTTTGTTTGTGCTTGAGGGATCATCTGTGGTATCAGGGATGGAAATTCAGATCAGACTTGTTTAAGGCAAATGCTCTGCCCACTGTGCTATGTCTACTATAACAAAATTAAATTTTATATGATAATGATCCTATGTCAAAATAATAATAGTTTTTATTCCCCTAAATACGTAGTTTATTTTAACTTAAAAAACATTCATGTATTTATTTATTCATTTTAAGTAAATCACCATAAGATGCACAGTTATAGTTTTTTTTATGATTGGCATTAAGTCATATAATGTTCCCAATCTCTTCCCTTAACCAGTACACATTTCCCATGATCAATGTTCCCAGTCTCCCTCCTAATCAATGTCCCCAGTTTCCCTCCCATCACTCATACCACCAGCCTGCCTTTATGGCAGACACATTTCTTATGTTTCTGTCTCTATGTTTTGTGTTTGTGTGTCTGTGTGTCTGTCAGTTTCTCTCTCTCTCTCTTCTCTCTCTCTCTCTCTCTCTCTCTCTCTCTCTCTCTCTCTCTCTCTCTCTCTCCTTTTGGGCATTGATCATGTATTTCCCTTTACCTCCTTTCAGTACTCAGTTCTTGTCCAGAGTGATCATTTCTAACTATCATTGGACATATCATTTTATATTCTTGACTGTATTTCAATTTACATTCACAAATCTTTCTAGTTAAGAACATCCTGTGGTCATCTCCCAATTTCTGCTGTCTCAGTTTTACACAGAAATTGGAATATCAAGATGAGCCTTTGAAGTCAGCTGCACAGTAGCAGTCTTATTTTACATTAACTAACTGTGTGCTCAGTGTACCACAGTGTGTTCTTTCCTGTCTGCTCTGGAAGTCCTGGCCCTTTGCACAGTGCTAAAGTCTCAATTACATAGAAATCAGAGCAAGAAAATTTTAGTGCTGCCCAGTTTTTATCATTAGGAGAGTTCTAGCAACATAGTTCGCTTTATGCTCAGTATGGAATAGTTATAATAGTTGGGACTGAGAAGTAAAGAAATGTAGTTTTGACGGTTGCTAAACAACTACATCTCAGCTGAGGGCCAATTCCCTCTTATATTTTCAGGATCCTCTTCTGTAGAATGTATAGTGACTACAATTATACTTTTTCATAAGTAACTTTTAAAGTTTTGATTGCACTTATCAGAGCTCCTATGCATGATATATAATTAATAGAGGTATCATCCTCCCTCCCTCCCTCCCTCCTTTCCTTCCTTCCTTCCTTCCTTCCTTCCTTCCTTCCTTCCTTCCTTCCTTCCTTCCTTCCTTCTTCCTTCCCATTGTTGATCTTCACTTCCTTTCTCATTTTTGAATGAAAACGTTTAGCAGTAACTATCTTCCTTGGGAGATTATTTTGTAATTTTATGTAATTTTTCTTGATCTTTAAAAAACAATCTTTACCATTTCTTTCAAATTTCTCCATTTAACAAATACTTGTCTCTACTCTGTGTGTCAATTATTGTGCAAACATTGAGATTCATGAAAAAGATACAAGGGAATTCAATGTAAACCTACTTTATAAAATAACTTTGAGTACTTTTAGTCTTCACTACTATTTTAATGTCATTAATAATAGAATAATAAAATATAATAATTTAAGTTAAGGTTTTTTTTGTTTGTTTGCTTGTTTTGCTTGTTTTGTGCTTGTGTGTGCATTGGGACACTTAGTGCATTCCAAGAACTGATAAGGTTATCTAAGAAAGATACTTAGCCATCCAAACTCAAATAGATCATTCCCAAGGTCCTGAGTTGCAGGGAGATCTTGAAATGATTCTTCATAAAGAATTCGTGAAAATTAGCTCACTATCACTATCACTATCACTATCATCCTATTGGTTGTTGAATTACTCAAGCAGCGCCAGTAACGTCTCTATTCCTCCCAGCCCTGAGATTTTAGCAGCCTCTTCTGAATCATCTTTTCCCAACCACTAGAGGCTCTTTCTGGGTCAGGGGAATAAGACCTATTGTCATTACTGTATTTAGCATATCGAATACGCCATGGGGATCTTGCCAGGCTCTGACCATTCAGCAGGATATTCTCGGTAGCTTGCTGGGCTCTCCAAGAGACATAAATGGGTAAGGAAGTGTCTTATAATGGTAAAAGAGGCTAGGCCTGAGCGTCTGGAAAGCTGCCTGTAGTGTGGTGGTGGTGGTTGAACAGTGGAAATCGGCTGCTGGGGCTGAGTCTCTTGGGGTGGGGAGGGCTCAGGGTGTGGCTTTTGGGGTGATCTCTGATTCATCAGAGACTGGGAGATGCAGGCAGAGGATCTCTGTTCCAGTCACCTTGAGTCCAGATTCCAAGGTCACAAAGTTACACATTATTTAGGTTCCCTGGGACTTCATTCTTGCTTGAGGCTCCTCCTGAGTGTCTGGCCTAGAGCTTGGCCAGAAGCCACACCCTGCCTGCACCAGATAATTTCCCAGATGGGAGTATAAAAGGAGGCTCCCTGAACCATGCCACCAGACTCTATGCCAGGCTGTGGGGCGGGTGAGAGCCCTCCCCGCCCTTGCAAGGGATCCAGTCCCAGCAGCTGCCCTCCACTGCCCAACCATGCCAATCTCCAAGCCGCTTTCCAGACACTCAGGCCAAACCTCACGCAAGAATGAAGTCCCACAAAACCCAGAAAATTAAAGGTGTCAAAATATGAGTTTAAGTTGGAAATGCTTAATCCTATATGTTAGTTTCCTCCCCAACAAGTCTAAAACCAACTTTCCAACATAAAAGGACCTGGTTTATTTTCTTAGGAAATTTTGAGATGGAATGTTCTGTTTTCCCATGCTTTAAATACAATGATATATTGGCTTGATGATCATGGTAATTAAAGCATTTTGTAGTGTCAACCCAATTATCACAAAATGTGAGGAGAAATAAGTCATGGTAGATGACAAGAATCTTTGTAAACAAGATTAGATTGCTATATTTGAATATACTATTAAGATTGACAATATAATATTAGAAATGACAAATGTCTTTTATTTGGTTTGTACTTTCAGACCATAGAAATGAAAATTAAAATTATTCATTTAATTTAATGAAAATTAGTTTAATGTTTTTCCTTTTACCTAAGAATAAACAAATTACAGCAAGGTGAGATGTTTTCTTTGTAAATATTGCCTACACATTTATATATGTATAAAACTAAAATATCACTTCACAAATTCAGCTTTGTAAGGGAGAAATTCCCTGTTACCCCTATCTCTTCATTAGCTTCTCATTTCTCCGACCTATTTTATAGAAAGAAAGTTTTTCTTTCTATGTTATATATCCTGAATACACAAGGAAATATATGTGTATGTTTATGCAAATATATGTCACTGTCACTGACCACCCATTGTTCATCGATTTGCTCAAGCTGGCCCAGTAATGTTTCCATTTTGAGGCTTGTTGTTACTGTGTTTGGCATATCAAATACGTCACATGTAGCTTGCCAGGCTTTGCCATGCAGGTGAGAGACTTTCTGTAGCTTGCTGGGCTCTCCAAGAGGGGCGGAGGAATCGAACCCAGCTCAGGCTGGCTGGCTGCACAAAAACATTCTATATAAATTTTAAAATTTCAAAAATAATAGGTTTTTATGTAACTATATGTTCTTTTAAAATTCAAGTATTAAAATGAATAGACTTCTATTGACAGTGTATATAAAAGTAAAAGTAGCACTGTAGCACTGTCCTCTCATTGTTCATCGATTTGCTTGAGTGGGCACCAGTAACTTCTCACAACAAATTGTGAGACTTTTTGTTACTGTTTTTGGCATATCGAATACATCACGGGGAGCTTGCCAGGCTTTGCCGTGTGGGCAAGATACTCTCGGTAGCTTGCCTGGCTCTCTGAGAGCAGTGGAGGAATCGAACCCAGGTTGGCTGTGTGCAAGGCAAATGCCCTAACCGTTATGCTATCGCTCCAGCCCAAAGTAAAAGTATTCTTTATAAATTTTGTTCAATTTAATTTTCTTTAATTCATACAGCATTTCATAACTGTGAGTTAAAATTCTATTCTGAAGTATGTAAAATGTGTTACAGGAAAAGTAATTTGAAAGTGTCCTCTTGACTTCTAATTTAGTCATGCACACAGTCCCTATTGCTCTCCAATAATTTCAATTTATTTTAACAGCTAAAGTTTCAATATATCAAGTCACATGGAAATATTTTCCTTTCAGTTTGATCAATCTCTGTGATTATTATTTTCAGCCAGAACATGTGTTTTCACATCTTTGAAGAAAGGATTTTGCTAGTTTTGATTTAAGCAAATTATTTGAAATTAAAAAAAAATAAAATGTAGTTTTTCTATATTTCTTTGGTAAAAAGGAAATTGGTTCTTAATCTTAATAGTTATTTTAAATCCTTTCTTTTTATATCAATACCTTATAACTTAAAATTATTGTGATCATAAAAATTTAAGTACTTTTATACAAGACAGTGAATATGTGTGTGTACATTTATGCATGTATACGAGTTAATGTCTTTTGAAGGATTAACATCTAAAAAGTTCTTATCATTTTAATTACATATAAATTGAAATTTAACTTAATATTTCTAACCACATTTGTCATCCTTTCTCACCTTTTGGGATTTTCAAGTAATAACTAGAATTTTCGGATATCTACACCAATAGCCAATGGTCACATTTGGGTTATTTTCATGTTTCCAAATTGCACGAAATATAGCACAGGCAAATTATGATAGGCTGTTCTCTTCAAAATCAACCAGATT
This sequence comes from Sorex fumeus, assembly GCF_029834395.1. Taxonomy (NCBI): domain Eukaryota; kingdom Metazoa; phylum Chordata; class Mammalia; order Eulipotyphla; family Soricidae; genus Sorex; species Sorex fumeus. The sequence goes on along the minus strand of NW_026606172.1, from coordinate 7,499,131 downwards.
TGGGGGCTAGAGCAATAATAAAGTAAGTAGTGTGCTTGTCTTATACACAACTGACCCAGGTTCATTTCCCGGCACCCCATATAGTCCCCTGAGCACCACTAAGAGCAAAACCTGAGCATTGTGGCCCTGTAAATAAAAAGCATATCAACCAGATTTTAATATGAGGATTTCCTCAAATGTCACATTTTTATTTCTATTTCTTTGGGTCATACCTGGTTGTGGCATTTTACTCAGGAATCACTCCTGCTGGGGTTTAGGGGACCGTATGTAGTGCTGGGAATCAAGCTCAGTACAACTTTAAGTAGGGCAACTATCTTACCTTCTGTACCATTTTTTGACTCCAGATATCAAAAATTCTTACTAGAAAGGATTAAAATTCAAAAACTGCAAAACTCATTCAGTAAAGTGATTTCCATCCTTGGCAACAGAGTCAAATAGCTAAAAATGTTCAGTTGATAAACTGAATCTTAAAAATTACAAGTTTATAGAATGCCTTTTTGGAGATTTACAGTTGGAGATCTATAGTTTTGGCATTATTTCTTGGTGGTATGCAAATATTTATACTATATTACAGTGTAATTTTATGTAATCATAACTCATTATGATAGTATGGATATATTATAGTTCTTACTTCTGTTAATCATATTTGAGATAGGGTCTTTAGAGAAGAAAATAGTTAAAACAAGGTATAAAGATGTAATATAAGCTAAAGCAGTCTATCTGTAGACACTTCAGCAGTTCTTTGACCAAAGACACGTATATAAACAAGAAAGATTTTTATGAAGATGTACCTGAAATGGACAGTGATCTGAGAGCAACAAGAGAATTAGTCTTTAGAAGGAATAATAACAGAGATTATTATAATAATCTAATAATCATAGAGATTGATCGTGCCATTAAAATTAATATAAAACGTAAGTATGCTAATTATTTTACATGTTTCAATTAATAAATCTTAAAGCTGAAAATAAATATTTATTTTCTATAGAGTACACGCCAAAGTATCTCAGTATTGAATAAATAAATCTTGACAATGATAGTTATGAAACTATATGGTAAATAAGGTAATTCTTAGTTCATTTTAATTTCAACAAAAGTGATTACTACATTTTCAAAGAATCATTAGAATATTTTTATTTTACCTGAATTCCAAAAAATCTCTTTATCACCTAGAAATATTTGTACCATTAACTAGCAGTATGAACTGGATTGTTTCACCTAAATTTTCTCTAATTTACTATAAAAATACTGATCTTCATGAACTGGCCCTTCTCCATAAACGTTCTTCTTTTATTGAATCACTTTGAGATAGTTATAAGCTTTCATGTTTGGGTTACAATCACACAATGATAAAACACCCATTCCTCCACCAATGCACATTCCCCACCACCAATATCCTCAGTATACCCCCCCTTTCCCACCCTCCCCTTGCCTCCATGGCAGACATGATTCCCCATAATCTCTCTCTACTTTTGGGAATTATGATTTGCATTACAGACCCTGAGAGGTTACCATGTTTGATCCTTTATCTACTTTCTGCACACATCTCCCATCCCAATCGATTCCTCCAGCCATCTTTTTCTTAGTGATGCCTTCTCTATTCCAGCTGCCTTCTCCCCTTTGCTCATGAGTCGGGCTTCCAGCTATGGAGCAATCTATCTGTCCCATATATCTACTATCCTTAGGTGTCAGCCTCATGTTATGTTGTTTTATACTCCACAAATGAGTGCAGTCCTTCTATGTTTGTCCCTCTCTTTCTGACTCATTTCACTTAACATCATACTCTCCATGTCTATCCATTTATAAGCAAAGTTCATGACTTCATCTCTCCTGATAGATGCATAGTATTCTACTGTGTAGATGTACCGAAGTTTCTTTAACCAGTCATCTGTTCTAGGGCACTGGAGTTGTTTCCAGATTTTGGCTATTTACCCAATACCCATCTGATAAGGGATTAATATCCAGTATATACAAGACACTAGTATAATTGTACAAGAGAAAAACCTCCAACCCCATCAAAAAATGGGGAAAAGAAATGAACAGAAGTTTCCTCAACAAAGAAATACAAATGGCTAAAAGGCACATGAAAAAATGCTCCACATCACTAGCCATCAGGGAGATGCAAATCAAAACAACAATGAGATATCATCTCACACCACAGAGACTGGCACACATTCAAAAGAACAAAAGCAACCAGTGCTGGCATGGATGTGGGGAAAAGGGGACACTCTGTCACTGTTGGTGGGAAGGCCCACTAGTCCAGCCTTTCTGGAAAACAATATGGACAGTCCTTCAAAAACTAGAAATTGAGCTTCCATTTGACCCCGCAATACCACTTCTGGGAATATATCCTGAGGATGCAAACAAGCACAGTAGAAATGGCATCTGTAGCTATATGTTCATTGCAGCACTGTTCACAATATCCATGAACTTTCTTAACACCATATATACCACCAAGAAAAAAACATTTGCTTTTATTACTGGGTTTCTTTTTTGAAACTCTTCTTAAACATTTAAAATATGTATTTAGAGAACAAACACATCGTTGTTGCTGTTATTGTTTTATTTTGCAGTCCTTTAGGAAGAGTAGAATAACTGGCATTTGGTTTGGGGGTGGAGGGAAGAGGCACAATGCACTGTCCTCAATCAGAGTTTACTTCTGGCTCTCTGCCCATACACCACTACTAGGAATTCTGGGATTTGACCCTGAATTCTGTATTGGCCATGTGCAAGTCAAGTGCCGTACTCTCTGTACTAACTTGTCCTCTATTTGATTTTTTTCTAATCATTTTTATGTTGCTTGGTACATTTTTGAATTTGAAAACAATTAATTAAGGTTTAGTTTTTAAGCTATTTTTCCAGATAAACAATGTCTTTATAAATATATTCTAACATAATACTAATAAAAACTCTTATAAAATTGTACAATAAATTTGAACTGTTTTTAAAATAAGGAATGAGGTATGGATGGAGTTACTTTTTTAAAACAAAGCAATGCAGAAGTCTTAGAATATTTGTTGAAAAATTATCCATGCCCTTAAATTGTATCAGAAATCTACTATACTTACACTCATCGGTCTATTTTTAGATTTTTCTGTTTTCATCCAAAATCTATGTTTCCTTTGATGCCGATATCACACTTCTTTGCTTATTGTGGTCAAAAACTGTATTGTGTTTCAGAAATGACTAAATAAGACTTGAGAGATAGTATAGTGCATACAGCTGCCCTGTAGTTAATCTCCAGAAATATATATGGTCTCCAGAGCATTGACAGGAGTGAACAGTGAAACCAGAGCATGGAATAAGCCCTGACACTGCACATCCTCCCTCAACAAATGACTAAATTGAAACTAAAACTTAAAAAATTTCTTGAGAAAATGATAGAACATAATACTTTTTAAGGTATGTTTAATAAAATTTATATTTGGAATATACAAAAAGCTTTCAAATCAGAATCAACACTAAAACAAACCATTAAAATATATTCAGTGGCACAATTGTTATCATTTAAGTTGACAGAATTTTCTTTCTTAGTGCCCCACCCAGATGACCCTAGTTCGTTTCCTCCACCTTCGAGTCCTTTGCGCCTCTCGGAGAGTTCCTCAAGCTACCGAGAGTATCTCACTCTCACAGCAAACCCTGCAAGCTCCCCGTGACGTATTCAGTATGACAAACACAGTAACAAGTCTCACAATGTTACTGGGCCCGCTCGAGCAAATCGATGAACAAAGGGAGGACAGTGACAGTGACAGTAACAGGTTTTACAAACAGTATGGATATATTAAAATTTTCCTGTATTGGTAGTAGGAATATAAAATGGTATGATTTTGATAATTTCTTAAAAATTCACTTCAATTGAGCAAATTTTTCAGGGTGGTGGAAGGGAAATGGGGACTGTGAGGTCCAGGATGTAGTTCAGTGGCCATAGCTGTGTCTTGCCATGTGCTAGATCTTTGGTTTGGTCCCTGGAACCATCATACAAAAAGAAAAGATAAAAAAAAAATTAAGGGACACTGAGATAAATGAAAAGGTGGGATCATACAATTTGTACAAGCCCTAAGCTTAGTCTCCAGCACTGTGTAATTCTCAAATACCTGTGGGGATTACCCCCTTGCACCATTCCAAGAACAATTCCTGAGTACCATGGAGTGTTCTTTCCAAACCAAGTAATAACGATTAATAATACAATTAATGGCACTAAAATATTTATGAATTGGCAATTTGAGAAGCATAGCACTATTCCACATATAATGGCTCAATAACTTTAGGAAGCAATAAAAGAAATTAGAGCCCCAAATTTCACTTTTATGTATAATTTTAACAAATTAGCTTTATAACGGAAAAAATTTTGAATCCTGTGTCTGTTTTATCTAATGACAAATATTGATGTTAAAATGATTACCTTTGAAGCTGGATTGGATAACTTGATACATTTATTTGAAAAACTTAGAACCATGTCTATTATATATAATAGCCCATATAGCAAATCATTATTTTTTCTGTGACTGCTATAATTGAGAGCTCTCCCAGTCATTCTGTGAAATCCTTTGTTGTTTCTGCTGCTGCTGTCTTAATAGTGATCCTTTATTATTTGCACACAAGTTATTCTTTTGGGTGGAGAGAGGGGAACACTTGATAGTGCTCAGAGTTGACTCCTGGCTTTGTGCTCAGGCATTACTTCTGGCGGGCTGGGGGGACATATGGGATGCTGGGGATTGGATTCAGGTTGGCCATGTGCAAAATAAGCAACCTTTCCACTGGCTGTCATTCCAGCCCCACAAGTGAGTCTTAAAAGTAGATAAGAGCAAGAGCAAAATCAACTTCTTTGAGTAGCACTATAGCATTGTCTTCCCATTTTTCATCGATTTGCTCAAGTGGGCCCAGTAATGTCTCCATTGTGAGACTTGTTGTTATTGTGTTTGGCATATCGAATACATCACGGATAGCTTGCCAGGCTTTGCCATGCTGGCGAGATACTCTTGGTAGCTTGCCGGACTCTCTGAGAGGGGCGGAGGAATTGAACCCAGGTTGCCCCAGGTTGGCCACATGCAAGGCAAATGCCCTATCTGCTGTGCTATCGCTCCAACCCACTTCTTTGAGTATTTCTTAAAATCTTAAATACACAACTAGCATATAACAATGACACACTAAACATTAACATTTGTTGTTGTATATTAAATACATGGTGTTTATTTTAGACATTGAAATACATTCATTGAAGTATGCGTTTGTTTGATTCACTTTTCATTTTATTGTGTTCTTAATGCGGATAAATGTTTCAATAGTCAAAATTATTTGCAATTCTCAATCTCTTAAACCTGTAGATGACTCTTTGAGACAAAACCTGAGATAGGGTCAATAATAGTCCCGAACAAATGTGGTTGATTTTACAAAAAACAATCACAGATAGAAAACTGTTCAATAGTGAAAAAAGTTGGTGCAAGTTTATTTATGTTATTGAATCCTGAAAACTGCAGCATCTCAATTTTGAAATGAGAAAGTAACAAATATTTTGTGTTGTTAATGAGCTTAAGTTTGTAATATGGAACAAATTCAATATTTGGCATGTAAACTAGATGAATATATTACTGAGAGAAAGGCATGATAAACTAGATGAATATGCTAGTGAGAAAAGAGCTTATTAGATTAAAATATGTTAAAAGCCATGATACAGTTGAATGCAAGGAACATTATGATGGCAGGATTCTTCCTGGATGTATAGACTTGACCTTTTAAATAATGGAATAATGGGGAATAAAACAAAAATATGAGGAAATTTTGCTTAAATCCTTTCAGGATGCTCTCTGAATTTATACAATGGGATGAATTAGACTTTATTCTATTATTTTAAATTCCTCATATAAAAATGAAATAAAATGTTATTTTCAGTGAAAATCTAGATAACTGAACTAGCATTTTGCTGTACAGTTTGGAGTCTTAGCAAATTGAGTTGCATACTCTTTAATTCTGTTATAAAAATAGGAGAAATTCATTGCCAGTGGAATTGTGTCTTTTAAAATATGTCTGAGGCCCAGATCTGAAGAGTTCTGTCTGTTTTCATCAACACATTTATGTTTTCTGATAAAATCTGTAAATTTGATCTACTTGAAATTAAGTGCTTTTTGTTTTGTTTTGTTTTGTTTTTGTTACTGCTTTTTGGGTCACACCCAGCGATGCACAGGAGTTACTCCTGGCTCTGCTCTCAGGAATAAGTCTGATGGTGCTCAGGGAATGGTATAGGATGCTGGGAATCGAACCTGTTTCGGCCACGTGCAAGCCAAATGACCTACCCACTGTACTATAGCTCCAGCCCTTTGAAATGAAGTTTTGTGCATGGTGTGAGATATGGATCCAGTCCATTTTATTGCAAGTGATCCTCTCCATTTTTCCCAGTACAATTTGTCAAAAAAAGGTAGATGAAAAGACCCATTACTCTTCAACTAGAGGGGTTAAAGTGTTATATTAAAAATATGTGAAGAATGTATTTTTTCCTTTTGTCTTTGTCTGAAGGGCTCAGGACGTATTCTTTATTCTGTGCTTAGGAGAGACATCTGGCCATGCTTAAGTACCATATTTGGTGCCATGATCCCACATAAGACCAGGGCATTTCCTTCTGTGTTATGTGTTTTTTGCACCAACATTTTTATTTCCATAGCTCACTAAAATGCTTTTTATCTTTCCACTGACAGTTATTAATTATTTGATAACTTAACACTTTATTACTTCTTAAGTGAAACTTTGTATGATATATTAATAGTTTGCATACTGTACTATTGTTGCTTATAGGATTCTTAGTACATTCTTTTTAAGATACATATATGCTATTTTAATCTGTGCTTAAAAGCAATGCTCTTCTATGACTTACTGTTTTTGTTATAACTGCTAAACTATGTAATACTTTCAGTATTGAATGAATTCATTTTAATAAGTGTATGAAGTATCTTGTAAGTATATTTTGAGAAGTAAAAGAATATATTGTATTCCAATAGTGATACACTTTAAAACAATAACCTACATTTCTCAAAATGTCTACATCATTCCTCCATTATTCACAAGATGAGAGTCATTTTAATATCTGAGTGTGATAAAACATCTCATCATAAGCACTTGGCAAAAAACGTGAAGATGCCATTGACTAAATTCTATGTTATATCCATAATGTTTAGGAATATTTCTTTGGTAATAAAATTCACTTCTGTGCATGCAGATTGAGTAATTGTGTATCTAATTGACCACTTAGTTCATAGTTGAGTAATTATTGTCATCAACCGCCTGTTTGCACATTATATAAAGACCAGGTGAAAATGTTAATTAGGTTAATGATTTTAAATAATTTTTGTTATTGAAGAAACATTTTTTCTGCTCTTGCTGCTTTCTTGAAATTGCTACTGAAAATGTTTTCATGTGGCCTTCCAACACTGAAGACCCAAATTATAAGCTAAAATTCAATCAGTTGAATGGGTCACTGGGTCTAATTAGGGGAAATGTTTTAAAGGGTTTTCTTAATTGTGTAAAAGATAGCATGTCTTGAGGTAAGCTGAGAAGAGCTAGTAATGTGGGAATGATATTAATATCTAAGAAGTACATTTAAGGACTCCTCTTACAGCAACACTTTTTACTTCTTTGTTCAGGAAATCATAACTTGTACAAGTTATTTACTTAAGATTAAGTAGATTTTAAGACTATGTTGATAATAAAATAGGATTTTTATTTCCCTCAACTATCAGAAAAATTTATATGATTTTATATGGACTATAACTGAAATAATAACAAATATTTACATTAGAAGCAAACAATTTAAAGGCCTAATTTCTCTGGTATCATTTTTGTCAGCGCAGCAGAAAACATTCTGTAGTGTTGCTTAGTCAACAACCTGTAATCAAATCTCTCCTGGAGCAAATGCAGGGTGATTTTCTATCACTTTTTTCAAGTTATCAAAACTGCCTCAGGTAGCTGTGTCATTAAATAGCATTAGGTATCAACAAAAAAAGCAGCCTCACATCATTATTGCTAATGATGTCTCAGACTTACATCTGAAAAATGACATATGGACATCAGAATAATTTAGGTTTAATTTAATAGGAGATATTTACTATAGGACAGTTTATAACAGATTGCATGCATACTGGGAATAATTCTGATGAAAATGCTTTAGGGGCCTGAGAGATTTTAGCAGATTAGGTGCTTGCCTTACATGCATGGCTTACCTGAGTGCAATTCCCAGCACCAAATATGGCTACCTGAGCAAACCCAGAAATGTTCCATGAGCACAGAGCCAGGAGCAAGCCCTGAGTACTACGCAGCATGAGCCCTCAGAAAGAAAAAGAAAAGTTTCTATCAGAGTGCATTTTTATTGGTCAACTTAATTTTAAATTTGATGACAAATCAAACGATCCTACTCAGATCTCTTAGCAAAGTGAGAACAAACTTAAACAGATTATATGATCTTAAAAAAGTGTTTTTTAAAAAATGGATTATGTACTAAATGTTTAAATCTTTGCTATTTTAATAATTAGTCCTTATAAGTGCTAACTTAACATTCCCCTGCATATCAAGAAGACTGGATTAATGTAATGTACAGGGGCTGGAGGAATAGTGTAGTGGGATGGATGCTTCCTTATATGTGGCCCACTGGGTTCAATCCCCCCATCCACATGGTTCGCTGAGCACTGTCAGGAGTAATTCCTGAAGACAGAGCCAGGAAATATCACTGAACATTGCTGGTTGTGGCCAGAAATTAGGGGGTGTTGGGATAATGCATGTAGAAACCATTAGATGATATAATGACTCACCCCCCAACTTATTAAAGTGTATAATGATCTGACAACCTTCCCAGTTATTAATGTAATTTGACTATATGTTGTGGTGAAAACTAATGGGAAGAGAGATTTCAAAATAGTTTATCAAGCAGATTCATAGGAAAGTAACCCAGCTCAAAATGGAAAAAGAGAGAAACATTTATCAGATTGCTGTTATAGAGTGAAAATGTGTGGGGGGGGGCAGGTGCAAAGTAAATGAAATACTGTAAATAGAAAAAAGTCAATCATGGCATTAAATTGTTCTCTCAAACCACAATTCACTTTCAACTGATAAATCAACACACTGCAAACTGTCTTCCATTGTCTACCAACATTTTTTTTAAGCTCCTACTTTTTTATCCTTGTAGCATTTGGGACTTTGTTATATTAAACACTATTTGATTTTGACACCACTCTTCTCTGATGCTAATCAGGTCTTTCTATTCTCTCTTTGTCAAGCACCACTTTTTACTATAACTAAATCTTTAAAGGTTTTGTAACTGCATGTATATGTAGCTTCTCCATTTCTTTTTTGTTCCATGACATGCTAACTCTTTGAGGAATTTGTTCATCTATGTTAGTTTTATGAGACATAGTTATGGTTACATCTAATTCTTTAGGAGTCTACTAATTCTAGTGCATATCCTTGAAGGTAATATGGATGGACATTTCAGAATCTATTTTTCATACAAATTCAGTATTTTCTGTTTCTCCAACACAAAGACCAAAATAAACCAGCCCCAACAATATTAAAAAAAATCAAGCTTTGTATCTTTAAAAGTGTCAATATGACCTAAGCATTTAAACAAAAATATTCAATATTTATTCTCACTAACAGTGAACCAATTTGGAACCTATATTCTATGTGGTTTTATAGGTCCCTATTTCTAAATTTCTAAATTTCTAAATAGTTTATATTTTATCAACTCTTTCAATGTATCTTAAATCATTAGGTCTTTGGGTTTTTATTTTTGAAATACCATCCTTTTTACTACTTTTTGGTCCCTTTTTCAAATGTAAATGCCTTTTTCTGAATAAAAATAAAAGCAGTTGATATCAACAGACTGTAGCACTGTCCTCCTTTTGTTCATTGATTTGCTTGAGCGGCCCAGTAACATCTCCATTTTGAGATTTGTTGTTACTGTGTTTGGCATATCAAATACGACAAGGGGAGCTTGCCAGGCTCTGCAGTGCTGGTGAGATACTCTCGGTAGCTTGCTGGGCTATCCTAGAGGGACAGAGGAATCGAACCTGGGTCGTCCGCGTGCAAGGCAAACGCACTACCTGCTGTGCTATAGTTCCAGACCTTATATATAGACACTAACAAAAAATTAATGATTTAATGATTTTCCCAGGTTACCTTATAAGTAACAATTTAAAATTTAACAATAATAATAAAAACTGAGTATTAGTATATATTTTAATCAAAAGTAAATTATATTCATTAAGCTTAATGGCATATTGTTATATTGAATTTGATAGTTATAAAAGGATATTCTAAAGTGTTTAAATCAGCAACAAAGGAGAAGAAAACTTTATTTTGTTTTAAAATGTAACTTTTTTTTGGTTTCAGTTTATTTTAACACCATGGTTTTACAAAATTGTTCACAATGCAGTTGTTACATGCTTTCACTGTTCCAAAACCAATCCCACCACCTGAGTGATTTTCCCCTCCACCATTGTCCCCATTTTCTCAAGCACCCCCCACAATAATTTACTTCATATTGCTTGCTACAACCAAATGGCTAAAGGAATTATCAAAATTATCAGCAAAAGAAAATTTGTGAACATTGTTATATCTCACATGCAGTTGTTAAGTCTTTGTGACTTAACTATAAACTTAGAATAGTTGACTGAAAATTGGCATATTCAGAAATTAATATCAGTAATGTTTTTTGGGAAGTATAAATCATAAGAAGGCATAATTTTTATTTTTTATTTTTATTTTTTAAATGGTTTTCAAGTTTTTTTGTTTTATTTATTTTTTTAAATCTTTTTTTTTATTATTAGTGAAACACCATGAGGTACAGTTATAGACTTATAAATTTTTGTGCTTAGGTTTCAGTTAGACAATGATCAAGTACCCATCCCTTCACCAGTGCCTATTTTCCACCACCATGGGTCCCAGTAACCCCCCCACCCCCTCATTCCCCCCATCCCACCCTGCCTCTGTGGCAGGGCATTCCCCTCTATTCTCTCTCTCCTTTTGAGTGTTGTGGTTTGCAAAAGAGGCATTGAGTAGCAATCATGTTTGGTCAATAGTCTTCTTTCAGCATGCTTCTCCCATCCTGGGAGGATCCTCCCAACACCCTTTATTTGGTGCTCCCTTTTCTATCTGGGCTTCCTTTTCTCCTAGCATGTGTGGCTGGCCTCCAGAAGGTACTCAGAGCTAACACTGTACTCAGGGATCATTCTTGGTGATATTAGGGGAATATATGGTTCTGGGAATTGAATTAACATCAGCAAGAGCAAGCAAGACAAGAACTGTAATCCCTCTACTATCTCTTTGGCCCATGAAAAGGTAGAACTTTATGTTAGTAAGATATAAATATTAATTAGTTAAAATTTGTCTTTAGAAAGCTAAAAATAGGAATCCTGTACATCAAGATTGTTTTTTAAGGAAACATTTCTTTAATGGGTAAAAAATATTAAGATCTTATTAAGAGGAATGGTTTCTATAAATAAATATTATGTATTTGTTTTATTATCAAAATATAACTTCATCAGTGTAACTATATTAGTATTCTGGGTTACATTCCCAACATTGCACTGTTAATAACTAATATAAAAGTCAATAAATTAAAATGTTATACTTTCACATATTTAGTCTCAGAGTCAGACATAGATTTGTATTTTACTATGATTATTTATTTTAATTATGATATGTGTCACTGCACAAATGATACAGTTTAAATCTAATTTTAATGCAGGGCATATAGCAAGCAGTTTACAACTTTGCAGGTTTCTTTAAGTGTATTAAATGTTTCAAGAAACAACTTTATGAAATGTTCATTGGATTACTATAAATTGGTGGTGTAGGAAAGACATATTTTGTATGTAACTGTGATCGGAATAAAAAGTAAAAGCTTGAGACTGAACATTTTAACCTTTTTCATCATAATATTTTTCCTCCCAGGTCAATATCCTGTATCTTGAAATGGGACTCATCAGGAAAAACAAAAAACAAAAAACAAACAAACGAAAAAACAGACTTTACATACTGATCGGGCTGGAGTGATAGCACAGTGGGTAGGGCGTTTGCCTTGCACACGGCCCACCTGGCTGACAGGTTCGATTCCTCTGCCCCTCTCGGAGAGCCCGGCAAGCTACCGAGAGTATCTCGCCTGCACGGCAGAGCCTGGCAAGCTCCCCATGGCGCATTCGATATGCCAAACACAGTAACAAGTCTTACAATGGAGATGTTACTGGGCCTGCTTGAGCAAATCAATGAACAATGGGAGGACAGTGCTACAGTGCTACAGTGACAGTGGCATACGATTGTTACTCAGATCCGTTTTCTGTGTAAATGAAACAAATGGGTCAATGTCTAAATATTGATGCCTTTTTTCTAGAAACTTTCAAAATGTCAGAAGGTTGACTTATAGCCCATGCAATAGAGTACACAGACCCACATTTTAAATGGGCATAAGTTTAGAATAAGATTTTCATTTTTTCTACATTATATTTTTGTTTTTGAAATCATTGTGTCATCCTATTTATACATAGCATTATGATATTTGTATTGTCTCACAATTTTTAATCTCTTGGAATCATTTATCCATTTTCATCTAGACATTATACTGTAGGGAGTTATTTACAGTGTTTAAAACATACTGCATTTTCTTATAGACATTCAAAATAACTGCCACAAGCTTCACTGCCTCCATCAGTACTTCTGCAAATGCCAAATATCTGGAAAGATCTATTAACAGATGCCTGTTTATTCTAAAGTGGTATTAACATTCCTTATACTGAATTAATTGATTGAGTATAGTAGGGAATGAGTTGCATAGAAGATTGTGTGCCTGTAGGAATAGTTAGGTTTATTAGTTGTTTACATATAAGCATTTCCAAATTAAAATTGTGTTTCCCCATTACAGGCTCTTTTCTGTGTGTATACACATATGAAATGTATATATTGTTGGATACATGATAACTTTTCATGTTTTTGAACACACTTAGTGACTGCCTAATTCCACCCACCTTTATTTAGCAATGCATTAAGAATGCATAACATAGTTTAATCTGACATAACAATATATTAGACTGTCTTCACATGAACTAATTTGTGTAAAAAACCGGGACAGAGCACTAATATAGAAACAATAACATGCTTTTTATTTGAACAGAATTTTCATTCACTGATGTTGGAAGATTCTGTACTTGTAATATTTCATATAATTCAGCAAAATCCTATCACAGACTTTTTTTTTCTAGAAAATGAATGAGAATGAGATAATAAGATGTCACGCGGCCGCATTTGTGGTCGCGTGCTTCCGGGAGCTGAGTTTTATAGTCTCTGGTTCTTGGCCATTGATGGGATTACACGGCACTGGGGGGCAGTTGGTGGGTGTGCAACATCTTATTATCTCATTGTTGCTTTGGACAACCTGGCAGGCTACCAAATGTAACCTGCTCACACGGCAGAATCTGGCAAACTCCCCGTGGTGTACCCAATATGCCTAATACCAGTAACAATGATGTGTTTCATTCTCCTAACCCTGAAAGAGCCTTGAATGTGGCACTTTTTAGAATCTCAGGGCTAGGGTGAAGGAGATGTTATTGGTGCCTGCTCGAGGCAATCTACAAACAACAGGATGATCGTGATCGTGATAGTGAAAATAGCACATTCTCAAAAAGTTCATTTTAAATTTTTGTTTGTTTGGGGGCCACATCTGGTGGTGTTCATGGCCTACTCCTGGATCTGTGCTCAGGGATCTTTTCGGGACATTTGTGGTTCCTGGATACATTCTGGATAGAGCCAGAATGACTGGCATGCTGGGCAAACACCTTTACCCCCATAGTTTCTTTCTGACCCAAGTGTATATTTACTAGTCATGAACTAGTCTGTGGCAAAATTTGAAACAAAATAATGATTCTAATTTCTAAGGTTCTTTTTTACTTTGCTGATTCCTGCTATTATTTGCAATGCATACTAGATGACCAAAAATAAAATGATGAGAGAAACAGAATTTTACTCTAAATCAGGGCATCTTGAATTTTCTACTCTCAAATCCTTTGTCTCCTGAGATATGTTTACATGGTCAGGACAGATATGTATACAAATTATATAAAATTTAGCCATATAAGTTTACCTACATGTCATGTAGATATGCAAATCAAACATGTAATTGGAATAAAATATAGATTTATTTTTAAAACACACTTTTTGAGACCCCATATAAGAACATGACCTACAGTATTAGACATTGGTATCTAGAGGTTTTAAAGTGAAACAAGGTAGATTGTCTCTTGATTATTTTAAAATATATATATATTTCAGATTTTGACAATAATAAAGCTATGCTTGCATAATCAGGTATATACTTCAGAAAAAAAGAGGCTGTGACTTTTCTAGTGATACCAAAATTGTGGAAGTATATTGTAGCAACAACAACAACAACAACAAAACATGCTATGAAGCTGTTATTTCAGCACTATTGGTTGGAAAGAACAGAACATAGGAAGAGAGAAAGAAAAAGAGACCAAGAGTTTATAGAAATATGGGGAAGAATTCTAGAAATATTTGCATTCATTATGCCACATTACTGGTATGCCAAGAAAATTTATTAGAGTTATCATTTTAAGTAATGTTTGTAGTTTTAGACAGTGGATTGTCCCCACTTAAGGACAGGAGATAATCTAAATAAGAATTTAAATGGTTGAATTGATACTTAACAGGATGAGCAAAATGAGCAAGATATTTACATCTACTTCCAAAAGACTTAGCTCCATTCTTTGTCAAATAAAGATGATAAATCCATTTTAAAATATGTGCAAAGGGACCAGTAATGTTGTTCAAGTATTAAAGAACATGCCAAGCTTTGTGATGGAATGAGTTAAATTCCTGATACTACACGGTCTCTGGATTCATAGGAAGTAGTCCTTATTAAAATATGTACAAATAACTCTGGACTATAATCTTTATTGTTATGTGCTATTATGAGTATATTAATATTTGAATGAAATACTATCAATATATGAGCCCAGAATATTAAAATAGCAGTATCTCTGAAACCTAGTTCAGTACAAATCTTCAAGGAGACTAATTATAATTACTTGCAAAATAGTATGACTGTAATAGAGTAAGTTTTTTTGTCACATACATTAAACACAAAGGGACTACTTCTCTCTATTTTACTTTTTCTGCTTTCCAGAGAAATTTCTGGAATAAAAATAATCTGTTTTACTTGTTTACATTTTTACACACAGAGGATACCTCAG
The DNA here is from genome assembly GCF_029834395.1 of Sorex fumeus. Classification (NCBI taxonomy): domain Eukaryota; kingdom Metazoa; phylum Chordata; class Mammalia; order Eulipotyphla; family Soricidae; genus Sorex; species Sorex fumeus. The sequence goes on along the minus strand of NW_026606172.1, from coordinate 7,483,889 downwards.
ATAAGACCAAAGCTTTCATGAATGTGAATCATATACTATATTTCCAGGTAGAGTTATTTCTCATGAATGATTTCTCTCAGTCTCATGAGTAGAAATTTATACATTAATACAGCAATTAAATCCCTCTTTTCTGTGTCATTTGCATTTTCTTTCTTTCTTCTTTTTACTTTGTAATTTCCTTTACTTTTATCATCTTTCCTTCAGGTGTCACAGGTTTTAACTTATAGGCATTATCCAAAGATGGTAGATTAATTTTATTGAAATAATTGAGTTTACACATTTACATTTATTGACTTGGTCATTACGCTGTAGTAATTTCTTCTAGTGAATTGACAAGAAGTCGAATTTACTCACAGTTTAGGATGATTATTTTTCTAATGGAAATTCTTGGCTCAGTTTTTCAATAGTACTAACAACAGTGGGAAAATATAGAAATATATGGACCAATGCTCTTCTTTGTGTTCAATAAATATTTGTCCCAAAGATGTTTCTTTGCCAATTTTTTATAATATTTCTCATATTTTTAATTACTTAGGATTAGAACTTCTAGTCCATATATAATATGTAAAATTAATTACAATGTAATTGTATATAATTAATAAATGAAAACAATGTTAAGGAAATTGAGTATAATATTATGACTTGTTAGATGAGAAATGCAGCATATTTCCAGAGAAATTAGAAGAGAATTAAGTACAAAAGAGGAAAATGTGATTGCTTTTCTGCCATATTGAGTCAGTGAAGATGGGAATGTTAGTTGAATTACAGATTAAAATTATTCAGAAAAGTATATTTTAGTATCACATATCTAAAATGAATTGAAAATGATTATATATATTTCTTTGAATCTAGGCCTAAGAAACATTGGATTTCTAATTGTAGAATCCATTTGGCTCTAACACTTTGTGAAGAATAAAAAAACACTTGAAATAAAGCCTCTTTTATCTGATAGTTAGCAGGAAATTTTGCAACCACATAATGTTCTCTGCAATTTCCACAGGAAGAAACTTTAGGGATTTTAAAAACATTATTTTTTCTTGTGGTTGCTTATAGATTGTGTGCTGATCAGTAAAAATAGTGTTTGTGTGTGTGTGTTTGTGTGTGTGTGTGTGTTTAAGCAGTACATCTTGAAAATATCTGGTTTTCTTTTATTGTGATTGAGTGTCTTGAATGTATAGTGCATAATGTCTCCTATTTTTCTATTCAATTTATTGAAAACAGGATAATACCATATTTCTATCAACTTCAAGACTGATATAAATGAATAGAAAAATATTTAAGCTTTAGCTCTTAGAAAAAGTATTTCTGGCTGTCACGGGAAATTATGACAGTTTATGTAGTTGCCCATATTTAAAATTTATTCACAAAATTTAATAGTATACTGAGGTAATGAATTTATTAAATCCCAGAAGAAGAATAATCACTGTCTTAGGAGATTAATTATTGTCTTATTTGCTGTCATTAATGCATTTTTAAAATTATCTTGCATGTGTTTTACCAAGTTCTCTCTACCTTCAATTTTTTCTTAGTTAAAAGCCCAATGTATTGATAATTTATTAATAGAAAATAGAATTTTCACTATCATAAATTCTAGAATCTTGCTATAGTTCCCTGAGGCAGTTATGTTTCATGTACTTTTCTTAAAAGCACTTCCTTTTCACTTATACTTATTGCCCCATTTCCCTCATTCTTTCTATGTTTGCCATGAAATAGATAAATCAGAAACATGCACAATATAAAAAGGTCCATTTTAAAATTAATAATAAACAAGTCCTCCCATTGTTCATCAAGTTTTTTTGAGTGGGCGCAGTAATGTCTCCATTGTGAGACTTTGTTGTTACTGTGTTTGGCATATCGAACACATCATGGGTAGCTTGCCAGGCTCTGCCGTGAGGGCGAGATACTCTCGGTAGCTTGCCAGGCTCTCCGAGAGGGGCGGAGGAATCGAACTCGGGTTGGCCATGTTGGCTGCTTGTAAGGCAAAAAGCCCTACTGCTGTGCTATCGCTCCACCCAGTAATAATAAACATAAATAACAAAATAATAAACAATCTTATTTTATTTAAAAAGTGATTACATGCCATCCTGTTCTGAAACTTCAAACGTTTAGAAAGATTTAAAGATTTTTATCAATTTGTGTTTAGCTAATAAGGAATATAGCACAGTGGGTTTACCTTGCACGCAGCCAACATGGCTGACGCGAGTTCGATTCCTCCGCCCCTCTCGGAGAGCATGGCAAGCTTCTGAGAGTATCTCGCCCGCACGGCAGAGCCTGGCAAGCTCCCCGTGACGTATTCGATATGCCAGACACAGTAACAACAAAGTCTCCAATGGAGACGTTACTGGGCCCGCTCGAGCAAATTGACGAACAACGGGAGGACCATGACTTCGTCATACTTTGATTTGTATTTTAGTGATAAGTGATACAGAGCATTTTATTATTTACATGTCTTTTTTGAGGAAGTTTCTGTTTATCTCTTCCCCCATATATTGATTATTCTTTTAATCTTACAAAGTTCTAGTAGTTCTTCATATATCTTGGAAATAAATCCTTTATTAGATGCATGCAGTGGAAAATTATTTCCTAAATTGTGGTGTGTCTTGTTGTTATAATAATTGTTTCTTTTCTAGTACAGACGTTCGTAGTCTGATTTAGTCCTATTTTTTTTTTGTTTCCATTTACTTGTTCAATGGTGTTGAGTCCTTAAAACTACCTCTTGTTTCAATACTATGGTGAGCTCAATACAATTTATGGATTCAGGTCTGATATTAGAATATTTAATTCATTTTGTTTTGACTTTGGTTCATGGTATCAGAAAGGTGTCTGAGTTCAGATTTTTGTATATGACCACCAGTTATCCCAGCACCATTTGTTGAAGAGTTTACCTTTTTCCACTTGATAGTATTTGATCCTTTTGTCAATGATTTACTGTCGTTAAACCTGAGGGTCGGGGCTGGAGCGATAGTACAGCAGGTAGGGTGTTTGCCATGCATGCGGCCGACCTGGGTTTGATTCCCAGCATCCCATATGGTCCCCTGAGCACCGCCAGGGATAATTCCTGAGTGCAGAGCCAGGAATAACCCCTGTGCATCACCAGGTGTGAACCCCCCCCACCAAAAAAGAAAAGCAAAAAAATATATATCTGAGGGTCTATCTCTGGAAAAAAGGTATACATTCTTAGAATATGTAATAAAATTTCCTCAGTATTCAAATGTTGTAATATGGTATTAATAATTTTTTCAAGATTTAAAATGTTGACCTATATAATCAAACCATGCTAATTCTTACTCCACTGATGTAAAATTTAATAAATTTTACAAAATCCTCCAATGTGTCTACATTATTCTTTGAAACTTCTTTATAAAATGATTCTGTAATACAGAGCTTAAAAAATTTATTTTATAGAAATCTCAATAGGTAATTTCTATAGTCAATTATATATTTTGAAGTTATGCACAAAATTGAAATTTGAATATAAACAAATTTATACTCAGATCTATATGTTTAATTTATTTTTATTTTTGCTTTTTGGGTCACACCCAAAAATGCACAGGGGTTATTCCTGGCTCTGCGCTCAGGAATCACTCCTGGTGGTGCTCAGCAGACCATATGGTGTACTGGGAATCGAACCCGTGTCGGCCACATGCAAGGTAAACATCCGACCCGCTGTGCTATCACTCCAGCTTCATATATGTTTAATTCTTACACACAGTGGTCAGAGCCAAAGATTTGAGTAGATGCTAAAAATTATAGCGATCTAAAAATTTTTAAAAAACATTGTTTTCAGTTTAACAGTTTGCTTTTCAATTTCTTTCTCAATATTATTTAAAAGATAATATGTTTCTACAGAAATAATACAGTAGATAGAGTACTTGCCTTGAAAACATTTAAGCTGGTTTCAATACCTGGCACCTGATATGGTCTCATGAGCCACACCAAAAGTGATTACTGAGCACAGAGCCAGGAGTAAGGTCTAGCTTACTACAAAGAACAAAACAAATGCTGACAATGAATGGGGATACAGGAAACAACTTCATCATATCTACACCAAGGGCCCAAAATTTTCACTGAGAAAAGTCGTTTGCATCCTATGTCACCCTTGCCTCTATATCCTAAAAATCAGAAGGGCAGCGAAGAAAAGCTGATGTTGGGTAGGGGGCACAAAGAGATGAATGGGAGGTCACAGGTATAGGTCGGGAGACTCAAGCACATCAACGGTGCCTTTACTATATATTTATCTAAACTACAGAATAAACAGTGCTATAAGATTGAAATCCATACCATAACAAACTTAAAAACATACGTGCCATGGAGGCAGGATGGGGGATTGGGAGGGAGCCTGGAAACACAGGTGATGAATGTTGGTGTTGATGTTTGTGGTGTGATTGTTGTAGGAACATTGTGTGCTTGAAATTCAGCACAAATAACTTAGTGAATAATGAGGCCTTGATAATTGTTTTTAAATGCCAGAGTAGGGCCAAGTGATAGTACAGGGTGTATGGCAGTTGCCTTGTATGTATCCTACCTGAGTTCAATTCTGGGCACCACATATGGTTCTGGAAACCCATCATGGATGATCAGTGAGGGGATAGCAAGGAGTATGTCCTGAGTACAACTGGGTGTAAAAAAAACCCAAACCGAAAGCGAACAATAAAAATTTCCAGAACCTTTTTTTATGAGACGGAAGCCAAAGATGCCTGGCATTTGGTTCTCATTTTTCTCTTCATTTACTTATTTATTATTTTTGGTACCATGTGTGCTGCATGCATTTGTTCATTTACCAACTTTAAGCAAAAATAGAAAATCTGAAAACTGGACTAAATTGATCTTGTATCAGGACCAATCCTTTTCCTCCTTCACAATTTGTCTTTCAGTGAAGAGATGCTCAAATTTGCATATGCTTTCTTACAACCATTTTTCCCCAAATGTACCCAAATACATACCATTCAAACTGGTACCAAAGCACAGGGTGTGGATGGTTGAAACGTCATAACATAAGGTATATTAAAATTGTATTTTCCTGAAACATTGAGGTCATCTTTATTGAATTGTGTTAGATTAGTTTATCTATTTAAAGTCTTAAAAATCAAGTGCAGACATCTTATTGGGACTCAAATTCTGGGCCATTGTGAATCCTAATGTAATTTTATCTGAGCTCTGTCTAGTATAAGACTAAACAAGAGCTGATGTTTCAGTCCAAGTCTAAATATAGAAAAATCAGTGCTAAAGGTCATTAAGCAGGAAGAATGACCTCTTATTCATTGTTTTGTATTCTAGTTACTCTTTCAATTAATGGGATGTGGTTCATCCTTCTTATGGAGGGCAATTTTTCTCATATAATTTTTCATATAAATAATAGGGTCATCCAAAATCACCTTCACAGAATTGCCCAGATTAACTTTTGACAAGATGTCTTGGGGTGCTATGGCATGTCAGATGATACAGAAAGTTGTACCTGAGCATAGGCATTTTATGTAAGCCTCTCGAGAATTAGTTTGTGTTTGTAAAATTGCTTTGAAACAGGAATCATTTAAGATTCTGAGAAATAATGAGAGGATAAGCAAAATTGTCAAGCAAAAAAGCAGAGACCCTTCCTACTGTACAAATTGTAAATTGCTGATCAAGTATTTAATCTGTATGTCAATGATTACTCAGAAATATTTAGATCCCAACGAGGTCAAATACTTAATTAGTTACTCAAAGGTAAAGGCCCTCCCGTTGATCATCGATTTGCTCGAGCGGGCCCAGTAACGTCTCCATTGGAGACTTTGTTGTTACTGTGTCTGGCATATTGAATACTCTCGGTAGCTTGCCGGGCTCTCCGAGAGGGGCGGAGGAATCGAACTCGAGTCGGCCATGCTGACTGCGTGCAAGGCAAACACCCTACCGCTGTGCTAAAAAGGGGAGATTTTTTTAAATATAAAATTGAGATTTGCCCTTCTACCCAGGTACTAGTATTTACTATGATGACAACAGTCACTCAGTGTACTTTCTAATAATAATATTTCCCAGGTAATCCTACATTTTCAAAGAGAGAGTTACCTAGAATGGACTCTGTTCTTGAAATCTTTGTCAAGACATTCTTAATGCAATCACTGTCCTAAGTGGTATCTTTTATCTCCCATGCAGAGGTTTCAATTGCTTTCTTAAGAGTTCAGAGATTGTTTTCACTTCACACATCCTCTCAGAATTTATTAAGGTTCAACATTCAGAGGTTGAACCATAAATGAAACAGTTAAATGAAATGAAGCCACCTTTTTCTTTTAAGTGGCATTTCTTACCAACAATTACTTCTATTTCTTCATGTGTTTGTACATGAACCTCAGTAAAACTGGAACTAGAAAATTCAATATAGATACTGCAGTCTCTATAGCATGTTGACTTACATTTATTCACTTTGTTTCTAAAGTTTAGTCTTGTTACTTCTTACTCTCCTCACTTTTGACTTCCTCAGCAATCGGTATTTACATTTAACATTAGATAGGATAAATAATCGTTATCCTGAAGTTTTGAGAATAAGCATAGTCAGTTTCCATTTCTTTATTTTGTTTTTTTTGTTTTGTTTTGTTTTGAAGGCACAATTGGTGGTGCTCAGTTTACTCCTGGCTGTGCGTTCAGGGGTCACTCCTGACAAGGTGCTCTGGGGACCAAATGTTGTTTCAGAGATTAAACCTCGGTCAACCATGTGCCTTCCCTTTGTATTATCTTCCACGCCCACTTTATTTTCTTTGTTTTTAAAGGATTAATAAGTCTCCTTAAATATGAAGTATATGTTAATTATGGGAACATCTCATATAAAATGAATAAAGCTTATTCACAAGAAAATAAACAAAATTGAGTTGATTTCTTACTTCATTGAGAAAATATGGTGAGACTCTATTGAAAATTGGATTTTGATTTAATAATTGAGTGCACACATTGTTCATGCATCTCTTATGATGAATTTTCATATTCTTGAACTGTGATTCTCAAAGGCAATAACCAAATCCTTTTTAAGTCATCTGAGTTTCTGCATATTTGATAGCAATCTGTAACATGTGTAGTACTTAGTACTATCCATGTCATACTTCCAACATGACCTAAAAATAATCTCTTAAAAATTTCACCATTAAAATATAACAAACTTTATTTGAGAAATAAGAACACTTAATTTGGCACTAGGCTTTATAAGATTAGTGATATAAGTCCAGCATTCTGAGAATTTTGAAGAAGGGAAGGTAAAGAAATTTAGGAGAAATGGTTGGTATTCGCATTGAAAATAGGTGTGTCTGTGTGTGTGTATGTGTGTGTGTGTGTGTGTGTGTGTGTGTGTGTGTGTTTCAGGAAATTCTATAAATCAAAATGCTTGGATAAAAGAATCTGGAAAAATAAAGTGATGAAAATAGAAAATAGCAAAATTGCCATATGTACACAGTAAGGTTTGGCTTTAATTGTTTGTGTCTAGACTGTATATGAAATACACACATACATACATACATACATACATGTATATATATGTTTTAATATATACATTGTATAAATGTATTTCATCTCTTCTGTGACTACGAACATTTTTTATGAGTCACAACATGTGATGCTTGGTGGTTGATCCTTATGCAATCAGGAATTATTCCTGGCGGTACTTGGGGGACCATATGGGATGCTGGGGACCAAATCTGAGCTAGCCACTGCAAGGCAATTGCCTACCTACCTGCTGTACTGGGTTGTAGCTATTGCACAGCGGTAGGGCATTTGCCTTGCACACAGCCAGCCTGGCCAACCTGAGTTTGATTCCACCACCCCTCTCGGAGAGCCCGGCCAGCTACCAAGAGTATCTTGCCCACACGGCAAAGCCTGGCAAGCTCCCCGTGACATATTCGATATGCCAAACATAGTAACAACAAGTCTCACAATGGAGACATTACTGGGCCTGCTTGAGCAAATCGATGAACAATGGGAGGGCAGTGCTACAGTGTTACCTGCTGTACTAGTGCTCCAACACCCAGTGAATGCAAGTGATTTTAATGCTGATACATCATTCTACCATAAGGATATAGCCTAATAAGTAAATTTAATTATTAATCAAGCTAATTAATAGTAACAGCAAATATTCTATTATTAGATCACTTGCCATTATTGTGTGTGTACTTTGAAAATTACTAGTTTTACATTCCTAAACTTCTATAACTTCTATAGTAAATCTTAACACATTTACTTTTTTTTAACGCATTTACTTTTAAGCAAAAAAATTTGAAACATACAATGTATTTATAGTCTACAGTCTGGGTACAAAGGAAGGAGACATTCATTTTGGTAAATTTAATAGGGAGACCAAGACCGTTGTAGGTATCTACAACAAGTTTTCGGTTATTAACAAGAAAACTATGATAGAAGATTATTCTCTCACTTCACTTTTTTGGAAGGATACACCTAGACCTGTGATAAAGAGATATTGGCATATGGATGAGAGACGTGGTATAGTAGCATGATATGCACAATGGAGCGATAGCACAGCGGTAGGGTGTTCGCCTTACAAGCGGCCAATGTGGCCGACCCGAGTTCGATTCTTCCGCCCCTCTCAGAGAGCCTGGCAAGCTACCGAGAGTATTCGATAAGCCAAACACAGTAACAACAAAGTCTCCAATGGAGATGTTACTGGGCCCGCTCGAGCAAACTCTTGTAAACTGTGCTGCCTCAATACAGAAGCATGGAAGAAAGATAAAGGTTATATATCTATATTTATCTATACATATATATATGAACTCATTATATAGGGACATTTTAAAACAAGGGCTATTTTCTTGCAAGAGTCTAAAGAGTATGTTCACAGTGCTTTTGTAAAGCTGTGACAAAACAGAAAATATTAGAGAGCAAGAAAAACTGTTCCACAAAACAATTTTTCTCTGGTTTAAGGAAAAAAATTACTATATCTTAGGTAATAAGGTTACCAGAGAATTCAAGTTTTGGTATTATAATTACTCTACACACCTGTGACTGCAGTGCCCAAACCAGTTCCCCGCTATCCCTAAGTCACCTATGATCTGACCTTCCTCCACTCCCACCCATACTTGCATTTTTTTTTTTATTGAAGGCACCATTTTGGTGCAAGTTATCACCTCCTTCAGCACTACCTGTGTGCTCCAAACCTTCCACCTATGTCCCCATGTTACTTTTAATTAACCTAACCACACCCCACCCCTAAAATTGCACTCTCAGATTTTTAGCCCAGTACCCAAGGTTTGATTGGTATTTTCCATGCTCTTTGTTTCTCTGTATATCACAGATGAGAGAGATAATTCTGTATTTGTCCTTATACCTCTAGTTTAATCAGAATGATGCCTTATAATTCCATCCAAGTTGCCATTATGAGGATGATTTTATTTTTTTTCTGTGGGCTCAAAATAGTCAAATATATATATATATATATGTGTGTGTGTGTGTGTGTATATATATATGTATACACACATATATGTGTGTGTGTATCTATATATCTATCATTTACTATATGTCATGGCTTCTTTATTACTCCATCTGTTGTTTGACAATTTGGGTACCTTCCATATCCTGGCTCTTGTAGTTAGAGCTACAGTGAAGATAAGTATGGTAGCACTGTAGCACTGTAGCACGTTGTTCATGGATTTGCTCAAGCGGACACCAGTAACATCTGCATTGTGAGACTTGCTGTTACTGTTTTTGGCATAGCGAATACGCCATGAGGAGCTTGCCAGGCTCTGCCATGCAGGCAGGATACTTTCGGTAGCTTGCCAGGCTTTCTGAGAGGGACGGAGGAATTAAACCTGGGTGGGCCAGGTGCAAGGCAAACTCCCTACCAGCTGTCCTATTGCTCTAACCCCTGTGCTACAAATGAATGTCCAACAGAACTTTAAAGTCAATGCTTAGACATGCTGACAACTATTTGATTTAATAGGCAGATTCTACATTTTTTGTTTATCACTGAGTTTATCAGAAAGGTATTCAATCTATTGTTTATTAAGTCATACCCCATGTATTTAAATAAAATATTTCTAAATCTGCAATAGTTGCGATTTGGAAGAAATAATTTGTGAGGGATTGAACCAAGCTGTGCTCAGAGACTCCTCTTGCATGGTGCTTTGGGGTCCCTCCAAATAGTGATAAGATATAAACTTACTTAGAAGACTAAAACCTTGGTTAAAATTAAACCGTGTAAGGGGATGAGGGCGGGAAAAGGAAAGGAGTGGTGGGGTATGAGTGGAGGGACATGAAAATATGGTGGGTCTGGAGTTGGAACTTGAATGCCTGAAACTATAAATCACAGTGCCTATGTAAGTAATAATTTTTAAGTGTATTGTAAAGTCTCTTTGAATGAAATACTCTGGGACAAATTTCAAAAACGAATGGTGATAAGGGAACTATACTGTACTGGAGGTTGTTCCAAGTGTACTTGCATGCAAAACATGATTTCCTGTCCTTTCATCTACCTCCCTGGTAGACCCATTTTTATATTTAAAAATAAACATGTTATATATCCAATAAAACTAGACTATCAAAATGATATCACAGCAAATAGACATAATGTAAAATTGATCACTGGTGCTACTTACATGTGATCTGTCAAAATGATTCCGGTCTAGCTGTGTTTTTTCTTCTTGTGCACACTATTATTCCATGAACTCCATTCAACTCTGATCCTCCAGCGACCTTGAATGTTTAACCACCTGCTCAGTTTGATCAGGGAACACACAGGCTCTGAAATGCTGCCCAAGGAAGACCTGACAAGAGTGTACATCCCACATATGCAAAGTTTACTGCTCAGGCCGAGGGAATGCGGGAATTGCTCAGCTGCTTGCAAATCTGTGGAGTCCTGAAAACTTGAAAAAGTGCTTCTAAGTTAGCTAAAGGTTTCTAGGTTGAATTTGAGTTTATTTGAGTTGTGCCATTTAAAATGAGATTTAGAATATTATTCTCTCTGGTGAGATATTTTCAAGGAGATTCTATGAAAATTGAGGAGATATTTTTAATCTCAGCGGTTACAAAGTTTATTGTATATTCTTTAAGTACTTATAAAATGCTAACTCTGTCAGGAAAAAATGATGGGATGGTAGTATGTTGTATGTATGTGTAACTTTGTGTATGTGTATCGTAACTGAATAAAATAATAGTAATTGCAGCTACTTTGAAGGCAATACCTTGAAATTGGCTTTATTTTCTTAAACGTATGCATATAAGTTTAAGTAGAGTTATGACTTTCATATCAGATAAAATCTACTATATATTAACTGATGAATTTTATATAGAAGTTCATGTAAGTCACAATTATTTGAGTAATTTGAACCTTTCTTGGAAGATTAATAATTATGTCACTGAAGTTCATCTTATAATGATATAGTGTTTATTTTTAAAAGATCTGTATAGACTATACAAGGGGTTGGAGAGATAGTACAGTGACCATAGCACTTGCCTTGCATGTGGTCAACTCAGGTTCAATCCCTGACTACCTGTGATCTCCTGAACACTGCCAGGAGTGATCCCTAAGCACTGGGCTGGGAGTAAGCCTTGAGCAACAACAAATATGACCCAAAGTAAATCAACCAAACTACCAACCAAAAATCCCTCTACTTTTTAAAACTGTTATTATCTTTTTATAGTGAAAATTATGTTTGAGCTAGAGCAATAGCATAGCTGGTAGGGTGTTTGCTTGCACGTAGCCAACCAGGGCTCAATTCCTCCCTCCCTTTCAGAGAGCCCGGCAAGCTACAAATAGTATCTCACCTGCACAGCAGAGCCTGGCAAGCTCCCTCTGACATATTCAGTACGCCAAAAACAGTTACAAGTCTCACAATGGAGATGTTACTGGTGCCCACTCGAGCAAATTGATGAACAACGGGAGAACAGTTTGAAGAAAATATATGTTTGAAGAAAAATACGTTTAGAAAATAGAAGACATTTATTTACAAGCAAATCGATGAACAACAGGAGGACAGTTTGAAGAAAATATATGTTTGAAGAAAAATACTTTTAGAAAATAGAAGACATTTATTTACAAGCATCAGTTGAATTTTAGTAAAATTGTCCTGCCATTTAAAAACAGCATGACTATTTGCTGAAATCGTGCATTTGATATGTCGGAGAAAAAGTATAGTGAGTGTGTTGTTTGCATTGCACACGGCCAAATGGTTTTGTTCGCCGGCATTCCATAAGGTCCCCTGACCCCTGAGCATCACTGGCTATGGTCCAAAAACCAAGGTGAAGGAAAATATGCATTTTGTCAGTTATGGTGCAATAGCAATAGTTTTGGTATTATTAGCACTGTAACACTGTCCTCCCATTGTTCATCGATTTGCTCGAGTGGACACCAGTAATGTCTCACAACAAATTGTGAGACTTGTTGTTACTGTTTTTGGCATATCAAATACGTCTCTGGGAGCTTGCCCGGCTTTGCCGTGCGGGTGAGATAGTCTTGGGAGATTGCCGGCTTTCCAAGAGGGGCAGAGAATCGAACCCGGGCCGACCAGGTGGACCTCGTGCAAGGAAAAATCCTAAGAAGGTATTTTTGACAGGAAATTATTTTTAAAATCTCTCCTTCCAGTAACTTTATTTGAGAGCTAGAACATACTAGACACATTTTTATTTATCTCATAGTCTAATAGGTTTTCTTGTTGTTATTATTTTGTTTCTGATTTCATGACATGAAAGGTGATTGACAAAGGTAGAAAGGTACGGTATAAGTTTCACTTCCATAAATCCAGTACTTTACTTACATACATATTGGATATTTGTGTTTATTTTATTATTGCAAAATAAAATTACCATATCTCAAGGAATCAGTTAAAATTGATTCAGTGTTTGAATTAATGTTGTAGTTGTTTAACCTATTTTATGGAATTCCGGTTAAAAATTAATTTAAATTGCTTTATCCTAAACTAGAAGTCTACTATATGGAATCATTTTAAAATTTGTTGAATTCTTAATATAATTCTAACAAATTTTTGTATTTTTCAAGGAGCTCACGATGATGATGATGATGATGATGATGATGATGATGTTTTTATCTATATGCATTCTTGAAAGTACATTTATCTTTTTAGTACTATAGATATACTGCATTTCACTGAACAATCATCTCAGACTTTATGACCAAATTTGCAAAAAGTGAATTGCAACTATTATGTAAAGCTTATAAAATTTGTGTCCAGTATTGCTTCAAACTGTGGTGGTGATGATTATTCAGAAAAATATAGCATTCTTCTTATAGAATGCTACAATGTTAATATATTCTTTGTGATTTGCCTATAATTTCTTATTTCTATCATTTTTTCCTCAAAATATTTTAATGTATTTATCTAAAAATGAATACGTTAAAAAATTTGAGAAGAAAGTGCCTATCTTAATGACTACACAGATTCCAAAGCTCGAGTTACCCTTAGGGAAGCTGAAGTCAGTCACTTTTATAACCGAAAAGAAATACACAGCAGAATTCTATTCTATTAAACTCTATAGAAAATAATTCTAGATAAGTAATTTCTCCCCTCTGTAATGCAATTTAGGTAACTTTATGAAAATGAGTTGATTTAAAAACTTTATATTTTCCTTTACCTCTGTTCTTATTCATTCGAAGTTTTTCTTTGCTTATTTGTTCACACTTAAATTCAAAATGTTTCAGAGTTTTAAAAAAATAATTTTTTGCTTCAGATTTCAGTTAAATTATATCTGGACATTTTAATAAATTTTTGGCAAGTTGTTTTATCATAGGGAATCCTACTCTTTGTTTTATTTTTTAAATCATTTTTTGCATTGAATTTTAAAATTACATTGGTTACGATATTGCCATATAATTTGATTTCTGTGATAATTATAATATTTATTAGCTATCGCACTTGCTTATTTTCCTTTCCACTCAATACTTTTTAAATCCTACTTCAAAAATCAATGCACTTTAAATTAGTGAAGGATTAACTAATCACTCATCCTTATCTTATAATTAAAATTTGACCATTTGAATTATCCTATAAAATATTAACTTTATTTCAAAGACTGAGACTATTTACCAGCTAAATAGTCTAAATGCAGTGTTACAAATAGCAGCTATTAGCCCTAAGATAAGTTACAATGATATATGATGATACATAATACCTATGTATTCATTTTCTTAATTTAAATCAAGTGGAGTATTTTTTACTTAAAAACAAGATTTAAGACGTGTTAATCAGGAATAAAACAGAAATAGCGCTGACATGTAAACGTTTTCACCACACCCTTTCCTTTTGTTTCTGTAGATGCATTGACCCAGGCTTGTATCTGCATGCTGTGTTGTCTGTGCAAATGCTAGTTGTGGTGTCTGCCAGTGGTCATGTGGTGCTCACAAAACCTGTTTGGAGATCAGGTCCCTAGCCAAGGTGCTTGCAGTGTTATCACATCTTTTCAGTTACAGTGCTTGTTGTGGATTGTAAATTATAGTCATGGTGGTTAGGTAAATCTGCTGTTGTGCTGATGACATAGACGCTGTTCTCGTGGCAGAGTTTCCAAAGACCCTCATTTCTTCAAGTTGTGTGGCCACATACCTGAATGCTGGGGTCATGAAAAACTTGTCAGATACACACATGAATCTCGGAACTTAGAAACTTGCTGCAGAGATGCCTCTGGACTTTGCAATAGGCCACTTTCAAGTTGGGCCACTCCAGACAGGAGCAGGTGCCGTCCCTCCTCCTGCCCCCTAAGAATCCATCTTCTAGAACTCAACAAAAGCTCCAGATACATGGTGGCAGTGGCAGCAAATGCCAGGCCTTATGGGACAGGGAGCCGGCCCTTCTCTTTCCCCCCACCCCATTGAGACTTTGAGATAATGCCCATAAATTGCCACAGGCTACTTATGCTCCCAGACGGCCATGATCCAGAGAAACATACATCAATCACAGAACCAAGCAGCTCACTGCAGAGATCTCTCCAGACACTAATTATTAAATTTTTAGAATTCCTAGAGCACACAGCCATGAGAGCGGCCATGCCACATTATATTTTATCTATAATAAGCAATACAAAAAATTGCCTAGTATTGTCTTTTCAGCAAGTTTGAGTGGTGGTGGGACTATTGTCAAAATATTGAATGTAACCAAAGTAGAGAGAGAGTATTGTACAAATTGTCTGCCACACAGTCAGGGGAAGGGTTGAAATGGGGAGGGGGGATACTATGGATTTTGCCGGTGGAAAATGTGCACTGGTGAAGGGATGGGGGTTTGATGATTGTATGACCAAAATTCAAACATGAAGGCTTTGTAACTGTATCTCACGATGAATCAATTAAAAAGGT
This sequence comes from Sorex fumeus, assembly GCF_029834395.1. NCBI lineage: Eukaryota > Metazoa > Chordata > Mammalia > Eulipotyphla > Soricidae > Sorex > Sorex fumeus. Next base: position 7,468,624 of record NW_026606172.1, on the reverse strand, counting down.
GGGGAGGAAACCTTGTCAGGTTTATATGTAGTATCAGTTGTCCAAACAAATAACAACCAAAAAGTAATTCAAAGCCAACAGTGTGATGGTGATACCAATGTGTTTCTGGTGATGCCTGTCCATGGTGCATTTCTCCAGCAGTCTCTGGGAATGTGCTCTGTGCATGTGACCATACTGAGGGCAGAGCTCATGACTGCACACTTGGGAAACTGATACTCTAAATCACAGAGCCATGCCCCAGTTCCCAGTTAGTCTACTTTTAATGCACATACAGTGTGATTCTAAAGAAGTATGCACATCAGGAAGACTGATTGACAAGACTTAGTGCTGTTTAGATAACTTCAGTGGCATGGCAAAGTAAAGCTTTGTTGACTAGGTAATCTAAAAGGTTTATCTTGTCGTATTGTTTTCTGTGACCATAGGCTCATGTGAATCAAATGCATTTTGATGGGGTCCTACATGGAGGCATTTCTACCTAAAATTGATATGTTACCCTGGATTATTGTTTGCTGAACACAGAATAATCTCACTCATATGTGGGACTTAAAAAAAAAGAAAAAAAAAGAATAGCAAAGTGGCAACAAAGGTCCAAAGGCAAAATTATGTGAGAACTGAATTACACAATTGAGTTGAGGATGGTTCTGTGATGGAGGGGTGTTGAAGTTCTTGGAGAGAGAAGGGGTACACGGGTGGTAGGTTTAAGGATTACATTCTTGAAAAATCATTATTAGTAGCATTGTAGACCACAGAATCTCAATTATAAACTTTTTAAAAAAGAGAGACTTTTGGTTGTTGTTCAATGATGACATTGTAGAGAAAACAGATTCACAAGAGATTGAAGAATTCTATGTTTTGACATCAGATATCTAAAAAAACTCTGACTCTGGTTACATCTAATTTTACCAGTTGTGGGACTGAGGGAGAACCATGATGAAGAGACACTGTCTGTCTCATTTCTTCTCTGGATATTTGGGAAGGGATCAAACCCTGACTTTTTCTTTCTTCTTCTTTCTTTTTTTTGACTTTTTTTAAAAGAAAAAGTAAATGCAGAAGCTCTGGGGACAGTAGCACACTTTGCACACAGTAAACCAAAGATTATGATTAACAGGAGAGAGAGAGAGAGAGAGAGAGAGAGAGAGAGAGAGAGAGAGAGAGAGAGAGAGAGAGAGAGAGAGCGCAAGAAAGAGAGGCAAGCAAGTGAGAGAGACAGAGAGAGACAGACACAGGAGAGAGAGAGAGAGAGAGAGAGAGAGAGAGAGAGACAGAGAGAGAGAGACTAACTTGTACATTGTAGAATGTATAGCAGAATCTCTGACAGTTACCCACTAGATGTCAATAGCAGTCCTTTCCCATTTAGAGAAATCATAAAGATCAGCAAACATGGTAAAAATTCCCCTCCTAGGAGTTACTTGCTCACAGCTAACTGCTGAAAACCATTCTATGCATTTCTCTCTAAAAGCTCTTATCTAAGAACTTCTTGTCTAAGATAGATTCAGTACTACTAACAGGATAGTGTCAGAGCCATATCTTTTCCCCCCAAATGGTAAAACTCAATCTAAAGTCAGATTTTTACAAGTAGCTTGTATATTTAGAATTTGATGAAATGAAGGACAGAAAAATAAACAGTTTGTCTAGGAATGTCATTGATAGGTATGACTGGGGTCAATTAAACACTGTGAGCTGAATATGCATTTTCATGAGTGCAATGATTTTTGAAAATCATTTGCTGTGATGCATTAAACTAGCCAATTTAAAGAGTGATTGACCGAAGGAAAGAAATTGCATTGCCAATAAAATTGATAAGAAATTTTGCAGAATTTGACCACCCATCTTAGAAAAAAACTGTTTATGTATACTATCCACACAAAAAATATTCATTATGAAGACATTTTCACTGCATGACCTTAAGTTAATTGTGAATTTAGAGCATGATATATATGTGGTACATAAATGGATAACTTAAGACTGAGAGATCATATTAGTGCCTGGTTAACCAAACATTGATTTTAATAAAAAAAAATAGTAAATTGAAGCTGCAAGCAGGAAAGAAACTTGTAGACAGTTAGTTGTACTTAATGTAAAATTGTGTGAATTCGACTGCATGTTAGCAGTTGGTCATTTTTGAAATGTTTTATAATGTGAGAGTGGTGTTGTATAAACACAAATATAAATCATTGTCTCAAGAGGCCTAAGGGACTTGGCACAATCTCTCTACCAGGACATCTTCCTTTACAGCCTCATTACACTTGCCAGTGATTCATGGGTGTTAGGCTTGACTGAGAAGGGTGGAAGGGGCGAAGGAATTCAGTATGCTATATTTCAACCATGCAAATGAGCATATTTCCCTGGGACTAAACGGCAGCAATGCTACAATAAATGAATTAATCTCTGCCTTCTCTTACTATTTCTTTGTTAAACTTTTAAAAATAATCTGAGTCCATGAAACTGGAACATCTTTAAAGCTAGACATAAAATTTTTCAAGTAGTACTCTGAGATAAGAGAAATATGGAGAAAGGGTGGTATAGACAGTGTCCATGTAAAGGAAATTACTTTTAAGTAAACTTACTGGAAATAGTCTTATGCAAAGATGTGGTCAAGTTCTTACTCTTTGACCAAGTTTTGACAATGAATGTGATCCTACTTATTTTGGGGCCTAGGACAACTCCTGACATCTTGCCAGTAAGGAACTTACCTTCTTCAGAATGATTCTTTCTCTGATTCTGTATTCTAAGACAGTGTGGAATTGGATTTTTGAGAAGGGTGGGGGAAGCTAAGATTCTCTTAATTCTACTTATAAGCACTAAGAAAATTGAAAACACAATATTTAATTGAAATTGGGATCTCAAGCATTGTCAGCTATGCCTGATATATTGCACATTTGGCTGCAAAAATGTGTCTAAATATCAGTGGAAATTAAAATGGTTCTTTGTAAATCAAAATAGGTTACTATATTGGTAATGAATATATTACACCTATTTTATTAAATCTATGAAGTTAAATTCTGTTTATGGAATCATATCAGCAACTCTTTAGTAGAGCATTTAAAACCAGGTTTGTTATGACATTGTATCTAGAGTTTGGTGTAAAATGATTAAATGATATATAGAATTAGAATGAAAAATAAATATACTCACATATAGCAGATGATATCAAGTATGGTATGCATTTAAAAAATTAAGCAGATTAAGCTCTATGGTTTGCTAGCAGTAGAATAAGACCAATAAGCAGAACATCAAAAACTCTTTTGTAATTTTAGCAAAGCTTATGTGTTACAAGTATTAATGACTCATCTATTATTATTACCTAAGTACAAAGCAATTGTAAAAGATGTTTTCAAATATAAAATATAAAATCAACCTATTATGTAAAAAAGTTGTGTCTTTGAAAGATATTTAAAACTTAGCTGTAAAATTCAAAGTATGCAAAGACAAAATAGCTGGCATCCATAAATGATATTTTATTTTCAGGGTCTATTCTGGTATTTTTATTTTTAGTTTTATTTATATTAAATAATCACAACATTTATAGTCTAAAACAGTTGACATTTAATAAAATAAAAATTGGATTGGTCATAGTTGCTTTTAATTGACCTCTCATTGGATAGTTATTATTTGGCACAACCATTTAAAGCAAACTCAATCTTTTCCACTTTCTATTCCAAATATGACTAATCCAATCGCTCACCTTTATCACGACTGCCCTGGTACAGACTTTTATTATATTTTATAGAAGGAATACTAACTAGTCTCAAAGCTTGTTCATCTCAATGCAGTCACTCACCATCTGTAGAACATATCATGCTGGTCTCTTGCTTCAAAGTCATCCAAGAATTATAGAGAACCATCTGCAGTATAGTACCCTGGGTATACTATTTCTCACTACCTTTGAGCATTCTGCCACCTGCATGTTTACTCCCTTCTCCTTAGTAACATTATATCTTTTATAATTATTTATTTTTGCTTTTTAAGACCATAAAAGCAAATGTGTCACGACCATATCTTATTCCAAGGGACTAGCATAGTTCATGCTCTTATAAAAATACCGCATCATTTGTTAAGTTTATTGAACAGATTTTTTATTTTTATTTTGCGAGAATAAAAATGATCATCCTGACATTAGAAAAAACTCTTGAAACTAGAGTAAATAGTATTCTGAATCAGAGTTTTAACAGGATAGAAACTTTTTTTTAAAAAAACTGCATAATAAAACAATCTAACTTACATGCTGGATATCAGGCAGTGTTTTTCCTGCAACTAGGATCCAAATTCTTGCCATTTTGCAGATCCACCAATGCAAAGGATTTATGATCTTATGTTATAAACTAAAGACTAAACACTCTTTAAAATCCGCACATCTGCAAGAATGAGTCAGAAGGGCATGTCTGAATGTAAGTGATGCAAATGAATACGGTCTTTGTCATGGTAGTTACTTTCACCAAGACACTTTTATGTAATGTTTGATCATCCTTAATGCATGATGAAGAAGGCAAGAACATGTGTATCGTGTATTAAAGGGAAGTTATATTTTATAAAGTTGGTAGGCAAAAGGATTTCAGTTATCTGGGAAAAAAAAGTCCCTAGATATAATTTTTTTAATGATCAATAACTCTTAATGGATTTTGACATTCCATCAGTCTTGGGAATGCTTTCAGAAACAATTAAAGGCATACAACTTTTGTTTGGACCTCCAGCAAATAATAGCACCTACTAAATGAGATTAGGCATATGGGATCCTGCAAGCACTCTGTAGTAATTGCATCTCACTTTCTGAAAACCAGATGTCCACCAGTATAAGAAGAAATGCGTGCTTGCTGAAACAGGTATAATATTTTCAAATAGTTATGCATCTTATATACTACAGTGTGGAATAAAAAGAAAGTCTTTCATAACTTTAAAGATAGTTTCCAAATTTCACATAGCTGAAACATCCTTTTAAAAAAATTAGTTGATTTAATTTATTTAACTATAAAATAACAGCATCTCCAGTTACTTATGTGCCCCCATTCGAAATATGTGAAATTAGAGGAAAAAATTGCCCAATATAGATGGGCACGTGCTACATAAACACATCTGTAGGTCACTAAAAGTTACTATCATCATTCTCATCATTAAACTGACAAGTATATATTTAGAAAGTTCTTTTGTAATATCTAATGAAAGACTATCCTCAATAAATTCTCTTTAAGTTCACCTGTAAGTCAACATCAAAATTATTTACAAAAGTGTATTCTCATTCTTGGGGAGTAAATGAAGAGTTTTAACTTTGTCCTCACATTTTAAAATATGAATTATAACTTTATCATTTCTTTATAGAGCTTATGTGTTATATATTAATAAAGATATATGATACAGTTCTCATAGAATGATACAATTATTACCTTTCTAGTATCGCATCTAGTAAGAGTGAATTTATTGTGTTACAATATACTATGATATATTTAAGTCACTTTAAATTAATACACTTATCTATGAGGAGTGTAGTATTTATCTATGAGGAGTGTAATATTTTTGTATGAAGATCTCAGGGCATTTCAACTGAATTCACTGTATAATTTTAGTAAATCATTTATGCTGATATGGTATCATGGCTACAAAATAACTTTGAATATGAGTATGACAGTTCTTTTCTGCCTGAACACTCAAAAATATCGGTATGGCCTGTGCTTTGTCCTCTTGCTCATGAAATCCTTAGGCTACAAGGCACTACACAGGAGATGGAGACATAAAACTGTTAAATAAATAATGGATTTCTTGGGTCACCTCATATACAATTTCCAAATTTAATTCTTCTTGCATAGAGTTTTATAAAAGGTCATTTCATAGTCTGCTTATATTGGAAAAGATAACCAATGTACATAATTTATTGAAACAGACATCTGCTAGAGATAAACCAATGAGGTCATTTTTATATTGAACTCTGCCAGAAGTCTGTGGAAACAAAATGTAATTCAAACCGAATAGTGGCTTCTGATTAAAACACCTGTGGATTCAACTGATAACATTTCATGTTGAACAGCCTAGAATTAAAGTTCCCAGACACCAAGATCCTTTGTGATATAAATGCTAATAATACAAAACCTTGTTTGGAAACCCACTATATCCTTTACACAAAGCATGAGCACCTTAGTAAATGCAATTTTCTATTGTTAATTTTGTATAAAATTGAGGAACTTGATTCTATATTTTTAAGTAAGGGACATATCTGAGAGATAACTTGCAAGTACTTTTGCTTGTTTTTATTTTGTATTATGGTTATATGTAGAATGGGTTGCATTATGATTTTAATAGGAGCTAATGGATAGTCCTGTATTATAGTAGACAGGTTCTTGAGATTAATGGTAAATCCTCCATTAAAATGGACATTGAATTGTGGGGACTTACTAAGTTTTTGCTTAAATACTTGATTTCTGTGGAGAAATCGTACTCATTTCAGGGATTTTTTTCTTATTAGAACATCATTACTATTGTATGACTAAAGGCTAGATTTTACAAATATATAACCCACATAAAGCACTTCACTGTATCACCCATTCTCCGTAGAGCAAGTTTAATTCTTTTCAATTAAATCTGGTATCATCTGTAATAAAAAATAATTACAGAACCATGAGAAAATGTGATTTATTTTTCCTCATTTCATTTTTTTTTTGCTGTTATTTAAAAATCTCACTGGTTATATTTGAAGGTGAAAGCACAAGCTGTGTTTTCAAGATGTGTTTTTCCTCAGAAGAATTATGTCATGGGGAAACACTGTGGATATCCATCAAAGTGAAACCTACAAGGACATAAGAGCCAGTTATTAGTGAACATTCTTCGTAACCTTCAGACGCTTCAAGATTTCTGACAAACTGATATGCAGAATGAGAGATTGAAGCATAGTGTACTTTTGGAATTAGCTTCGTTGCATAAATGGGCCATTCTATAAATTTAGCATTATTTTGTTACTTTGAAACAATGAATGGTTACAGTCTGCAATCTTGGAATAAAATGCTGTAGTGGGTTCAAGTTCAGTTAGGTCAGTATTGGCTTCAGGTTAACGTTGTTGATTGAAACTTGCTAAAGAATTCTGGCAGGCATAATGCTGTAATTTTGGTCAGGACACTAAGCAGAGGAAAATACCCTTGTGCTTCTGATTGTGCTTTTGATGCTCATTCTGTGTGGTATGCCTGTTATACTGATAGCAAATGTAAGAAAGAAACGGAAGTGTTGGAGTCTATTATGTCGTTACATGACAATGCTACTGCTCACATGCTAATGCAAACTTTGGTAGCACATTCACAGTGAGATCTTCAGTTTATATATTTTAAAATCATTTTGATAAATGAATTCATATTCTAAAAAAACCCTGAAGTTGAATAGTTTTGTGATGACTTTCTGATATGTGGTATTGTTTTATGTGTATACAAACACACACAGATTCTTTGTTAGGTAGGTCAAGAATTCATGGGGTTTTTATCCTTTTTTCTTTTTGTTAAAGATGAATCTCTTTTAAACAAGTTTGATGAGATGATAAGTACTGAAATGGAAGGAACAATCTACTCTAATGGAAGAGGACTTTTCTCTTTGCCACGCTAACAGTTATGGTTAATGTGTGTGTCTATGACCTTGACAATTTTCAACAAATGTGCTTGAAGTAAAAAAGAACTATACTTCAGGCAAAATATAGCAATCAAAACCTTTGGTGGTTAAATTGACTAAAAATATTGGCCCATTATTCAATTTATTTCATTTCTGTTAGTAATTGCCTTGGTTGACAGAGAGATTACTGAGTGCTTTCACTGAAATTTATTAACAGAACTCAAGTTTAAAAAAAGTAACCCATTGCTGATTTTTGGCAGAATATATCATTGAACTGATATCTCTTTGTATTGTTTATTACTTTTATATTTACTTGTGGGATCATACATTATGAAAATGAGATTTGAAAATGCCTAGGTGAAAACTTCTAAATGATGGAATAATTTGCTCTCTATGCCACACATACGTGTAAACCTGATATTCACTAAAATGGGTAAACTCTCACACTAAAAAATTTAAATAGCAGTATTTGAACTTTTTCCTCTACGAGCAGCTCTCAGGAAGCTGAGCTTTCCTATAATTGAAATCATCATGTGCATTCTGACCCTAATTGGGTAACTTTTATATTAGGTGCACACCAAGCAATCATAGAAGCAATTATGGGCACTTGTCCTGGGGCAGCCATATCCCAGGTGCTGCTGCCTGATTGTCATTTGGTAATTACCTTAGTACTTCCCGACTACTCCTTAGCATCAGTTAAAAGATGCAGCATACTTCAAGTAAGTGAAGTCTCCTTGGAAGTACAAGTAAATACTTAATTACTTAGTTTGCTGCTTCATATAGGTTTTGTCAGTTACTTGGAATTTGAAGACGTACTAACAAAAAAAAATGTCTTCTGAAGAGACTTGCCTGGGAGTCAAATTCAAGATGAAATCTTTGCAATTAGCCACATAGTTTCATTTTAAAACATGGAAAATAACCTTAAATAATAGTGATGATAGAGGCACTGCCAACTTGAGAATTTTTTTAAAGTCTTTGAAGTCTGACTTTTCGGAACAGATTGTAAATCTCTGGCCCATTACACACCTGCAGAGATTTTGGTGTTTTATTTCTCTTGGGTGAAACTGCAGAAGCCCAAACCATGTTAATCACTGTCAGAACCAGTTGTATAAAATGCCAAAATGCAGTGAACCAAGTGTTTTATAATAAATATGACAATGCAGTCAGAATGTTGTTTTGTTAGGCTTGTTATTTGTGGTAATTTTTCATTTCTAATCTATGGAAGAAAAAGTTCTAAAGCTTTTATCAGAAAAAAATTTAACCACAGGGGAGATGTCAACATATTGTATAAATAATATTTTAAGTACTTGTATACTAATTAATTCAAACAAAAATAAACATTTAATTGCAGCTTTGCTTTAGTGACTTAAAAATACCTTTTTAAAATCCTTCAATTTCAAATATATTTCACTAAAAATATTTTTGTCATTTTATTTTTTCCATTACAATAGTAATGTCATTTTTAGAATATTATTCACACAACATTGTTTCAGTATCTTATTACCACTGTTTAACTATAATTGAATCTTAGCTTTTTCTTGATTGGCCGGTACAATGAGAAATGATGGAAAACAATAATTTGACTTTATATAAATATTCTTATTTCTAATATATATTTGGTCACTAGATTTAAAATCCTTACACAGATCTTAAGTCTGTTTTTGTCCATGCCATTATGTAGATCCATTATGTGTACTTTCAGGAGATTTTTTTTTAAATATTTTAAAATTTATTTAATCACTGTGAAATTACAATTCATAATTGAGTTTCAGGCATACAATGTTTCAATACTCTTCCCTTCACTTGCATCCACTTTCCTCCATCATTGCCTCGCCACCTGCATTTGGCTCCCACTAAATAGAATGCTTCTGTAAGAGGCATTTTAAGAAGTTTCGTACTATGGTTTACGGTAATGTTGTTGATAGGGTTTCATACATAACATTTTCCCAACTTTCAGCACCACCCCCTCCTCTGGCTTGAATGCTACCCTCCACCATAGTCGTTGCCCCCTCAATGTCCAATCCTCCATCCCAGTCAAGCGTCATGTTTCCTACTGAAGACCAGTTCTCATGTTCTTCGTTCCCATTGCCTTTGGGTAGTCATTATTCCATCATGACATTTCTTTATATCCTGCACATGAGAGAGATCACTCTGTGTTGTGCTCTCTCCCTCCTACTAACTTTACACAGCATGATATTCTCCAGGTCCCTCCATTGTTGCAGCAAATTTCATGACTTTATATTTTCTTATGGCTGTGTAACATACCATTGTGTATATGTGCCATAGGTTCTTTATCTAGTCACTTATTCTTGGATACTAGATTTATTTCCAGATTTGGGCTATTGTGGAGAGTGCTGCAAGGAACATAGGAATTCAAATGTCTTTTCCCCCATACTTTTTTGGGAGGGAGGGCGATCTAGATTTTTCAAAGACCACAACTTCTTTGATAAAGAAGCTATATGTATATCACAGTATAAAATGGCATGCCCAATTGATGATGAGCATTTTTGTATAAAATATAAGAATATAGGCATAGTTATGTAGTGTATCACTCATCAATCCCTTGATGAGGTACTTTACCCCCTCACTGTCCCTCTTTTGCTGTGTTGACTGAAGGTTATGCGCATGCTTGGTTATGGTGTTTGAACATTTGTGTGTGGTGCTTGCAATTGCTGCACAGTGGTAGGGGGGTTCTTCTTTGTTTGTGATGTTCTCACATACCAGGCTGTGGTGTGACCAGAAATCACTTGCAACACTGGGATCACAAAAAGCATAGCCTATAGGATCATGCTTGGCATGAAGAAAGCTCCAGGAATAGAAAAAGCCAAATTAACATAGACAAGGCAGGGGCTTTAACTAGTCATCTCTCAGTCCCTGGTGAAATAATTTTAATAATGTTAATTAGATTTCCTACTCACTGTTAACCTATTTATATGAGTTATAAAAATGCATAGAATGGTTTAATTTACTGAATCCTATTTGATTCATTTTAACCACAAAATGTCCACATTGATATTTCAGTTCCATAAACATTATTTCAATGGACTGGGGAAGTAGTACAGAGAATAATGCACTTTCTTTGCGTGTGGCCAACCCCGTTCAAATCTCTGGCACTTTACCAGTTATCCTTGAGAACAGAGCCAGGAGTTAGCTGTGAGTAACAATTAGATGTAAACTAACTTCCCCCTAACTTGGTTTTTAATTTTGCACCTGTATGACACTAACGTATAGAAATGATGCAAAATAAGTAGGATACATTTTTTAGGACTATAGAATTTTTGTTTGGATAATGCAGTACTCATCGAGATAGCTCAGAGTGCTAGATCATGGTCCTTGCATACTAATACACTGGACTTGATTGCTGATACCACATAACTCTCCATATACCACTGGGTATAGCATTTGTGGCCCCTAAACAACCTGTGCCCTAACATACTGCTGGGCTGAATATTGTCATGAGAGGCTTCTGACTGAGAACCTACCATTCCCCTAATAAGGCAGTAATGCTGAGTCTGGTTAAGTCACTCAATGGTTCTCCATATTGTTAAGGACCCTTAAATCAAAGATTGAAGATGTATAATCTAGATTATCATGTTTTTCATCATTGTATCAGTAATATCTTCCATATAATGAGAAATAAGTAAATATTTATTTATCGAATTAACACTGATTCAACTTAGAGAACTTTATTATAGTATGAAGTGCTGTCATACTGTGTATATTTAAAAGATCAGCGTTTTCTATATACAATGTGCTGCTGTAACTTTCTTAAACCTTGACATAATTTGAAAAGCAACAGTATTGAAATAAATGTAGTGGAGGACCTGTCCATGTTCACGATCATAATGATGATGTTCCTAATACATGCATGTACACCACAAAATTACAGATATAGTAGAGTATAAGGAATCTGTCACAAAAACTACCAGAAATTAATAACATGGTCTTATCAAAGTGTGATGAGTTGGAATAATATTGTCTTCTTAATTTTATTTTGGCGGTGTTTAGGCTACAATTTTGAAGAAATAATTGAACTGAAAAAGTGTTATGAAATATTCACATAATTAATTTTGGTAAAATTTTTATGACCCCTAAGCAAAGATGACTTTTCAATAATCTTTGCAATTACTAAAGCTATTATCAACTGATTTTTGTGTATGACTAGCACTCTTGAATACTTATCTTTTCAGTTTCAAGGCTCTGGGTTATACATCACTAACTATTGTTCACTGGTGATAGAGAGGCATTGTGTCCTTCACAGACCACTAGCTTCTGATGATCTAATTTTATCTTCAACAATAGTTACAAGGAAGAGCAAAAAAATACAGTGTTGAAAGTGGTGTTTTAGCTATTGTACACATAAATGATTAGAGGGGAGTGGTCTAAGCATTGTGTGGACCAATATTATTTCCAGATACTTTCCTCCAGTTATTTCTTGATCGTCTCTAGTAATAAAATAAGTAGTTTCAGATAAAGTCAGGTCTATAGAAAAGATTAATATATGTAGATAACAAAAATCTAAATCTGAATGTAAAACCTACACCAGTTTTTCTTTCTCCGCATACTTTATATATATAGGCAGATTTACTCTAGAAATTGACATTAAAAATAAATACCTAAATGGCTTCTTTTATGAATCAGAACACAATTTATACTCAAAGGAAATATATTTTCATTATTTATATAGAGAGTTTAAATATACCAGATGGACAGGGAACCAATGCCATCATTCATCTTTTCTCCCTTTTAAAATGCCCCATATTATATCCCATCCTTGTCTTGGTTGTCCTTCCTATGTATTGTTTGAGATGGAAATGCAATATCTGTCCATAATTAATCTTCATGTTCATCAAGAGAAAAGGACTAGGAAAAATAGATGAGTTTCTTACTTTATCCTGGGAAAAATTAAATCTAATATAAAGAAATAACATTTCAAGCTGTTGTGATTTATTTCTATCTTCCTACACCCTTCTACCTTCTAAATAATAATTTAGTTTTTAAGGTTGAAGATATTACTGAAGGAAGAAAGATTTTTAATGCTCCTAATTCTAGTTAAAATACAGAGTTAATGTACTAAAACTGGAATATAAATAAGTATAAAATTCTTACAGAGAATTGGATGCAATTCTTAAACTTATATTTCTTTTATTTGACTGCTAATTTGTGAAGCTATGGATGACAGGTTACTCAAGAGGTATATAAAATGTCTAAATTATCAAATACCTGACATAATCTGATTTTATTATTACGTTTGTTTTGTTTTGTTTTTTGGGGCCACACCCAGATATATTCAAGCTTACTCCTGATTCTGCACTCAGGGATCACTCCTGGTCGGCTCAGGACTCTAGGACTAAAGTATGGTGCTAGGGATTGCATTTTACAAGCTTTGTGCAAGGAACACACTTTATCTGCTATGTATCTCTGGACTCTATTTATGTATCTTAAATTACCTCATGTTGGGCTGGAGCTATAGCACAGTGGGTAGGGTGTTTGCCTTTCATGCAGTCGACCCAGGTTTGATTCCTCCGCCCCTCTCAGAGAGCCTGGCAATTTACCGAGAGTATCTCGTCCGCACGGCAAAGCCTGGCAAGTTACCCATGTTGTATTCAATATGCCAAAAACAGTAACAACAAATTTCACAATTTGTTGTGAGACATTTCTGGTGCCTGCTCGAGCAAGTCGATGAATGACAGGAGGACAGTGCTACAGTGCTACCTCATGTTATCTAACTGTATTTAACTTTCAGCCTAATGTTACTATCTTTCATGGGATATATTGACTGAAATAATTTGGCTTTGTAAAACATATAAAAGCTACCATAAGACAAGGTTTTAATAGCATGATTAAACATAAGTTGGTAAGTTTTAAGTTCTTGAATCATCATTTTATTAATCACATTAGATATGTACAAGAGAAAAAAATAGAATGAAACATGTCTAATGTGTACTATAAAATAGAAGATTTTAAAAATGAAAATAAAGTCATTGAACATAAATATAAGTAATTAAATGAAAATTTAGTATTCACATTTGAAATGAAAAATATGAATAATATAAATGTCATTTATTTTTTATTTTTTTATTAATGAATCGCATGGGGGTACAATTACAAACTTATGAACTTTTGTGTTTGCATTACAGTCATACAATGGTCATTTACCCATCCCTCCATCAGTGCCATTCTCCCCACCAATGTTCCCAGTATCCCTCCCAAGTACATACTTTTTAGAAAGGACATTATACAATGTTAATAATTTTTGGCTAGGTAATGATATGACCTCCTGCTATTTTTAAGTGAAGCTTCTCTTGACTCACTCTAGACAAAATACAAAACTTGCTGCATGTGTTATTTAAATAAGTATCATTACTAAGCTTTTCTGGTGTATATTATTTTTAAAATAAAAAATAAAAATTTGAGAGACTATTTATTTTAAATATAATGCCACAAATTGTTTTCAATAAACTTTTTAGAAAAGTTATGAGTTTAAAAAAATTTTTTTTTTGGTGTCATACCAGCAGTGCTCACAACTTAGTCTAGGCTATATGTTCAGGAATGAGTCGCTCCTGATGACGCTCAGGGGACCATATGCAGAATCAGAGATCCAACCCCAATTGAACACATGCATGGAAAATAATGCACCCTCTCGACAATCTCTTTGAATAAAGTTTGTTTTTTTATGGTATGGAATTGAAGATATTAATTTATGCTACAGTTACTTAAAATAGTTCACACTGTTAAAGCATTTCTTTCCTTAGACTTCAGGTGTTTGATTCTAAAATGCTTCCTATTCAACAGTGATTTCCTCAGTTTTCATTTAATTGGCTCTTACATTTGGTTATTTCCTTTCCCAGTAATATGAGCTTAGTAATGAACATGATATTTGGTTAATGGAGAATGAATTGTATGTTTAGAGATCTCCATATTTATGTGACCTTCGTTTGTTGATAAATGCTAATATTTATTGCTTCTTTGTTGATATTTTATTTTGTGTTTTGTCACAAACAAAAGTACAATTAGTGAAGCTATAAAGTTCTCTCAGTAGCTGCCTGCGTTCCCAAGATAGCAGCATTAGTGCCTACAGAAGCAGTTAATGCTGTTTATCATTAGTGACAGAATCTAGGAAGGACCTTCTGTGGCTTTTTTCTTTCACCTTGCCAACAGAAGTTGATGAGCTTTCAGATTTAAATTCATAGGTGATGCATCAGGATTTATATGCACTTCACATGGACAAGCACACAAGTAAACCTATCCTGCTGATGGAGAGTAATTAAGATCATCCTAACATTCTAATGCTGGCCATCCCTACAGAATCATTACTTTATCTATATTGAATGCCGAAATGGCCCAATGGGAACATGAAATATAGTGCAGCTTATGGAAGAATTATCCCATTCATGTCTTTAAAGGGCTCTTTGCATTATGAATGACTCTTTGTAGGTTTATGTGAACTAATGAATGGAAGGAATATACTTGTAATTAATGTAAGTCTTTAAAAGAATTTCTTCTGGAATCATTTCATGTGGTTGGTTTTCCAATGAACAATATAGAATATCTCAATCATCATTGATATGTGGTAGAGTGTTTTGAAATATTAAATTGGACCAAATTTACATTTTCACCACCCATTGTTATTTGAATTTTTTTCTTTTCTTCAATATAAAAATCTAAACTTACAGTGCACATATTTGAGGGAGAACTCTGCCTTTATCTTTAACTACACTAGCCATGTCTGCCCTTTGTATCATTCCTTCATATATATTTTTTTTTCTTAACCTGCAAAGTTGTTTGACACCTCAACATCTTTCGAATTTGACTTCCCACTTGACCCACTTCATTTAATTGTAAGGTAAAGGTAAAGGTAAAGGCCCTCCCATTGTTCATCGATTTGCTTGAGCGGGCTCAGTAACGTCTCCATTGGAGATTTTGTTGTTACTGTGTTTGGCATATCGAATACGTCACGGGTGGCTTGCCAGGCTCTGCCGTGTGGGCGAAATACTCTCGATAGCTTGCCAGGCTCTCCGAGAGGGGCGGAGGAATCAAACTCAGGTCGACCTTGTTGGCTGCGTGCAAGGCAAATGCCCTACCGCTGTGCTGTAATTTTCATATATTTTGTATTTTTGGGAGGTCACATCCAGTGATCCTCAGGCCTTACTCCTGGCTCTGTGCTAAAGGAAAACTCATGGCAGTGCTTGGGGGCCCATCTTTTGTGCCAGGGATCAAACCAGGCCTGGTGATGTACAAAATAATCATCCTACCCACTGTACTATAGCTCTGACTCTGGCCCACTTTATTTTTTTTAATTTATTTTTTTATTTACAATACTATTAACAATGATTTCTCGAGGACATAATTTCAATGCCACACCGATCATTAATGTACCTGTCTCCCTCTCCTAAAGAACTTAGTTCCTCTCATCCCCCCAACTCAATTGTGTGAATCAGTTCCCACTCATTATTTTGTTGTATCTCTGTTGCTACCTCACTGTGTGTCTTTAATTCCCGCACATAGAAGAAATCATTCTGTATTTGTCCCTTCCATACTGACCTCACTCAGCAAGATTTACTCTAGTTCCATTCATAGTGCTCTGCAAACAACTTTTTAACAGCTGCATAGTATTTTGTTGTGTGTTTATGTACATATACATATACATATATACATATCTCACAACTTCTTGATCCATTCATCTGTATTTGGGCAGTTGAGAATTTTCCATATCTCGCCTATTGTTCTAAGTGCAGTGATGAACATAGGTATAGATATATCCTTTTGAATTAATTTTGTGCTTTGCCCATTTTTATTTTAAACTTGTCAATAAGAGTTCTTGTTTTAGTTTTTCAAAAATCCATTTTGTAGCATTTAGGACGTTGTAAAAGTGTGTGTGCAAACATGGCAGTAAACTGCATGAAAAAATAACATGTCTACTTTATTAAGCATCAAACTTTCATACATAAGCTAGAACATGTCACAAAAGAGATATTTTGTGAATGTCCTTGACTGAATATTCATGAATCATATTAAAAGAGAAAAATTTGGTGTGAGAAGTTGTTTTTCTTTCATTCTGTCCTAAATAATAAATACACTCGAGAGAAATTACACTGAGTAATATCTTCCAAAAATAAATGTTGTGTCGGATATTAGCGACAAGCCTTAGCACAATATATTATTTTACAGTATGAAAAACTAATATTTTATAGCGATTACTAACAGAGAAAAATTCAGAAGAGAGATCATTAAAAGTAAAGATTCTGAAGGTTAATCAGCATCATTATATTTGTTATGTTAAATAATGATAATGACAAAATAAAATGTGAACATGAAGCTATATTATACAAAACTAACAAAAATTAACATTGTCAATTTATTTATATTTACATCAATTTCAGAAAGATTGCTTAAGTGTCCTAGAAACCAGTGTTAGTGGAATGATACGTTGAAATTTGCCACTTCTGATAGCTTTAAACGTTTCTCTTTTTTTTCGTGTGTGTGTGATGTAGTCATTTCAATGTAATGTTCTTTATTTTTAACTGCAGATTCTAGGCTAAGGTAAAAATAAATGTTTTATATTTTTCTAAGTAAGAGAGGAAAAATAACAGTAAAGGTCAGATGTTTCATTTCTCTTTTGGGATTGATCTGAGTTTATCTGAGACTTGTTTCTAAGCTTGAGAAATTTAGACAGGGAGGCAAACTCTTTGACTTTCATGTTCAATTCACAAAACATTGCATTTTAATGTAATTTTGCTCTTGCTTTAATGATATCAGCTGTATAATCGCATTTCTTTTTTGCAAGAGGAAAGCATCAGAGTAAGGGGAATTGCTTTTAGAAATAACCAGACACTCCACAAATCAATATTATACCCTTCAAAGGAATCTGAATTCAAAGGATCAAGAAATTGTGACCCACAAGATTGTTTTCTTTTTTTCATCAACAAAAAAATACATTTTATTCTGCTTGTTATTTTTTTGGTACTCCATCACATTCATTTTGTACTGTTGGAAACTGTTATGCTATAAAGACTTAAAACAGTGGCTTTTATTCTATAACTAGAGTCGATGCCACATTCAGTTTTCATCCTTTCCCATCTTATTCTCTTAACTTATTTGGAAAAATGAACATTTGATGCATGGAAGCTTTAGTTTAATTCTATTTTCAGATTTTTCTGTAGAAGTTAGAAGCAACTGAATGAATTATTTCTGAAATATATGATGCCTAATTATAGATAAATTGTTGAATATGTTTTACAAAGTGTAAAGTTGAAACATTTTCCACATACTAGGTAAACTATATTTGCTCTAATATGTCCATTAATATGGATTATAACATCATGTAGCTACAAATGAATGAGACTAGCACACAAAATTTATTACAGGCTAGTAATATTACATTAATATTAATATTGTATATTTTTATTAGAATATGAATAATTTTACCAGTGGTATTTGGAGTTTCAAGTTCATAGTAACATTTTCCCTGATAATGATTAAAGACAGAAAATGGCCAAAATGTGAAAGATGGTTTAATATCAGTGCTTTCTCATTTAAAATATTTAAAAAAGAGTGCTGCAATGAACAAACAAGTGCAGATGTCATTTCGAGTATACTTTTTTGCCTCTCTGGGATATATTCCCAGGAGTGGTATTGCTGGGTCAAATGGGAGCTCACATTCTAATTTTTTGAGAATCCTCCATACTGTTTTCTAAAAGGGCTGAACCAGTCGGCATTCCCACCAGCATTGAAGCAGGGTACCTTTCTCTCCACATCCGCACCAGCACCGGTTGCTTTTGTTCTTTTGGATGTGGGCCAGTCTCTGTGGTGTGAAATTATATCTCAAAAGCCTGAGTGTCCGAGAAGAGTTGACTGGTTAAAGAAACTTTGGTACATTTACAGAATGGAGTACTATGTAACTGTAAGAAAAGATGAAGTCAGGAAATTCACATAAAAGTGGTACTACATGGAAAGTATCATGCTAAGCGAAATGAGTCAGAAAGAGGGATAGACACAGAAAGATTGCATTCATCTGGGGAACATAAAGTAACATAATGGGAGACTAACACCCAGGAGTAGCCGAGATTAGCACCAGGAATTTTGCTCCATAACTTGGAAGCCAGCCACATGTGCTAGGGGAAAAGGAAGTTTAGATAGAGAAGGGAGCACCCAATAAAGGGTGTTGGGAGGATCCTCCCAGGATGGGAGAAACATGCTGAAAGTAGACTGTAGACCAAACACGATTGCCACTCATTGCCTCTCTTGCAAACCACAGAACCCAAAAGGAGAGAGAGAGAACAAAAGGGAATGACCTGCCACAGAGGGAGGGTGGGATGGGAGGAATGGGGGGTGGGAGGGATGCTGGGACCTGTGGTGGTGGAGGATGGGCACTGATGGAGGGATGGGTACTTGATCATTGTATAACTGAAACCCAAGGGCAAAAATTTGTAAGTCTATCTGTACCTCATGGTGTTTCACTAATAAAAATAAATAAATAAATAAATAAATAAAATATTTTAAAAAACTATCCAAATGTCTGGGTTTCTGCGTGCCCACCCGGCACCCGGAGAGCGGTTGGCACACCCCGGCCACCCTGATCACGTGACGTTGCAGGTCTGGAGCAGCTCCCAACCCCACCTGCCGCAGATGCCACTCTACCTGGGCCCACAGGCTTCCCCTCCGTCCCCACATCCTCCAGCCAGAAGCTCTCTCTGGGCGCTGTGGGTGACGCTCAGCTCCGGCTCCTCGAACTTCAGCAGGCTCAGGAAGGCATCGCAGGCAAGCAGGGGGTCTGTGATGAGCGGGGAGCAGGGAAGGGACTGGGTGGACAGGGAGGTGCTGGGTGGAGGGGAGGGGTGTCAGGAAGGTCATGGACTTGGGCGTGCCAGCCCCTGCCGTTGGCGGCCCTGTGTGTCTTGGTCACCTGGTTCTGGTGGATGGCGCCGATTTACCCATCCACCTACCATATATACATTCACCCATCCATCTACCCTATATCCATTCACCCATCCATCCATCTGGCCTGGAGCACAGTGGGCAGTGCATTTGCCTTGCACGCAGCCAACCCAGATTCAATTACTCTACCTCTTGGAGAGCCCAGCAAGCTACCGAGAGTATCCTCCCCGCAGAACAGAGCCTGACAAGCTCCCCGTGGGGTATTCGATATGCCAAATACAGTAGCAATAAGTCTCACAATGGAGACATTACTGGTGCCCCCTCAAGCAAATGGATGAACAGTGGGAGGACAGTGCGATCCAAATGTCACACTGAAGGACAAAGCACAATCTGTTGATTTTCTACAAGTTTTCTACAAGTTTTCTACCAGTTATGACTTATAATAATGATACCTTAGATTTTACCAATTTTAGGTAATCTAAATTAATTTACACTTATGCAATATAGGGGTATTTTAATATTCACAATGAAGATTATATTTAATTTTGAGTTATTAAGAACATTAACCTGAAGTAAGTCTGACTGCTTTGGTTAAATAAAAACAATATTTTTTGGAAAATAGTGTCAATATATCTATAACACAGTGCACTGAATTTTTTAGTCCAATTACCCTACCCTACTACTTTGCTAACCTCAGTTTGTGTAAGAGTCTAAGGTATTAAAAAAAAAATCTTATCCTTTGTTTTATTTCTTTATATTTTTTACATATGAGTGAGACAATCCAGTTTCATTTTTTTCTTCAAACTTACTTTGCCTAGCAGAACTTTTTCCAGTTTTGTCCTTTATATAGCCAAACGCAAGACTTCACTTTTTCTTATAGATGAGTAGTATTCCACTGAAATAAAATTATATATGTATATATGTATATATAACATCACACACATATTATATCTATTTTTTTCTACCCATTCTTGGGGAGATGGGTGGTTTCCAGATTTTGGCAATTGTTAATTGCATCACGATGCATATATTTCCAAAATTATGTTTTTCCATTAGGTATATGAGAGTGGGATTTATTCATCATCCGTAGTTCTATGGTAAAGTTTTCGAAAAGTCTCCATACCACTTTTCACAGCAGCTCAACTAATAATGACTGAGCTATTTTTCTCTACATTCCTGTGATTACTTGTTTCTGGTTTCTGAATTTTTAGAATATGGGCACTCACACTGATATGAAAAGGTAAAGGTAAAAGGTAAAGGCCCTCCCGTTGATCGTCGATTTGCTCGAGCGGGCCCAGTAACGTCTCCATTGGAGACTTTGTTGTTACTGTGTCTGGCATATCGAATACTCTCGGTAGCTTGCCGGGCTCTCCGAGAGGGGTGGAGGAATCGAACTCGGGTCGGCCATGTTGGCTGCTTGTAAGGCGAATGCCCTACCCGCTGTGCTATCGCTCCAGCCCATATGAAAAGGTATCTTGCTATTTTGATTTATAGTTCCCTGATTATGAACGATGATGAATTTTTTGTTTAGTTTTTGTTTTTGTTTTTGTTTACGGGCCACACTCAGCAATGCTCTTAACTCTGCACTCAAAAATTACTACTGGAGGGGCTGGAGCGATAGTACAGTAGGTAGGGCGTTTGCCTTGCACGTTGCCAACCAGAGTTAGATCCCCAGCATCCCATATGGTCCCCTGAGCACCGCCAGGAGTAATTCCTGAATGCAGAGCCAGGAGTAACCCCTGAGCATCGCTGGGTGTGACCCAAAAACCAAAAGCAAAAAAAAAATTACTACAGGAGTTGCTCATGGGACCATATTGGACACTAGGGATTGAACCTGGGTTAATTACATGCAAGGAAAATGCCGTACCCACTCTACTATTGCTCCATCACTAACATCTGCAAAATTTACCAAGGTTGTTCTAATTTACTAAAGGAATTGAAAATACCGGAGCTGAATTTAACATACTAGCTTCATTATTAAAATCTATAATAATTTTAAAATAAATATAGATGTCCAACATTATACATTTTAATTTCAAGTAGTGCTTTAGAAAGTAATTACAAAACAAGAGAGCATAGCTGTGAAATAGTACAGAGAACTATATGTGCTTGTAAATGCTTTTTTTCCAACCTGTATCCACTAATTTTATTTTTTGAACATAGAACTTGTATGTGTACATTGACTATATAAAGAAATAATGTAAACCAAGGAAAGACAAAGACAAATGTGGATTTTTAGAGCTTATTTCTGTAATGACACATTTTTCAAAGTTGTGTACAAATTTTGATACTGTAAACAAGCATGTCCTTATTTCTTCTGATTAAATATTACATGTGATTGATAAATACAGTACTTCATTATTTTACTGAATTTTGATCTATTGAACTTGATGCTGATAAGATGATCATATTAATACTTCTCAATTATCTAATTCTCACACCTCTTATTAAACAAGAAGGAAATTTAATTTGATTTGAAAATTAATACTAGCATTTTAGTAAAGATGGACTATGTCTTTATTCCTATGTATAAAAGTCATAGAATTAAAAGGTTGTTTGCAATGATACATAATTTTTATAATGAAGTATTTTAAAAAACATATACGATATCTACTTATTAGGTTGGCAATTTGGAGTTAATCTAGGGCATTTTAGTGACCTGACTTTGCCTACAGGAAACAGGGTGAATTCTCACTATCCATAGATTGTTGTTGCAGAAAATACAATATATTATCCTTTTGATCTTCACTCTCCTAAAATCCCAATGTATGAGAAGGCTCAGATCCCCTTTGCTAGAGTTCAAAAAGATGGGCTAATAAAGGAGTTCTGGAGATTTGTAGAGTATGTGTACATCTATAGTTGTCTTATATTTATCTCTGAAATGACTAAACTTGGGGCCTAATAAGGTAGCTAAATCAAGAAAGAATTTCAGAGGTGTTGATTTTGCTACAGAAATGCCTAAGATTCGTTCCAGGTTGATGGATATTTCTGCAGTGGAGGCATAGAGTCGTATAAAGGTTCCTCTTTGATTTGGGTGTGTAAGTACCAGGTTTTCCTAAATTCTCTGCTTAAAATTTATAGAAACATTGATTTCATATCCTAACCTGTGTCTTATTTGAGGAACTTATTTAAAGCATGCTTGAAAGCAGTGTTCTCCTATGTAAGTTGTGGATAATAGCAGTGCTAACTTCATGGTTTATTTCTAATGATTATGACAATATACTTTATTTAAATAATTAGATCAAGTTTATAAAACTGTATAAATCATTCAATATATTTGACGTGTCATCTTTGCACAGTGAGGCATATAGAAACTGACCAAACTGGGAAAAATGAGAATTTGTGAGACAGATGCCATACAATTCATGTGATAAAGATTTAATAGTTATGAGAAGATAATATGAATCTGGATCACTGAAACATCAGGCCCTGCTTGAAAAAAATCAACAAAAACTCTGCCATGCACCTATTTAAACCATTTTTTTCTTTTTGGGTCATACCTGGCAATGCTCAGTGGTTACTTCTGGCTTTGCACTCAGGAATCACTCCTGGCAGTGCTCAGGGGAACTATACGGGATGCTGGGAATCGAACCTGGGTCTGCTGCATGCAAGGCAAATGCCTACCCTCTGTGCTATCGCTCCAGCCTCCCAGTTCATTTTTTTTAAAAGCAAAAGAATTTTATTTTTTTAAAGATTTATGAATATGTGAGTTATTTTATGGAAAACTTTATAGAAAGCTACACTTCTCTAAAAAGTCTTTATAAATAATGTACATATAAAATAATCCCTAGGAATCAAGTTACTAAGTTACAAAATGTGCAAACATCCAAATTTACCACATAAAGATGAGGAATTTAATATTTTTAGGAAATAATGGTAGTTTATATAAGACATATACTTCCATGAGTTGCAACTTTACTTTTTATATTATAAATTTCAATAGATAAAATTTTAAATTTCAGTATAGAGGAAATTATGATGTTTCTGAGTTTGGGAAAAATTAAAATATGTATTCCCCCAGTTTTATACAAATACTTCCCTATATTCTCATATAAACACTTGATTCTTTTTCTATCATCATGGCTAGAGAAAAAAGAAAGAAAAAATATGCTGAATTTTCCAAAAACAGAAATAAGATATGTTATATTGTGGAGAGAGGGAGTGGAGAATGAGACTGTATAGATTAACTGACAGCGGGAGAGAGAATCACAACCATGGCCCATTTGTTTATGTTCAGAAGTGCATGTCCTATGGCTTTACACAAATAAATAAAACTTAATCATAGATATGTTTTGGTAAATAACTTGTTCATCTTTGTTTTATGAGGTTGGTCTTTGATGTAATAAAATCTATGAAATGAATAATAGTAGAGGAAAACATTGATTTTTTTTTTTGGCAGGTTCACATTGTTAAGAGCCATTTATTTGAGACATCTCTACTTTTCATTTTCTAGCAGATAGAGAATGTATTCTTTTTAATTATGTGGGATACTGAATTTCATTTTGTAAATAAAAATTCTCTGAACACTTTACCATATTATAAGTGTTTTCAGATTTTGGAGAGAGACTAGTGTTTTATTTTATTTTTTTTAATAATGTATATGTCTTAATCTTGTATAAATTGAATTTTTTCTTTTAGATTTAAAATAGGATTATGTTATTTCAAAATAGTTTCTATTGAGTATAATAAACACAATGACTATGTATATTACATTTATTGTGACATTTTAAAAACAAATGGATATTTCAAAATTTATATGAATGATTATATTTAAAGTAAACCATATAAAGATATGACAGAGGTTTATAAGAAAAGTGGTATTGTGTGGGTTTAGAAATGTTTTTGTTTTAATTTATTTTTTTACGGCATGAATATATTGTCAAACCTTCCCTCCCTCTCTGTTTTCTTTCTCCAACTTTTGCAGCTATATGTCCCTAGCCATAGTCCAAGAGTTTATTTTTATTTTTCATTTTCTCTTCCCCTTTTCTGCTTGTTCTGAGGGTAATCATCTGGCATTTGTCATTCTTCCTCTAAATTACTTTGCTTAGCTTGACTCTTCAATTCCATCCAAGTTGTGGCAAAACGCAGAATTTCCTCTTCACTTGTAGGTAAGGATTATTCCATTTTTACAGTACATTACAGGTTCTTCATCCACTCATTTGTCATTCGGCATTTGAATTAGGTCCAGGCATTGGCAATTACAAATAGTACGCAGTGAGCATAAGTGTGCATGCTAATTTTTGAATTAAAGTTTTTCTATTTTGAATTATATGCCAACAAGTCACATAATATTTCTATTTATAATTTTTTAAAGAAGTCTCCATATTGCTTTCCATTAAGATGGAATCAGTTAAAATCCCCACCAAGGATGAATGCTGTTTCTTCTTCATTAAAACCTCAGTATTGGCTGCCTCTGTACTTTTTGGAATAAGTTAATTTTGAGCGTATGGCATGACATGACTTTGTCATTTTGATTTGCATTTCCCTCATAATCAGTGATGATGAACACTTTCCTTATGCCTCTATATCTTTATTAAGAACTAGCTCATCTATCCACTTTTGGTGGGTTTGTGGACTTAGAATTTCTTTGGAGCTTTTGGCTAGAAAATTCTTTTTTAACTTCTAAATATATACTCTTTCATATGTTTAGCATATTACTTCACAAACTGTAGAGAGTAGATTATAGACATTTTAATATATCGCATACCCAGATATGCAACGTAGGAATTAATTGATTTATAAATAATTTTTGGTGATGACTGGTTTGAAAAACATTCCCTTAGCCAATAAATTCTCAACTAATAAAACAAACAAAAATCCTCATAAACAAATATAAGGCCATCTAGAAAAGAGGTGAAAAATAGCATTAACTCACTAAGGAAATAGTGAGTTAAAATTGGGGTGTTCAAGGCACCTAAACAAGCTATAGAATATGAAATCAGAAATGTGGAATGGGGGGTCCCACTTTAGTGTCTATTCCCTTGTTTATACTTATCAGAGGACCAAATCCTTGATTTCATTCTGTTCATGTAATGCTTACCAAGACTCATTCGGTCAGACATTGACTGTGCTCCTCAATAGCAGTGTATTTTGCAGGCAAGGTACTTTAAAATTTTAGTACTTGAAAATCTTTTCTTTTAATCTAACAACTTTATGTAGGAGACCAAAGGAGATTGTGAAAGCTAAAGATATCTTTTGCATATTAAAGATTACTAAAAACAGAGAAAGGACACTGGTGGGGAGAAGAGGGAATGACAGATGTATTGAAGAGACATTTTAAATAATCTTCTTGTTAGCCAGAACATCTTGTCCTGACCAAGGTTGCACATCTAGGATGCACAGTGGGGAATCTCTTTCTCCAGAGGGGAATAAAATCCATCGCCTAGTAGGAACAGGTTCGAGTTACTGCTAATTCTACCAACTCTACCAACAAATTGTAAATGTCATAGACAGTTTATGTTCCCTTTCTAATGTGGGATTACTAAAACAACTGCTTTGGATAGGATTCCTGAGATAGTCTCTGTTTAATGAGGGCTTGCTCAGGGAACTCAGTGGAAAGAGTCCAATGGGGCATCTGGGAGAAGGGTATGCGAAATAATCTAGGAGAAAACAAAAGAGGGAGTGAAGGACAGTGTTCAGCAGCAAACATTCTCCTGAAATTTATTTAATGTAATGTATCTGGAAAGTTTACACTCCTACTCCAAGGCACTCTTGTAGTTTTGGTATCGTATTATAACCTCTTGTTCCATTTTTGCATGATCTGCTTGCTGTAAATTGAGACAATATAGAGAAACGAAACACATATTACTTAGTGTAAAAGAAGAGAAAAGGTAATGCACTTTCATTTAAATTATCTACTTCAAGTAATTTTGCTACCTGGAAATGCAATCCAATACTACTGAGCAGTTAGGGTATTTTTATTTAGCTGAAGTTGGTGTTTGTTACTATTTCAAGTTGCAAATCTATGTTGTTCTAATTATTTTTCTAATGTGTGGAATGAACTGTTTGATTAAGACAATAAAATAATGTATAGACATTTGAAGAAAGAACTCTAAAGTTTTACATACACACATATACATATATACATACATATATACATATACACATATAAGATATATATATATAAAATATATATATATATATATATATATAGAGAGAGAGAGAGAGAGAGAGAACCCAGCATTGCTTAGGACCTACTCCTGGCTGTACACTCAGGAATCACTCCTGGTGGAGCTTAGTGGATCATATGGGCAGCCCTGGACCTACAATTTTAATTTAATTTTATATAGAAAATACAGATTAGTTTTTTTAATTTTATAATTATGTAAGTTAATTTGTTGGACTGGAGCGATAGCACAGCGGGTAGCATGTTTGCCTTGCATATGGCTGACCCGGGTTCGATTCATCCGTCCCTCTCGGAGAACCCAGCAAGCTACCAAGAGTACCCTGTCCACATGCAGAGCCTGGCAAGCTCCCCATGGCATATTCGATATGCCAAAAACAGTAACAGCAAGTCTCACAATGCAGATGTTACTGGTGTCCGCTTGAGCAAATCGATGAACAACGGGAGGGAAGACAGTGCTACAGTGCTAAGTTAATTTGTTAAATTACATCTGTCATTTGTTTTCCTTTTGTGTTTTGGTCCTCATCCAGTAGTGTTTTTGGCTCTTCCTGTCTCTATACTCAGAGATCACTCCTGTCAGTACTTTGGAGAATAAAAGGAATGCTGGGATTAGCCCATGTTTGGCCTTATGCAAGACATGCACTGTAACTACTCTGTTATTACTCCATACTCTAGTTCACTATTGTTTTAAAACACATATGTTTTTCTCAAATTAAAGATTCTTCTAATATTACTCTGCTTTATTGGATAAGTGCTGCACCATGTTTTTAATGCCTGAAAAAAATTTTAAAAGCTTTGCACATTCTTGCAATAAAGTTTGGCATAATTCTGCAGTGATTAGTGAAATTCATACTTTTTGAAGTTCTTGTTTGTATAGTATACAGTAATAGAAATTTTGATAAAATCTAAGATAGAACACCTGAGCTTTCAAGAAAATATATAATATTTTTTGCTTTTGTTTGATAAGATCCTTTGATTCTTGTTTTTGGTTGCTAAAGAAATTATTAATGGTCTTGAATCAAATAACTTTGCAGATAAGACATAAGGTGAGAAGTAATTTTCTAAGTGGGGAACAGCTCTGAGACTATATTATTTCCTCAAAAGGTGTCCAAATAAATTCATTGCATTTTAAAACAAGTTTTTAATCTATCAAAAATGTAGTTTAAAGGAAATAGCTGCACATATATTTGTGCAAATATGTTTACATGTGCATGTATGCACATGTGTAGACAATATATATGACAAAATTTAGAGATGACGATACTCACTTTAATATTTTTCAGAAAGGCAAGGAAACTATGCAATTTTAGGGATCACGGCCACGATCACGACCATCCTGTTGTTTGTCAATTGCCTCGAGCAGGCCCCAGTAACGTCTCCTTCATCCTAGCCCTGAGATTTTTTAAAATGTGCCATATTCAAGGCTCTTTCAGGGTTAGGAGAATGAAACCCATCATTGTTACTGGTATTTGGCATATTGGGTATGCCACGGGGAGTTTGCCAGACTCTGCCCTGTGGGCAGGTTACATTCGGTAGCCTGCCAGTTTGTCCAAAGTAAAGATTAGATAATAAGATGTCTCGCGGCCGCAAATGTGGCCGTGTGCTTCCGGGATCTGGGTTTTATAGTGTCTGGGTCTTGGCCGTTGATGGGATTAAACGGCACCAGGGAGCCAATTGGTGGGTGTGACCCCTGCCTACTGGAATATGGAAGATCTGGGTGAAGGATGCTCAGCCCTGATCCGAGCAGACTTGGAGATCTCAGCCCCAGGACCCGCGTGCCTTTGTTCCTCTGCCGGTACCTTCATGCGTGTAGAGAGTGGTCTCAGCATGGTGGTGGCTGGTTTTGGAGGTCTTTGGCTGCCGGAGCCCTGGTTGGGGTGGGGAGGGAAACTCAACCCGCTCCCCTCCAAGGGGCCCTGGCAAGGACAGCCAGGCGTGGGGGCAGGAGACTCTGCATTGTTCTCTTCTGGGATCTGGGTTTTATAGTCTCTGGGTCTTGACCGCTGATGGGATTTTAGGGATATATAACTATAAAATGCTGATTTTGATTATACAGAATAGTTTGCCAGAACGATTGATGTTTTACCTATACAGTTTTACAATAGCTGGGAAATTCTGGCCAATTAAGGAAGAAAAGAGAAAACCATCATTCAAATCAAAATTGATACTTACCCCAGCTCCAGTATTAAAGAAAAAACAGCACAGAAAAACTATATTGTCCATCTGTTCCTTTTTTTTTGAAGATATAAAATACCCTCATACTTTTTCTATAACCAATTTCTTAAACCTAGCATACTATAACCAAATTCATAAGACTATTTTATTAAAGGTTACTTTCAGGAGGAAATAAACATTTTAATAAAAACACTTAATCAAGATCTACGGAGTTATTCAACAAACACATTTTAGCATCCTTTCATTGGTAACCTGAGAAAATAGATATATTTCTCTGGATATTGAGATATTTTTTCAGGTGGTATTTAAAACACAGTGTTCACTTTGCCTCTCTCATTTAAATCTATGCTTTGAATGCTTTGAAATGTTCTATCCTTGGTATAATGCATCACCTAGGTAACATTTTGTAGACTGTTATATAGCAATTGATTCAGTTAATTATTAAAACATATTCTACAAGGAACAATTTGTGCCCTTGATTTTACTATCTGATATAATAAGAATTATAACAGAGTATGAGGGGAGATGATTGTTCTACGAGTATGATTCCATAAATAGTATAAAAATTGTATGCAAATGCTAGGCCAGTGTTGAATGACTCAATAATGATCCACATTTATATGAGTTTAATATTTGCCTAATACAGAAGGAAAGACTAGGAAGGTGAAATGCTGATTAAGAATAAATGTATATACATATATATACATGCATATTTAAAGATTTACAGATTAACATTGTACCAGTTATAATTAGCTAGGCAAAAAATGAGCTTTGTAAAACTGTTAAAAGAGTTGGGAACACTTTGTTAGAAAACTAAAGCTAAATAGTTTTAATGTAACTTGAAATTATCTGCTGAATATCTAGATATATAAGAGCTTTATGTTACAAATTTTATAAAACATATTTATATGTAATAGAGATAAATGTGTTCCTCGTTTTGCAGTTTTCTTTGAACATTCAATATTTAATGTATTTTTGGATTTCATATTCAATATTTTAATTTTGTATTCTAACTGAAATCTTATTTTTAGAATTCAGAATGTACCATCTAAATAACCTGAAAATCCTTGTTTTGATATGCTATTTACAATCATTAAAAATATTTTCTGATTCTCCTTAATAATAATGCTTTTTCAGTAAAGGATTTTTCCTTTGAATATATATATGTATATATATATACATATATTTGTATGCATCATAAAAATATTAGATTCATGTGATTTTTGTGCAGTCAAATGGATAAACAAAAGATTGCCTTCAAGATCAAGTGTGTAGTATTTTCTACTCATTTGATATTTGCAAAGTTCTTTGCCAATAAATGCATTTCATATTATCTCTATTCTTTTCATTTAATGATTCTTCTAGAGCTTTGTTGTTTAAAGGTAAGTAAATATAAAAATACATGCATATATAACAATTCTTGTAAAATAGTCAGCTTTATGATTTTATGAATCTATGATTGGCATAGTAAATTAAACCTGAGCATATAACTATAATCAGGAATAGAGAAGATTATTTTTAAAACTTTAAGAAATATTTTACAAAGTCTGGGATTATACTTTTCTTTATCAGGGAAATATTTGCTTAACAACTGTACCATATAATACATTACAGTACATTTGATTAATATGTTTTAAGGTAAACTGTAGTTTATTTGATTTTCCTCTGGAGTGACATTCAATAGTATCTGACTTCACTTCTTTGTCAAAAGCCAGAAAATTCATAGAACAAAGCATTCTCAGGATTTTTTAAATTTTCTGAAAAATGAAATAATATAACTACCGTTATTGAACATTCATAACAAAATGGTAAAGATCATTTTTATTGTTTAAATTGTTCATTACCACTACCATATACTTGGGGCATTAATATCTGATACATTTACATAAGTGCTTATGTGTATTAAGAAGATATTTCAGAAAGTTTTGCACTTCTATTTTTAGAAAAAGGCAGGTTAGGCTTTGAAGCAATACTTCACTGGGGAGGATGCTTCGCATGCAGCCAATTTGCATTCAATCCCTAGCACCCAGTATGCTCTTTTAAGCCCTGCCAGGAATAACTCCTGAGCTCAGAGTCAGAAATAATCTCTGAGCTCTGCTATGTGTGGCCAAAAACACAAACAAAAACCGAGGCATATTTATAAGGTTAAAGTTATGATATATGGACTAAGGTGCTTGCCTCGAATACTACCTGTCCCTTGTTTGACTTCTGGCATCACCTATGGTCACGAAGCATGTCCAAGAATGATCCCTGAGCACAGAGCCAAAAGTACACCCTGAGCACTTCCAGGTGTGTCCCCAAAGGAAAACAAAATTGGAAACAGTTCTTATCGAGCCAGAGAGATAGTACAGGGGGTAAGGTGCATACCTTTTATATGTGGCAGACTTGGGTTTGAGCCCTGGTATTCCAAAGGGTCTCCTAAGCACTGCCAGGACTATTACCTGAGTACAGAACGATGAGTAAGCACTGAAAACTGCCCTCCATATTAAAATAAATAAGAAATAAGTAAAATAAATACAACTAGTCTTATTTCACTGTCAGCAATGTTGCAAAAATGGAACATTAGTTGATTACTTCTATTGAAGTCCCTGTCTTAAAACGAAATTTGTCAGTCATTTATTTCATCTTTCTAATAACTTGAGAATTCCTAGAACATGTGAATTTTTTTTATCTCTTAATTCTAGATAATAACACTGTTAAAGAGCTCAATTATTGCTAGTTGAAATGGAAAATTTGCTAAAAATAAGAAAGACAGAAATAGTAATTTCAGTTGTGGTATGAATATATGGAAATATTAGAAAATGAATAGAAATTATTATAAAAGAGATAAAAAGACAGAGAAGGCTTTTAAAGTGGAAGGTATTTAATGAGTAATTAGAAAAGGTTTTCTGGAGGAAATTCAACTTAACTCACTTCTTGTAGAATTGAGATCAGTGACCTATAGTGTAGAGTGCCTTGGAAACGATTTGTAACTGGAGCTTTATTTGTAAATGACTTGTTGGGAAGGAATCTGAAGACTCCAACTTGTCTAGATAGAATGTGCAAATAAGAATTATACTGCACTATATAGGTAATATTATTTTTGATTTTAAAAAGTTAGAAGTTGCCTATTTTTAGATGTTGACTTCAATAGGTACTTCTAACAGGGTCAGACAATCAGCTTATTAAAACTATTACATCCAGCTCAGTTTTGTAATTATTAATTCATTCTTTGTATCAGAATGTGGTCTGTTCTTCACATTTTGTATAACTCTCATATACATGAAATTGGGTGAATACTCATATTTTTCATAATCATTAAATCAGTAGAATCAATGCCTGAAACAAATACTGCAAATTTGAGAGAAGAAATATTAATCTTCATATACCTGAGCATCATAAAGGACACTTCTGTTTTTCTTTTATCTTTCTGTCATAAAAAGCTGAACTAAGGACTTGGTCCTAGCTTTGCATTCACCTTTCATTCCTGGTATAGCCAGAAGATCATATGTGGTGCCAGGAATTGAACCCTGGCAATCTGTGTGCAAGACAAACTCTCCACACACTGTACTATCTTTCTGGCCCCATGTGATAGGACAGTCTATCTTTTCACACACTCCTATCACATTTTTATGTTATTGGAAAAATATAAAAAAGAAACTTCTGAAGGGAAAAGATGAAATCGTTGATAGGAGTAATATTTATGAAATAGAGTTTAAGAAAATAAAATAATCATGGTCCAAGTGCTTTGAAACTGTACTTATGAATGTTTTTGTATGTTCAAAGTATGTGTTAAGTTAGCATTTTTTTCTGGATAGCTTTTGTTTTGATTTATCAGAGTAATCGTGTGTAAAATTAAATCTCAATATCCAAACCCTATATCTGTAGTATGAGTAAATTAATTGTAAAAACCCCTTTCATTCATACAGATGGTTTCCCAAACTGTACTCTGAAATAACTTTACTAGTATGTGATAACCTGAAGTTTTTTTTTCATTAGTGAAGACAAAACAGTGTGACCCAGGCTATGTGAATAACAGTTACAATTATTATCAATTTTTAATTCATATTGAGACAGGAAAACATTTACCAATATCTTAGTTTATTCTCTGGAGTATAAAAAATAAATTTAATTTGTCTTCTACATGACAGCCTTTAAATATTTCAACAAAGTTTCTCTATATCCTCTTAAGTCTTCTCATCTTTAGACAGAACATATACACTCTTAAGTCTGATGACACTTCCACTGAGGACCTTTATTTTATTACAGACTTTCATAGCAGACTGTAAATTTTACAACAGTTCTCTATAGATAATTTCTGTTCGCTTATAGAACAATGTGAATTTCTTGCTTGTTTTCTTGGGACAAAAAATTTCTTAGCTCTCTATGTGGACAAAGAGACCAATGGATGGCAGAGATAGGCATTGGATTCAAGGCTCCAGAGCAACCTGGGCTCCTGTAAAGTTCCCTTCTGTGCCTGTAAAGATGCTTTCCAAGTGCCTTTACCCTAACCTTGCATTTTCGATTAAGCTACACACTAACGGTTCCAGTCATCAAGACCAAAATCCTCTCCAGGGGCTGGAGTGATAGCACAGCAGGTAGGGTGTCTGCCTTGCATGCGGCTGACCCAGGTTTGATTCCCAGCATCCCATATGGTCCCCTGAGCACCGCCAGGAGTAACACCTGAGTCCAGAGCCAGGAGTAACCCCTGTACATTGCCAGGTGTAACCCAAAAAGAAAAAAAAAGAAAAACAAACAAACAAACAAACAAATCCTCTCCAGTTTCTACTACAGTTTTTTCCTGCTTCCCACAGGGACCACACTTTGTTTTTAGCTTCAGTAATAGGTGATCAAACTTTCCTATAATAATAAGTAAATATGTTGTAAGCAACTTAATCACACTTAGTCACTTAATCACTTAATCCCCGTTATTCATCGATTTACTCGAGCGGGTGCCAGTAACGTCTCCATTCATCCCGGTTGCGTGCTAGTGTAGCCCAATGGTATCTGTTCGTTCTAGGAACATGCAGAGCCTCAAACCGATCATTCAGGGTCTTGACGAAGAAGTCTGACCATCTTGTAGGTGGGCATCCACGTGATCTTTTGATGTCCCGTGGAATCCAATCAGTAATGGCTCTAGTCCAGCGGTTGTCTGTAAACCTCATTAAGTGTCCAGCCCATCTGATTTTTGATGCCTTGGCAAATGAGACAGTGTTCCTGATTCTTGAGCGTTGACGGAGATCAGTACTCCGGATTCTATCTCTCATTTGAGTGAATCGTGATATTCCAATCATAGCTCTTTCGATTCCTCTTTGAGAGACACGAATAGCCTTCTCATCTTGTTTTCATAGGGCCCAGGTCTCTGAGGCATATGTTAATGCAGGAAGAACAGTGGTATTGAAGAGATGTGCTCGTAGCTGGAGGTTCTTTGTCCTCTTAGTTATTTCTTCAATGCTCTTGAAGGCATTTCAAGCTGCTATCTTCCTCCTGCGCAACTCAGGTGCCAGGTCATTCATCATGTTGATTTCTCGACCTAGGTATATATAACTGTTGCATTCGGAGATGGTGGTTCCGTTGAGAGCGAATGGAGCGTCAGGAACAAGGCTGTTTCTCATAAACATTGTCTTCATAAGATTCAGCTGTAGTCCTACCTTTCCACACTCACGGTCAAAATCGTTCAGCATTTGTGCCGCTTAGCTGATGTTTGGTGTTATTAGAACCATGTCAACAGCAAAGCAGAGGTGGTGTAGTTGCCGACCATCTATCTTCACTCCCGTGCTTTCCCATTCCAGTCGTCGCATGATGTTCTCGAGGGTGACACTTGAAGAGTTTTGGTGAAATGGTATCACCTTGCCGAACCCCTCTCTTGATATGGATGATTACTTCTTTGTAGAATGGTGAGATCCTGGTAGTGAATCCGCAATAGAGCTCACGAAGGATCCTGATGTATTGAGTTTGTACTCCCTGATTGGCTAGGGCTTCCATGACCGCTTCTGTCTCAACAGAATCAAAGGCCTTCTTTAAATCAATGAACGTTAGACAGAGCGGCATCTTGAACTCCCGAAAAACCTCAATGAGCTTAGTAATTGTGTGGATGTAGTCGATGGTACTGAATCCTTTTTGGAATCCGGCTTGTTCACATGGTTGTCCTTCATCTAGTGTTCTGCTAATCCTATTCAGGATAACTCGAGTGAACAGTTTGTAGATGACAGACAATATGCAGATTGGGCGATAGTTGCCAATGTCATGGATGTCTCCCTTCTTGTATACTAGTACAGTCCTGCTGGTTTTCCATTGGAACTGTCAATTCATGGATGGATGGTGTCTTGCATGCAAGGTCAGTGAAAGATCACACTCCAAACTGTATAAAAGTCCCCCCATGTCAAGTGTCTAAATCAAAACCATATTGAATGATTTGCAGAATAATGTGAAATTATGTCAAAACAATTCAAATGAAAATTAATCCAAAGGATGGTCTATGTTTGTTTATAAAACTATAGTATGAAATCAAAGAATGAATGACTTAAGTGACAAAATAACTTGAAACACTAAAATATTTAAGTGAAAAAAAATTGAAACTGTACTAAACTTGGATGTTTGGAGAGCAGTGAAATAGCACAGCAGTTAAGGTACTTGGCCTTGCAATAGCTCATCTGGGTTTAATCCTGTCACTCACTCCATTGGTCCCCGAGGAGGGCCAGGTGTGATCCCTCAGTACCGAGCCAGGAGTAAACATTGAACACAGCCAAGTGTGGCCTAACACTTTCCCCACCCTCACCCCGAAAATTGTGCATATGCCTTCTTTCTTTTTTTTTTTTGGTGTAAACAAAACATTCTTTTAGTATAACAGATGTACACAGATGATCTCACTTGTTAAAAAAAATTTCCTAAAAAAAAAAAAAAGAAATTTTCCTTATTTCTTTATAGCAGATAGTGAATTGCAATTTGGAATTATAGAAAAATAGGGGGAAAATTAAGTGAATATTTTTAGAGTAAGGCGGTAGCTCAAAAGACTGGAGTGCATGCTTCACATACTGGCACCCTGGTTTCAATCTGTCACCCTAGATTGCCCAGAGGACTTCAGGGAGCACCCACCCCAACCCCCCCAAGCAATTCATTGGGAGATCCCGGCATTGCTGGGTAATTTTCAAAAACAAACAGTCAAAACTTTTTAATAGAGAAGTTTTTATTGAATCAGTTTGGTTTTATTTATTGAGAGGCATTTATTTAGGAGTGGAGTGAGAGTATAGTGGTCTTACTACAGTCAATCTGTTTTGATCCCCAGCACCCCAAGTCACCTACCACACCTCCCAGGACTGATCCCTGAGCACAGAGCCAGGAGCAAGCTATGAGCACCACCGGGTGTGGCACAAGAGCTAAAAAGGACAAAAGAAA